>NW_028277088.1:58799333-59113363 GCF_059951505.1 Python bivittatus
TTTTTTGTTATGCTACTATTATCAATCAAGTAAATAAATTAATATATGAGTCAACTGTTTTCTCAGAGTGGTATGGAGTAAGTATCTGAGTTCCTTTCAAGAGAACTGAAGAGAGTACCATAAACTAAGACCATTTTTGTAGTTAGAGTTAATAGCTTCAGGGAATGTTTCCAACTATGAAAACAGCAGAGGAACATATAGTTACAGCACCCTTCTCCAGTTGCCCACATCAGCCCCATCCAGCACCACTGCTCTACTTATTTGTTATATTCCACCTTTCCTCCAAGAGCTCAAGGCAGATGACATGGAAATCTCCATTCATGGTATTTCCACCAAAGCAGCCCTGTAAGGTAAGTTAGGCAGAGAAAGCAAGTGACTAATCTGGAGGGAGGGAGGGAGGGATGGGAATATCAGCAGAATTGCACTTCCCCCCAATTTCTTAGCAATTTTTGACTCAATGTATCTGAGGGAACTGGGGACAAGAAATATCACTTGTGATTCCAATCCTATATTTGTGGATGTCGCTAAAAGAGAATTAAGAAACATCATCTTGATCCCTTAGAAATTATCTTGAAAGCATATTATTTCCTATGTCATTTAATAACCTACATGAAATCATTGGGAAGGACCATGCAAAGCTCGGAACTAATAGCTACCAAATCACTTGTGACTCTCAGCTGTACTACTTCTTTCCTGGGAACTTAGGTATGGATGTCTCATGACACTCTGTACTTCTCCAGGCTTTAGAGGACTACATGTGGGAAAACCAACTGAATTCTGACAACCGCAGTTAGACTTTGGGAGATAAGCCTGATTTTAATAGGCCACACTGGCCCTTAAAGATCAGGGTTACAATTTAGGAGTCCTCCTGGATCCAAGACTCACTTTGGACAGCTGCACTACATCGATGGCAAGGGCATTTATTAGCTTCAGCTGAAAAACCAGAGCCATCCATTCCTGGAGGATCAGTGATGCATATGCTGGTAAGATCATAGTTTGATTACCACATTAAGTCTATGAGACAGCCCTGCAACTGGCTCAGAATATGACAGCTTGGGTGGGGTGCTTCCAGGAATGCCACACCACCACTATGAGTAAACAGCAGCACTAGTGACCTGTTGCTTTTGGGGCCCAATTCAAGGTGTATAAAAGATTAAGTATACAAATCCTCGCTTGATTTGGGCCTAAATTACTTGCATGTAATTCCCATGTATTATTCTCCATGCTGTTAGACGTTCAACAGGGCATCTTTTGCAAGTCCCTAAATAAATATACTTAATATCAACAGTTAATTGTTGCTTTTGCTGTGATAAGGTCTGAATTACAGAATGACTTAATGTTGGAGTTGCGGAGAACTCCATGCTACAGTTAAGGAGAAGGGGTAAAATATTCCTTTTTACCCAGTTCTTTTAGTATCTTTTGAAAGTGTTAAAGTTATCCAAGCATCTTAGAGTTTTTATGCTGGTTTAATGGTTTATCGGTTTGGATTGCATTGGATCTGAATATTTGTAAACTACCCACAGCCACAGAAGGGAAATGAATGTCCTATAAATTTTAAAATAATTTTCACTAAAATGATGGAAACAATAGCAATATATTCTTTCAGCAATTCATATTTTTAAAGCGTTAATACATAACTTTGGAGGAAAAATTGCAATTTTCAAATTTGCTCCTGGTATCAGTTATCAAAGAAATTATATGTTTCTGGGATAAAAAGATTTAAAAATTAGATACAGAATTAAGTAGATGCCAAGAAATCAAACAGTTCAAACTGTACATTAATAACTTTTTGTTCAATATTATTTACATGAAATTAAATAATGCAACAGAGGAAATAACCAAGCTTACAACAGTTTAATGTCATTTAATTCCTCCATTAGACCACTAGATACATTAGAATTCAGAATTGTGCAATAAAGTACATTTATTGTTTTTTTTTAAATTAACACATTAGAAAGGAGTCAAAGTTCAAAAGAGGAAAAATCCTGGAGTTTAATCTCCCAGCCTACACTTTGATCCTATTTATTATACTCCTTTTCCTCCTAAGGCTGGGCTACACAGCATAACGTGTGTTCACACTAACTCTTACAGTAGTCAACCACGGTCTAGTGAATTATGCAAATTGTCCAGTTTGCAGTGCGCAAGGAAACAAAGGTTAAACGCACAGCAAGACCCAGAGGCCCAAACTGGCCAACCACCCTCTAACCTAGCGTGTTTTATGAGGCCAGGCTGCTTAGCTAGGGCATGATTCGTCGTGCTCTGGTGTCATGGTAACCCCAAACTCGGGATAATTCCCCAAACCGTGCCAACCATGGGTTACTCCGTGCAGAAGCGGAGCGAGGCTCAATGGCTCCTACGCGAGAGCTCCTTCTCATCCACCTGGCACGCGAAGCCCCGCCGCCCGCCGAAGCCCAATCCGAGCAGCCGCGCCGAAGGACCCACCCTTTACCGTCTCCTGCCGCCTTATCTAGGCGAGCGGCTCGTCTGCCGCTTGCTCCCTTCCAGCTGCCTGCCAGGCTCCAACTCCTCCCTCAACTGTCAACAGCTGAAAAGGCGGGGCGCAGGAACGCAAGAGCGAAGCCGGGAGAGACCCTCCGAGTCCAGATTTGACTACGCGGGGGAGCGCCGGCGCCTCGGCTTTGGAGACCGTCGCCTGTTGCTAGCTTTCGGCAGCCTTCTTGGTAGCTTTAGAAAATGCAAGATAGAACGGCTAGGAAAATACTACGGTCAGGAACGGACTCGCGTACCTGCGCCTGGGGGGTCTTGCGAGGATCATGAGGGAGGGAGGGAAACCACGAAACCTAAGTCTGCTAAACTTTAAAAACTAGCCAATCTGTTGAAAATGCGAGACCCAAAGGCGGCTTTTCTCTGTCAAACGCCGTCTACGAAATGTCCCTGACGCACGCTGCCTCGTCTACCCCACCCTGAACAACTTGAGGCTGAGAGGAATAGAAACCGAGGACGAGCCTGTCCTCGTTGCTCTTTCCCAAGTCTCCAGCCCTCCTTCCATTTAAAAGTACGCCTAAAATGCTCCCTCGACTTTCCTTACCCGCTGGCGGGTTTGTAGTCCCCGGACTGAAGAACCGCGGTCTCCATGGATAACTTGAAAACAGGCTCTAGCGCTGCCTTGAATGAAACCGCTCGGCTCGATCAAGTTGCAGCTGGCGGTGGGAGAGAAACTGGGAGGCAGATGGCGGGCGTCTGCTGGGCCGATTGGTTGGCGCGCCGTCCTTCATTCACGCCGGACTCCCACGCCAGACGAGCTCCGACCGTCCTGGCTGCACATCCGTGCGAGCGCGGGGCGTCTAAAAAGAGGGTGAGCGCGGAGAGAAAAGTTATTGCTGGCTCCTGCCTGGCATCCAGCGAGCAACTAGAAAGGCAACTTCCGTCCCCGAGGCTGGGAGAGGGAGGCACAGACAAGGGCAACCTCTTCGTTCGCGTCCCGCTGCGGAGCTGAATGTCTTGCAGGACAACAACGGCTTTTGTTGTTGCGTTTGCCAGTCAGCCAGGCAGAGAGAGAAGCTAATGCAATATTTATGCTTCTGGCGGGTATTTTATTTCGGAGGCCCAACACACCGGACGGGTTGTCTAAACTTATTAAAGTTCGGCATCAAGGAGCAGCTGCTGATTGGCAAAGCAGCCAGAATATATCCCAGTATGGAAGACGGTGCAATGGGTATCGACCAAATTTGACCCTAAGGTGGTCAGTTTCTGAGATACAGTCAGCCCAACCCTGGGTGCGTGATATTAAAACGTTTCTGAGCATACGCAGATGGTCTGATTGCCCTTCGGCCGTAGCAGCGTCACATACTCTCCCTTTCCACTGGGTAGGGATTCTTTTCCAAAGACAGGGCTGTTAAATAAAGCCGAACCGGCATTCATAACTTTGGATTTGAAATGGAGAACTGAGCCGTGGCACCTGTTACAGAAGCTAAGCTTTGGGAATAATACAAGCTGCTGCAGGAAAATGGTTGCAGTTACCCGCCGACAATAGGCCGAAACTTGCTTCAGCCCAATTATCTCTTTGGCTTGCGCGCAAGGCAGGTTCCACACCAAGCCCTCTTCCGCCGAAAAACTTGCTTGCTGTGATCCAGAAAATTTGGACGAAGGGTGGGGAAGTGGAGATTAGCGAGCCCTGCGCTCCCATGTGACTGCCCGGGACGAATGCAGCGACCGAGGAATGCCTGCGGGGCCGAGCGAGAAAGGCAAGCGGCGGCGCACGACTCTTTGTCAGCGGCTACGGGCAAAAGGGGCCCGCGAACAAAAGCTGATCAAATAACCCGCCGCTGCCAGACAAAGGGCTTTGTTTACATAACCAAGGACTCCGAAAAGACGATTCCTATCCTCGAGTGTTTACCTGAAAAGAAGTCCATTTTTTCCCTCCAAATGCTGAAGCCCCTAAAATGGGAGGGCCGTTTTAGATTCCCCGGGACTGCAATAAAGTAATGAGAGCATGGCCGGGTGGGGCGGGATTTCTGTTCTTTTTATGTGGGATTAATTTAAATTCAGAATCCTCCTCTAGTGTAAATAAGATCAAAGGTTGTCATTATGTAACCACAGTCTTTGTTTAAAAATAACTTTACAAACAAACGTGATGGTATTTTGGCATTAATACATTGCTATAAAGAGCCCTCAGAGGCAGAAGACGCGTTAAAATAGTTTATTTTCTCATAATAGTCATCTATTTCAAATCCCTCAACCATTATTTTTTTACTTTGCATAAGGTTAATAATTATGCATTTTTCATTTCTGGTCTCTACCTTTTAAGAATGGATAATCTATTGATAAAGTTAAACTGTAATATTTAAGGGGAAAAAAGGGTATCTTTCAATACAAAATATCTCTCCAGTATGTAGTGACACATCTGGTACTGCCTCCATAATTTCTTCTTGCACAAATGTTCCCTAATATTGTTCTTCCAAGGTTGTTTGTAAATACATAATTACTCCCCAAAAGTGATTTGCAAATGCATCAGGAAATCAAGCTCTGAGGACAGCAGTCTGTGTTCTACTGACACTTCAGGACATTTCCAGTTGAGGCTTCTAGTGCTACCAGTCAAAATATATTGCATAGTTATTAAAACTTTCCCTTTAATGGATTTTTTCTGGTAAGGAAAACACGTGAGGAAAATCCAGGATGATTCCAAATACAAAATACCATTGCAACCTTCCATGAATGAAGCAGAGCAATTGTGCAATAAAAGTCTCATCTGGAAGCACCTTTGAGTATTAACAATCATAACAATATCAGTCTTAACAAGGATATGGCAGCAGTAATAGTGGTATCTTTGCAACAGCATGCCATCACTGAATCCCTGATTTATTTTCTCCAATATAAATCATGCCTGAGTTATCTAATCAACAAGTCAGGTGAAATAAGCACTTTGCTTTAAGACTGTTTAATGCCACTTTAAAAGAGGTGCTGCTATGTTCACACCAGAAGAAACAGTGTTAGTTCCCTTACTTCTAGGTTAGTTTTGAATCTTCATTCCTGGCCAAGATAGCTGAGGGGGTGATGACAAAACTACTTCAAGTATTCCTCAAGGAAACTCATTTAGATCTCTTTCTGGCTGGTCCAGAGCACTGAGACGGCTTCAGTTACCCTGCTAAAGGAGTGCAATAGTAGTAATTTCCTTCTGCTTATGCTCCTTGGATGTTGGGGGGGGGGGGGGTTGAAACCATTTTGTCACATTTTCCTCAACAGGCAAGGCCAAAACTCTTAAGAATAGATTTCAAACAACACAAAAGATAACACAGGTTTTTTGTAGAAAAACTATGAACCCACTATGAAAGAATTCCAGAGACTGCTCTGTATCAAATGTGTGCCCTATTTACAGTAAAATCAAAGGTCAAATTCTTGTGCCTTTTGCTGCCCAGGTAGTGCAACATGATACATGCCCTTCTCTATTTGAGGAAGCGGCCCGGTTTTCATCTGACTCTTGCTTTCATAATGGACAGATTTTTACGGTTGACCATGTGAGAACTAGCTCTCACACATAGTACCTACTGATTTACTTTCAGAAGCACAATTTTAAAATGGTTCCACTCCTTCCTTGAGGGTAGGTTTCAGACAATAGTGCTAGGATATTTCTGGTCTACTCCATAGCGCTTAGGCTGTGAAGCTGTTTCCTATGCTGTTTAGCATTTTTATGAGATTTCTGGGAGCAATCATCAGAGATTGTGAAGGCTGGCTGTTAACTCTGTGCAGCTGATAATTTTGTCCATAATCTGGATACTTTTTCTCAGTCTCCGGGCATTATTGAACTCATTAGGCCGGGATGGACACTTAAGGGGGGAAAGAACCACGTTTATACCGTTTGACCTCCAAGGACTACAGGCAGAATTGTATTTTTCAATCCTGAAAGTAATAGACCAATTCAGATACATTATACAACAAACTGAAGAAAAAGGACTATGCTAATAAACATACAGTATCGAATGTAAGACAAGAAGCAATGGGTGGAAGCTTTACCAAGAATGATTGAAACTTAAAATAAGAAAGAATTTCCTGACTGTAAGAACTATTAAAGCACTCAAACAGCCTGCCCCTGAAGTTGTGGATGTTCCATTACTGGAAGTGTTTGGGAAAAAAATGGACATCCATTTGTCCAGGATGATATGAGGATTCCTACACTGGGCAGGGTTGGACTAGAAGACCTCCAAGATCCCAAGGGTTCTATGATTCTATGAAATACAAGTGAAATAGAAACCAGACAGAAAATGCTGAGTACAAATTGCCAACATTAAGTATGAACCTATTATCCGAGGCTCAAAAATCCATATAGACAGTGGCTGTAACCATGAAGTAAAAAGATATCTGCTTCTTGGGAGAAAGATTATGATAAATCTAGACAAGTGTGGAGATGTCACATAGCCAATTTCAGAATGTATTGTCAAGGTATGGTCTTCCATATATAACATGGCTATGAAAGCTGGACCATCAGAAAAGCTGAAAGAAGAAAAAATCATGCCTACTGTGTTGCTGGAGAAAATTGTTAAAGTACCTTGGATAACAAGGAGAACAAATCATTCAGTACTTGAAGTACAGAAGCTTACTGGAAGTACTATTAAATGTTTGGACATATAATGTAGAAGCAGAAGTCTCTGGAGAAGACCATAATGCTTAGCAAATATGAAGGCAACAGATAAAAAGATCAACAAAAAGATAAGATGCCTGGATATCATGAGCAAGAGTCTACAAGAATTTAAAGAAGCAATCACCAACAGACAGTCCTGGCCAAATGTTGCTCATCAAATCATAAAATGACTGAACAACTGAACAACAAAGTATGTTCAATACTGTAGAATGTGCTATGGTGCTTTATATGTGCGTACATTTTCGTATTCAAATATTTCAACAAGTTGTCTTTAACAAATCAGTACTTATAAACTCTGCAGACCAATAATATAATTACAAAATATACAAGATGCTTTCCAAGGTAGAGGTAAAACCTATGGAAATGTCATTTGGAGTATTCTGAAGTTTGTCTGCTGTATATTTTCTTCTGGAATATGCTGTGTTCTAAGGTAGATCTGGGACAGCATCTTCCAGAAAGGACTAAACTATAACACAGGAAATGCCAATCAACTTCTTTGCCACCCTAAGAAGCATCACTCAAAACAAGTGGACTAAGCAAAGAGAACCAACAACATGTATTGGAGACAATTATACTTCTGACAAAAAAAGGACACAGAAACAGAACCATCTTAAGGTGGTTAAGACAGACCTAAAAATACTAATAAATGACCAAATCATCACAATCCTCCAGCAGACAAGGAAGAGACCATCCAAAAAGCAAAAGAATAATTGAATGACAGGGAACCTACAATCTCATAAACATAAACTCAATATAGAAACTGGACAACTAAAACAAGAACATTCATGATCTAACCAAAAAAGGCCAAATCATGAAAGAAGAACAATGGTGTATGAAAAGCTGTGTTAGTACATTCTCATGCTGCTGCTGTTGCTGCTCCCCCCCCCCCCCCATCTTGTCTCTGGCTTTTTTAAAAATTTGGTTAACAGAAAGACTTCATCCGATCAAAGCCAGAGAGAAGAAATTTAATTCCTGGGAAAGAGTCTGGCGGCATCTTATCATTCAAGAAAGAAAAGTATAAACTCACATATTTATGGAAGGTGCATTGATAATTCTCCTGCTTGTAGTGTAAAAACCACTACATATAACAAACAGAGAATTGGCAGAATGCTTTCACAGATATCAACAGGCAATAAGAATACTGTATATGATGGAAAATCATTAATTTCACAGCACAAGGGAATTTAAGAAATTTCTGGACCATGCAGAAGAAAGTCTCCAAAAACAGCACAGGAAGGAAGAGACTACTACAAAGAAAACAGGACCCCAAGAGGAGGATGGCTGGTACCACATAATTTGGAGGACCAAGAATACATAGACACTGTTGCTGGAGCTGTGCAAACAATTATAAACATCTAGAGAAGGGTTTTTGCCCAGTCTTCCGGGGACAACAAGAAGAAAAGCTCAGACTTCCACAGATATGAGGAGTCCCACAGGGGAAAAGGTACAGGGAAAATGAGGTAGCCCTCATTTAGCAACCACAATTGGAACTGGCAACTCAGTCATTAAGTGAAGCAGTTGCTAAGTGAAGCTGTGACTGTGCTTATGATCTTACTACAGCTTTCCTTTTTTCTTTACAGACCTGAAAGTTGTAAATGCGAGGATTAGTTGTAAAGTTACTTTTTTTCATGTGTGGCTTCAGCAAAGGAAGAAAATGCCCATGCAATTGGCAGGCAAAGTGCCGGTGTGATGCAGGTGCTTGGGGGGGGGGGGCGAGGCTTGCAGAGGTGCTGGGCAGGAAAACACACACTGTGGAAGGAAAGCTTGGCTGGAGAGATGGCAGCAGATGGGTGGGGGGACACAACAGAAGAGGAGATTTAACCTTCAAGAGGATCTTTATAGATTTGAACATTAGGCTCTGTCCAACAACATGCAGTTCAATGGCGAGAAATATAAGGTTTTGCTCTTAGGCAGGAAAAACCAAACGCACAGTTACCAGATACAGTGGGGCAAAAAAGTATTTAGTCAGCCACCAATCGTGCAAGTTCTCCCACTTAAAAAGATGAGAGAGGCCTGTAATTTTCATCATAGGTATACCTCAACTATGAGAGACAAAATGGGGGAAAAAATCCAGAAAATCACATTGTCTGATTTTTAAAGAATTTATTTGCAAATCATGGTGGAAAATAAGTATTTGGTCAATATCAAAAGTTCATCTCAATACTTTGTTAAATATCCTTTGTTGGCAATGACAGAGGTCAAACGTTTTCTGTAAGTCTTCACAAGGTTTTCACACGCTGTTGCTGGTATTTTGGCCCATTCCTCCATGCAGATCTCCTCTAGAGCAGTGATGTTTTGGGGCTGTCACTGGGCAACACGGACTTTCAACTCCCTCCAAAGGTTTTCCATGGGGTTGAGATCTGGAGACTGGCTAGGCCACTCCAGGACCTTGAAATGCTTCTTACGAAGCCACTCCTTCATTGCCCGGGCGGTGTGTTTGGGATCACTGTCATGCTGAAAGACCCAGCCACGTTTCATCTTCAATGCCCTTGCTGATGGAAGGAGGTGTTCACTCAAAATCTCACCATACATGGTCCCATTCATTCTTTCCTTTACACGGATCAGTCGTCCTGGCCCCTTTGCAGAAAAACAGCCCCAAAGCATGATGTTTCCACCCCCATGCTTCACAGTAGGTATGGTGTTCTTTGGATGCAACTCAGCATTCTCTCTCCTCCAAACACGACAAGTTGGGTTTAGACCAAAACGCTCTACTTTGGTTTCATCTGACCATATGACATTCTCCCAATCCTCTTCTGGATCATCCAAATGCTCTCTAGCAAACTTCAGAGGGGCCTGGACATGTACTGGCTTAAGCAGGGGGACACGTCTGGCACTGCAGGATTTGAGTCCCTGGCGGCGTAGTGTGTTACTGATGGTAGCCTTTGTTACTTTGGTCCCAGTTCTCTGGAGGTCATTCACTAGGTCCACCTGTGCGGTTCTGGGATTTTTGCTCACCATTCTTGTGATCATTTTGACCCCACGGGGTGAGATCTTACATGGAGCCCCAGATCGAGGGAGATTATCAGTGGTCTTGTATGTCTTCCATTTTCTAATTATTGCTCCCACAGTTGATTTCTTCACACCAAGCTGCTTGCCTATTGCAGATTCAGTCTTCCCAGCCTGGTGCAGGTCTACAATTTTGTTTCTGGTGTCCTTCAACAGCTCTTTGGTGTTGGCCATAGTAGAGTTTAGAGTGTGACTGTTTGAGGTTGTGGACAGGTGTCTTTTATACTGATAACAAGGTCAAACAGGTGCCATTACTACAGGTAACGAGTGGAGGACAGAGGAGCCTCTTAAAGAAGTAGTTACAGGTCTGTGAGAGCCAGACATCTTGCTTGTTTGTAGGTGACCAAATACTTATTTTCCACCATGATTTGCAAATAAATTCTTTAAAAATCAGACAATGTGATTTTCTGGATTTTTTCCCCATTTTGTCTCTCATAGTTGAGGTATACCTATGATGAAAATTACAGGCCTCTCTCATCTTTTTAAGTGGGACAACTTAACTTGCACAATTGGTGGCTGACTAAATACTTTTTTGCCCCACTGTAAGTGGTACTTGGCTCTACAGTAGTACTTAAGGAAGGATCTGGGCTTCCTGGTTGACCACAGATTGAGCAAGACCCAGGAGTGTTTTGCAGCTGCCAAAAGAATAAATGCAATATTGGGCTGCATCAACAGAGGAATACTGTCAAGATAATGGGAAGTGAAAATTCTATTGTACGCTGCACTAGTCACACCACACCTGGAATATCATATCCAGTTCTGGTTGCCACAAAACAGGAAGAATGATGAGGAACTGCATTTGTTTGAATATGCAACTGCCCACATGAACTGGAACCCAAATGAAATAGGTCCTGATTATACAAAGAGCTGAACTTGCATTCAAGGAACAATTGTCATTTGTAGTCTTATAATATACTTTAATGTGGTTAGGGTACTATAACTGAATATTGAAAGCTTATCAAAGCCCCTCTATACTTCAGCTTATACCTAACACAATCAAGGCAGAATAGTTTTCATTTTCTTGGTCATGCTTTCTACTTTTCTAGGACTCGGTTATCTTTTCTGTAATGCCTGGCCTTCCCCTCCCACTTCTCTAAGTCAAACCCACATTCCATCATATTCACACACAAACCATTATCTCATTAAAAATATAAACATATAAACATGAATTCCTGGCAGAAACAGCAAAAAGGAAGAAAAAATATAGGATAGAAATAAAGATAGGAGCAAGAATAGCTGAACTGAAAGGAAAGAGAAAGGCGGGAACAAAGGTTGTTGGTAAAGTCAGAGGAAGAGATAAAATAAGGAAGGAAAGCAAAGAGAGAAAAGCCTTATCTAGCTATTCTAAGAAGGACTAACATTCAATGGGCAAGTAGCCAACCCTCCCATTGTTTCTTTCTACCCAACTGTTTTAAACATCTGTTCCATTTTTCTGAGTAAATGAAAGACAACCCTCCCTGCTTCAAGTGCATTTGAGGTAGAAAGTGAATCTCATCTTCCTATCAGGTAAATATAATACATTGTGTCAGGTAGTTAAAATCATAAACTAATCGAAGCTGAATTTGCTAGAAATTGTTTTGTTTCTCTCACTTAAGCACTTAATCTATTTTAGGTATCAAAGATGGATCACTACTGCTGTTATATCTTTTATAGCAGAACTGTTTCTACTCAGAAGATATTTAACTACTGTAAGTAATTTTTTCTTGGTTCCGAACCTGGAACTATTGAGACAGACAACTGTCTTTCTCCTCTTGATTAAACAAAGTACTTAATAAGTAAGGTTCACATTCAGATATAATATTTCATGTACACCAAAAATGAAATTGATCTCAATATATGAAACTAAAACCTTTTTTTTGTTCACAATCAAAACAACCTAAGCAGAATTTTCCTTTGTTTACTCTTAATAAAAAATATTTTGTATGAATGTGAGAAACAGAGTTTATTCTACATTTGTTGATCTAGAGAAAGCATGAATGGCCTTATTTATGGAATGTTTTCATGTACAGTACTGTGCAAAAGTTTTAGGCAGGTGTGAAAAAATGCTGTAAAGTAAGAATGCTTTCAAAAATATATATTGTAATTGTTTATGTTTAATTGTTTATGTTTATCAATTTACAAAATGCAAAGTGGGCAAACAGAAGAAAAACCTAAATCAAATCAATATTTGGTGTGACCACCCTTTGCCTTCAAAACAGCATCAATTCTTCTAGGTACACTTGCACAGTTTTTGAAGGAACTCGGCAGGTAGGTTGTTCCAAACATCTTGGAGAACTAACCACAGATCTCCTGTGGATGTAGGCTGCCTCAAATCCTTCTGTCTCTTCATGTAATCCCAGACAGACTCAATGACATTGAGATCAGGGCTCTGTGGGGGCCAATCCATCACTTCCAGGACTCCTTGTTCTTCTTTATGCTGAAGATAGTTCTTCATGACATTGGCTGTATGTTTGGGGTTATTGTCCTGTTGCAGAATAAATTTGGGGCCAATCACACGCCTCCCTGATGGTATGGCATGATGGATAAGTATCTGCCTGTATTTCTCAGCACTGAGGACACCATTGATCCTGACCAAATCTCCAACTCCATTTGCAGAAATGCAGCCCCAAACTTGCAAGGAACCTCCACCATCCTTCACTGCCTGCATGTTGCCTGCAGACACTCATTATTGTACCACTCTCCAGCCCTTCAGCAAACAAACTGCCTCTTGCTATAGCCAAATATTTTGAATTTTGACTCATCGGTCCAGTGCACCTGCTGCCATTTTTCTGCACCCCAGTTCCTATGTGTTTGTACATAGTTGAGTCACTTAGCTCAACTAAGTGTTTAGTTTCCACGTCGGAGGTATGGCTTTTTGGCCGCAATTCTTCCATGAAGACCACTTCTGGCCAGACTTCTCCGAACAGTAGATGGGGGTACCTGGGTCCTGCTGGTTTCCACCGGTATTGTGCTGATGGCACTGCTGACATCTTCCGATGTCAAAGGGAAGTAAGCATGATGTGTCTTTCATCTGCTGCAGTAAGTTTCCTTGGCCGACCACTGCATCTATAGTCCTCAATGTTGCCTGTCTCTTTGTACTTCTTCAAAAGAGCTTGAACAGCACATCCTGAAACCTCAGTCTGCTTTGAAATGTTTGCCTGGGAGAGACCTTGCTGATGCAGTATAACTACCTTGAGTCTTGTTGCTGTGCTCAGTCTTGCCATAGTGTATGACCTGTGACATGAAACTGTCTTCCACAACCTCACCACAGTAGCAGAGTTTGGCTGTTCCTCACCCAGTTTTAAGCCTCCTACACAGCTGTTGCTGTTTCAGTTAATGATATGTGTTTCAACCTACATATGAAATTGATGATCATTAGCACCTGCTTGGTATAATTGGTTAATCATACACCTGACTCTAACCCTACAAGATCCCTGACTTTGTGCAAGTCTACAAAGTGTGCAAGTGTAAGTATTGATGCTGGTTTGAAGCCAAAGGGTAGTCACACCAAATATTGATTTGATTTAGATTTTTCTTCTGTTTGCTCACTTTGCATTTTATAAATTGATAAACATAAACAATTGCAATATATATTTTTGAAAGCATTCTTACTTTACAGCATTTTTTCACACCTGCCTAAAACTTTTGCACAGTACTGTATATGGAATTGAAGTTTGGTTGCTAAATGTGATATGAGCAGTATATGATGGAAGTAAAGCTAGCCTGAAAAAAATTGAGTACTTCATGAATAGTTCAACACTGAGTGGAGAAAAAGATAAGGACATGTAATGTCCTTGTTTGTTTAATGTATCTTTGGATAAAAGTATGAGAAATACTAGCAGCAATGGTAGAGGTGTGTAGCTGGGTGTGAAAATGTACTGCATGGATACTTTTATGTATAGATAATGTTTGGTGGCTGAAAACCCATATGATCTGTGGTGAATGTTAAAGAAAATGTATGGTCCAATGAGAAGTATAACTCTGAAAATTAATGCATTAAAAACCAAGGTACTTGTGTTTGACAGAGAAAATGGCAGGAACAATTGCAAGTTATACGTAAATAATTAAAAACTCGATCAAGTAGATCCATTTGTGTACTTTGATAGAATGTCTACTAGAGATGGGAAAATGGGTTGAGAAATTTTGAGATGTGCAATTGTTAGTAAAAAAAAAAAAGTAGTGAAAAATATGTGTTCAACTGCAAGGAATTAATGCTTTTGAATTCAGCAAAAAGAGCTGGAAATAAGAGTGTGCTCACCCTGTTAGATGGAAGTGAGAATTGAGTATATCAGGAAAAACACAAAAATAAGTTGAATGCAGTTGCTTAAGTGTGTGAGTGTAAAACAAAAAGAATGTCAAGAATGAATGGATTGTATGAATATGGATTAAATACCAAAGTTAGTGATTAGTATTAAAGAAGTATATTAGGGTGGTTTGATCAAAGAGAATGAATGAGGAATGAACTGCAAAACAAATATTGATAAGGAATAGTGATCTTGGAAGGGGAAGACCAAGAAAGTTGTGGTTCGATGGAGCTGATGAAATCCTCAGGAAGTGAAAGCCAAGTTTGAAAAACAGAAGGCAGTATTCTATGAACATAGTAGAAGCCAGGAAAGCTTGCAAGGACAAAAAGATATGGAAAGGACTGAATGGTATGGAGGTAAGCTAGTTTTATCTATGTTGCCTTTTCTTTTTCTTATCTCATGCCTTTAATTTCTTTGATTTAGTATTTCTTATTCTTCTTCTGCACCTGGCATAATGTTGCTGTCTCAGAAAGGAATAGTATAGTCACTACTATACTATAATATAGTCAACACACTGATATACTATAGTATAGTCAACATACTGAACAATTGTTTTAAAATAATCATTTTTATTTAAATTGAATTTTTTGAAATTTAAATTAAATTTCAGTTTTTAAAAATCTTTTCTAAAAAATGAAAATAGTTCAAAGATATAAACATTACCTTCTAAAACCGTGTTTTATTCCATATGCTGATATGAAGATGATAAATAATAGACTTGGTAAAATACTGTACCTCCCTCTAAAAGTACAACAACAAAGTTCCATCTATAGAGAATTTAAGGAGATCTGGGCAAAGATAGAAGTATGGATTTAAATGCAAGGGATGGGAGGACAGTTACGTTTCTGGTTCTGAAATATGGCTTTTATGCACCAAAACTAGTAAAAAGAAACTTAATTGCAAATATTCTAAAGAAGTTTCTGAATTTGCAAGTCAGACAGGCAAGGCCACAAAATTGTGCAAAACAACAACAAAATAGCAGGTTTGGTTACCTTGTTGCTTATTAGAACAGCATCTTCAAAGGAGAAATAGAAGGGAGCATTGCCTCAACATGCAGGATTTTCAGGTTAGTAAACATACTTCTGTCACCATTCTCTTTGTTTCTTCTATCTTCTTGGGGCAATATTAATTAAAGCAGCCTCTTTTTTTTTTTTTTTTAAGCTTCTGCATGAGCCTGAAAATATGTGGAGATGCTTGGAGAAGTCAACTAATTAAAATCAATACAACTCTTAAAGCAGCTGCACTTTTTCCAGACTTTGCCTGTGGATTTACTAAAAAACCAGCTTGCTCAGGCTTTAAATAAAGTTTGGCATGCAGTTAATGAAATGCATGTAACATCTTTCACTAGATTCCTCGACATGCCTCTCGCAAAACCTGTTATTTTGTCAGTGACATGTTTTATTTCTGTGAGATTAATATTTAGCCTGTTTAAGACAAAATGAATTGAAGTTGCCTAATTCTATAGGCTTGGAGATGATTTAAGAGTCAATACAGGGAGTCCTCAGGTTACATCCATTCATTCAGTGACCATTCAAAGTTACCATGGTGCTGAAAAATGGACTTATGAATGGTCCTTGAAGTTCTGGCTGTCACAGCGCCCCCATGGTCACGTGATCAAAATGTGGGCACTTGGCAATTGGCCTGCATTTATGACCACCTCCCTGCCGTCATGGTCTTCAGCTGATCTTTGTCTTCTTCCTTGCCCGCCTCCCCTCCGCTGGACTTGCTGACCCCGGCTGGCCTCAAGCCATATGGCCCAGGGGCTCTGTCAGCCATGCTGTGCAGAGTACCCCTGCCCCTCACTGCCACCTCCCCCTTCGGCTGCCTTGCTACGCAGGAAACCCTTGGCCAAGTAGCTACCAGAAACTGCATCCAGGCATCCCAGCTATGTGCAGTGGCGGTGCCACAGAAACACCCCCGCCTCGCTGCCCAGTGGGAGGATCGCTCCAGACAGCAGTGGCATGCAGCCTGGAAGACTCACAGCCCTGGACCCTTCCCTTCTGGGCGGGGCTGCAGCACCCACCCGCAGCACACACACACACACACCCCGTAACTCTCACCTGCTGGGCTGCTTGCCTGGGACTCCTGCTTCTTCCCACATTGCGGTCACATGAGGTCCTCACTGAATGATCCATGTGGTCCTGGGTTTTTGATAGCAACTGGGATTGCTGGAATTAGTTGCCGTCACTAAGTGGTGTGGTCACATGATGTTGTGCTTTACAACTGCATTGCTTAGCGATGGAAATTCCAGTTCCAATTGCCGCTGTAACCCAAGGATTACCTGTACTGACTTGATGGTACATAATCAAAATACTATAGGATTTTTTGGTAAGGAATATAATTGAATGTATATTCCTTCTATATATTTTCCTGTATAATTGGTATTTATTTTGTGCAGAATAACTATTTTCTTTAGGAACTCTCAGCCCTTCAAGGCAGGCCGGATTTCAGGAATGCTACTTTATTGTTATGGGGTATAATATCAGTCTTGAAAGTCTGTCAGAGTTTCTCTCTGTCAGTCAAATCCAAGACAGGGTTATTTTGAGTTTTTTTCTCAAGCTTTCCACTGTCCCAGGACTGAGCTGCCATTCAACCTCCTTTAACGGTTCCTTCATTCCAAGGTCATCTCTACATTCCTTTACAGATATGAGTGACACTAGCTTTTTTGATGTTACAGTGTGTCCTTATTAGATGGATAAGATCACTTTTGAATGTTACACAAATATATTTCCTTTCTAGTTCATATCCTGAGACTGTTGATCATTGTGACTAGAAACTTTAATTTTTGACAAAATTGGAACAACTGCCAAAAGCTGATTATTCCAAAAGCTGCTACATTTCTTGATCGCTGATGACAGCTATGCATTTCATACGTAAAATCATATAGAATTCAATCCCTGTGAAGGATCAATATCTATGTAAGTGGAATTATATAAATTCAGAATGTTATGGATTTTTGTAACTGATTACCTATCTGATGGACATAAATTAATAATTTGTAAGTGTTTACATATTTCATTTACTGAATTCCCTTATGCTTGCTGAAATGCTTCTTTGTATGCATATTCCTGTTACATTTTGTGATCATGCATTTTATATTTTTTCTGACTGGTTGCTGTAATCCTAGGAATAATCCTAGGATAAGGAAAACAGTTTTATTTGACTTTGTATTACATTTGCCTGAATGCAATTTCAGTAACAGACTTTCATTAGTTGTAATACCATCTCTTTTACTGTAAAGGTATGGTAGGATAGGATGTGACAGAGAAAGCATCATCTGCCCAATTTAATTTGGATGAGTGCATCTATGAATAAGATAAAGAAAATTTACAAGAAAAAAAGCAGCTGCCCCATGGGAAAAAAAGATTGTGGGGGTAGATGGGGAGGGAATGGCAATCTGATTTGAAAGAAACATTCTTTACCTAACTTTATCCTGGTCCCTAATAACACCATATCAGAGGAACTCAGATGCAGACTGGACGATAAAGGGAGGGGTGTTAAGTTCTTACATTCCTTCATTAAGCAAGGAAACCTCCAGAAAGTGACCAAAAAGACATTAAAGAAGCCCTCACAAAGAGATCCCAGATATTAGGGGTATAATTTTACATATGTAATTCTCTCTCAAAAAATATATCTATTGATAAAGATATTGGACACAAGAGTATTTTATGATTTGGGATAAAGATGGTGCTATCTCCTCATAAAAAATAAAACTAGGAAGAATATAAAAACGGAATGCATGCTGGAACCACTTCAGTTAGAGTAAACAGCCCAGTTTCTTTTTACCTGAACAGCATTCAGTTATTATTTTACAAGACTTTTGGACAGTGTTAGTGATGTGACTGGGTGAATGCTGTGCAACACTAAATTAATTTTGTAACCATTTGACGTACACTTATTGTTATATAAGAAAGCTTACAATTTTTCCTAAGAAGATGAATATTATACCAACCTTCTACTTTTAGAATCCAACCATCTTATTACCAATTTGGGCCAGTCACACTCTCTCAGCCCAAATCACCTCACAGGATTGTTGTTGTGGGGAAAGCAGGAGGAGGAAGGAGTATTAGGTATCTTCACCACCTTAAGTTATTTATAAAAATAATAAAGGAATAAACAATTTTTTAAAATACTATAGCCAGATTTTGTGTGGTTACATTGAACATATGGCAACAGCTAGCACAAAATGACAAATAGTCTGAACATATGTTATTAATTTTACTTTACTTGTCTTACTATTTTGGGTGTAGCTGATTTTTGATTGCAATAAAAGCTTGTTGTATAAAGCAGAAGAATATATATTTTGTCTCAGATAATGGTTTAAAGATTAATATTATTCAGTTAAGACCCAACAAACACTTATATTGCTTATGGGTTTAACAGTATATTTCAAACTCTAAGTGTGTCCAATAACTGTTCAGCAAAAGGCTTAACTAAACCAGAGAGATACAAGGGGATTCTTACATGGAGAGCCATTATTCACTACATGAAATAATACTAAAGAAGCAGTCACTACACTAATTATATTTACCTCTTTTGTTTAGGTAGATCAGTCCTTAAAATTTTGATGACTCTCCACTTGTACTGCTTTTACATTAGAGTTAAATTGACAGCCACATCACATATGACAATTTTCAGATACACTTAATATATTAATATATTACTCATAAAAGAAGGAAGGAACTCCCCAGTACAGCAACAGGCATAGAAAATATTTCATAAAAGCCATTAAATTACAGCAAGAAGTAACTATGAAAAAAATTCCTCAGTTGGCTTTTGCAACAAACGTTCATTGTGGAAAACACATAACTTCTTGGCACTTTGACAATGATACAATTCATCTAAAGAAAAGATATCGCACCAACTTTATTAGATAAAGTGTAAAAGAAAGAAGTGAATAAGTGTGCAAATGAGGGAAAAATGGTTACCCTGAGTTTTGATAGGCAGGGCAGTTTCCACAATAATTCCATCATATGTGCCTGTAAATCAATAGAGTAAAAAGCATCTTCTTTACCAAAACAAATGATGCATTAGGAAATGAACCATGATAAATATTCACAAGATGTAGCAGTCAAATCCATAAAAAAAAAACTGTCAAAAGATTTCAAATGCCTAGTATATACTGTAGCTTTGTGATGGCTAATGCTACAAATGTTTTAAAGATAAGAAAATTAGAAGAAAATAAACACCTTCCAAGAGTAACATATGGTTGCTTATTTAATACATCTCCTAACAAAAGATTTCTGTGCTGCAGAAACAAAGGCCAATGTAGACTTGCAGGATATTTTCACAATAATCATCTTGCAGCAACTGTCCTCAAAGGAGAACCAAATTAACTCTTCCGCAGAATGCCTAATAGAACTCTGTTTGAACTTCTGTATCAAGAACTGGCCCACTCTGATAGCAATTTGTGAATAAAGCAATGAAGAAATGAATAGAACTTTCAGGAACAAATTTCCCAATATGGGACTAAAAAGAAATATTGAGCATCTGATACCTACCCTAAAGCCTATTTCTTTGGCTTTGAACAAAGTGCGGAGAAATAAGAGTTTTATTTCTGATACTGTTGCAGTTTGGAACAATGTGGAATTAGGAAAAAAAACAACAGGTGGTGACCAAGGTAAACTATGAACACAAAAAAGAAGGGGAAGAACCAGTGTCTCTTGATCATTTTCTGTCAATATTCACAATACTGTACTCAGTCCCAGGGTCAACCCTCAACTGCTGAAAGTTTGCTATGGAATGATATTCCAGCAATCATCCTTCTAAAATGCCATTTATAATAAATTTCAGGACAAAGAATGATCCGCTGAAGACATATATATTTGCTGATTATGGAGTTAGTTTGCTTTTTGAAGGTGAGCTGGGGAATCTCAAATATTTGGAGTCAGATCAATCTGATCAGGGGAGATGCTTTGTTAGCAGGATTCTGACTTGCATGATTTGAAACCAGTTTAGCTTTTCCAATGTAACTGGAACGCTTATACTGTATTGTGATCACTAATAATCAATCTTTTAAGTCTTTATAATCCCATATTTGCTCATTCTTTCCACTTAACTCTTTTGTCTGCAGATTTAAAAAATGGATGTTCCCAAAAAAACAGCAAAGAAAATGAATGCTGAATGAAGTCCAAAAGCTAGTGATCAGTAGCATAAAGAACCCTGAGTTGTTTGATGGTACAGAGAAAATGAACGAGGATCCAATCACAAAACATGTATGAGAAAATGGGAATTGGGAAGTTCGAGAACATAACTGTTGCATGAAATCCGTGAGATCCTCAAAAAGAGAGTGGTGGGAAGTTTCAAACATGTTTAAAAGCTAATATAGGAATCTGCATATGTGTATGGTGGAGATAATGATGGTTTGTAAAGGTAGAAAGGTATGAACAGGTAAAACTAGTTTTAGACATATTGCCTTTTCATATTTCATACCTTGTAATTTCTCTGTGTAAGTATTTGTTACTCCTTTTTTGCGATTTGCTCACCCGGAAAAAGAATCGCACGTTGGCTATCCATGTATATATGTCAGTGCTTAGTAGGGGCCACATAAAACAGGGAGGTTTTATAACTTCCAGGTAACGACGCAGAACATAAGCACTCATCTTCCACAAACACCCCTCTCCCTTTTGTGTTTTATTTCTCTTGAATTGTACCTGCAGGTCTCTTGCCACGCAAACAGTTAAACTTTTGTTCAACAGAAAGTCACACACGCAAGAGCTGCTCCCACCATCCCTAAATGCTTGGCGCCTTTGCAGATTACCAGCACTGATCACTGAAGTCGACCTCAGCGCTTATAACTCCACTATTTGCTCACTGGTTCCAACATCCATGTATTGTCCGCTGAAGGTTACCGGCTCAATACCGAGAATTAAAGGATCTCGACGGTATAATATTTTGCGCAGGCGTATTAAGTACTGAAATTGTCTATTTGCCTACGCATGCGTACTGAGCCTCTGACTCTGGAAGTTTTTTTTTTTTAAGCATTGAAGGATTGAGGCGCAAGCGTACTTCGATTGTCTTTCAGAGGCTTCCGGGAGTTAGTAGTGGCCCAGGTGAGCGTAAGACGAGATTTTGGCGGTTGCCTTCATTAGACTCTCGCTCTCTCTATTTGACAGGGTAAGTGCAGTTACAATTTGGACCCGTGGTACCGAGAGGGAGGTGGGTCTTGGCCTTCGGAGGTGCTAGATTTGATTGTTTCAAGTCTTGATAGGGAAGCGTTATCAGGGCTAATCCCGCTTTCAGTGGTCAGAGCCGAAGCTTACCGTGCTCTGCATCCAAAATAGGTTTCTTCAGAAGAGAGACGAAGTAGGGGAAGCGGCGGAGAAAACGATTATTCTCTTTACGATGCTGTCTCTTTGCCTTTAATGGTTGCATGTCAATGCGTGGGAGGTGGCCCCAATTTTTTTCTTGTTGGTTCAGTGGTTAGAGGATGGGGAGGAGAATCCATCAGCAGCGAAAGCAGAAATTACTGACACGCATATTCCACATATAACAGACTGGGGCGGGGGGTTGGTCTTGTTAGGATATGGCTGTGTTCACGGAATCATAAACTAGCCAACCATCTTTCAGCTTAGCATGCTGTGGCAGTTTTGCCAGTATGGCTAGGTTATCATTCAGTATGTGCAAATCCAGAAAATTAGGTTGAGTAATCGTTTATGCAAACCATGAGATAATATTTTGTGCAGTATTTATAGAAGCTATCCAAGTATGATCCAACCAACTTACAGCATTAGGTTTCACTTTAATTTTTATGGATCTCTCAACAGTTTTTGACATTTGGAACTACCAAATTTAGATCATTTGGAGAACCCCATTAGCATTCAATTAAACATTTAAAAAGGGGAATGTAAGGTTGTAGTTAAATACTGTTGGAAGCACAGTAATTTAGAAGGCATTAAATTTCCTTTCCTGTGCTCTTGTACAACTTACTGAATAATTTAAATTTGGTCCTCAGTGCTTTTCCCTACACATGCCCTATTGTGTGTGTGCTTGTTCCATTCATATTTATTATAATTCATTTTATAATGTCTATTTTTCTGAATAAAGGAAAATGTTGGAAAGGGGCTGCGGAAGGAAGAGACTATGATCTATTAATAAAGCACATTTAGTAATATATTCACACGTTAATATATTTTAAAACTTATATATATTGTATGTATATCAACTGGGTCAGAAGTCTAAATAGTGTGACTTCATGTTGATTGCCGTTGTAAGAACTAGTGGAGTAATTTTCTCCTGTTACCTTCTGTTTTTCCCATCTGGGCCTTTCAAGGATTGTGTAGTTGTCTATATTTGTTCTTATACTTTTCTGTCAGTACCATGCAAGCTAAGTCCACTGTTTAAAATGCCATAGTACCACATTTATGACTATATTGCTTGAGAATGCCTAGAAATATAGCAAATGGATGATGCAGTAAAGGAACAAAAGAGGAACAAATGTATAATACAGAAAAGGAACAAAACAGAACAATTCTGGAACCTTATGTAAGATGTTATATCCATCTTCCCACTCTTGGGATTGCTTCCCAGGAGTTGGGAGTACCGCAGGCTAAATTGTGCAAGTGACTTGTAGTTAATTATATCCATAGGAGAATCTGCAACAAAGTAGCATGAGCAGTTTCAGATTTTGTAAACAGGTGCTGTCAAATAATTAGTGTTCTTTTTGTGCATTTGCATAGCACCATTTCATCTGAAGGCATTCTCAGTTTAATTTGTGGAGTGTAACAACAAAATTTAAGATGTTTCGGGGTGGTGGCTTAGGGAAAGTAAAATTGATAAGGTGGCTCATCTAACATAATACCAAAAATATGTGTGAGAAGGCTATAAATCTGAATACAGGTAGTCCTCAATTAACTACCATAATTGGGACCAATAACTGTCACTAAGCGACACAGTTGTTAAACGAAAAATCATGTGACCACGCCAATTTACGACAGCAGTTCCAGTCGCACTCATTAAGCAAATCCCGCAAGGTCATTAAGTGTGACATCATGTTACCACAACTTGCGACTTCCTCCTGGCTTCCTCATTGATTTTGCATGTTGGAACTTGGCAGTGAAGGTTGCAAATGGCAATCACATGATGGCGGGATGCTCTGACTGTCGCAGTTGCGCACCAGTTGCCAAGCACCCGAATTGTGTTCACGTGACCATGGGATGCTGTGATGGCTGCAGGTACAAGGACCAGTCATAAGTCTCCTCGATCAGCACCATCATATCTTCCAACAGTTGCTGTACGAGTGGTTGGTAAGCGAGGACTACCTGTAGTCAAGATTGAAATGGAGTAGAAAAACCAAAAGAAAATAATGTTCACAATTATACCCTGAATTACAAGCATATAATGTGTTATTACTTAAAGCATCCTCTAAAATACTTTATTATTTACTATAATTGTCACTAGCATATATACTATCAATTTTTTTTAATATAATAGTTTATAACTCATATCTGAGAAAACAAATCACGGTCCTAGTATTTTATTTCATTATAGTATTCTTGTCCATTACTTTTAAGATATGTATGTATCTGCATTTTAAGACTTTGCTGTAAGATGGAGGAGACTGACAGGGAAGCAATTGCAACAGCTGTACAAAGGGTAGCTGGGATGCTTCAGAGACCAGACCAGTTAGATAAAGTGGAACAATATCGCAGGAGAGAAGGCCGTAAGAAAGCTTCAGTGGAAGCTCGACTGAAGGTATAAAATCTACATTATTGGTAGTCTAGAATTTCTGTGTATAAAATTATAGTGCTGGAGGTATCCTAGATGTTGTCTAACCAAATTCCAACAAAGAGAAAATAATCTATCAAATACCCTTAATAATCTTGCTTAAAGATTATGTTACATATCAGAATAAATTCTAGAAGGACACAATTAGAATTACAGAAGTTATTGCAGAAGTAATTATAATTAAAAGAAATAAATTAAATAAATAACCAATTTAATTATTAACTATTTAATTAATTATTAAATGATTGATTTAAATAAATAAAAGAAAAATAATTTGTAAAAGTGGGGTAAGAATCTAATAATAATTTAATTTAATGGAGATTTTTCTGAGGTTAATGAGAATTACAGATTACAGTTTTAAAATATACTTGGATATAGATGGATTCTAGTTTATTAACAGTATGCCACAGTATGTTATTATTTAAGATATCACAGTTCTCTTTCTTTTTGCAAATGAGCAACCTATCCTTTAGCATTGTTGGTTTTGTTTAAACTTACATACTCTTTTAATCAATTCCTCTTCTCCCCTGTACAGTATTTTGCTATAAGTCCTTCTCCAATCACAGCATTCCCACTGATCTGCCTCATACCTATATATCTTTTCATTTTAGTGGAAAACAGTATTCAGATATTAACTGAAGTACAAATTAAATAGAAAACAAAATGTAAGTTTCCATTTAATTTCTGTGGCAGATTTAACATGTAGAATGCTAGAAAGTCCTGTATATGTATTCACGTACATTTTAATAAACCTACAGTGAAGTTACATTTGTATGGAAAAATACAAATATTTGTAATTTTGTTTAGTTTGGTCTAGTGGTTAAGGCAGTTTGGTCTAGAGGTTAAGGCACCAGGCTAGAAACCAGGAGACTGAATTCTAGTCCCACCTTAGGCATGAAAGCCAGCTGGGTGACTTTGGGGCAGTCGCTCTCTCTCACCTCACAGAGTTGTTGTTGTGGGGAAAGGAGTATTAAGTATGTTCACCGCCTTGAGTTATTTATAAAAATAATAAAGGCAGGATAAAAAATCTAAAAAATAAGTCTATATATTAAAGGTTTTTTTTTTGAAGCATTGTAATATATTTTGAAATATATAGAAAAGCAATTCTAATAAAGTAATTCAGATGAATCTCATTTAAGTGAACTTCATCTAGGTGACTCCTGCTTGTATGTGTCCATTTACTTCTTGCTAGCGATTAGCAGACTCCTTTACTGTATCCCCAAGTAACTTAGAAGACAACTTTGGTTCAAAAAATGTTTTGTTAGGAGGTATGACAAATTTCTATTCAATAAACACAAATCTAAAATTAAATCAATTGTTATTTGACTCCTAGTGTTCTCTTGGTATAAACATAGTTTGCATGTCATTGGAAATATAAAATTATTTTAAGCCATATATAGTTTATTTAAACACATAAAATAAGATTTTATTTTACATTTTTAATGATAGTCCTAAAATATGAGATTGAGTAATTAAAGTAATTCAAATGAATTTTATAATAATTTCCCCTTTGATATTATTCCATTAAAATGGTAAGTGCTGTTTGTGTTGGACATTGAGACATTTCTATATTTATATATAGAAACGTTCTCAATTTTATTAAATGTTCAGTGTTGTTTTAATAAAATTGTCTTTGTGTAACAACAAATATTGTTATAAATATAATTAGAGAGCGTTTTAGGTGTTTGTTGCTACTATGGAGTGAATTAGTTATCTAGCTTGGGTCTTTTTAGGCTGCAATCCAGTCACAACTTGATGGAGTTCGAACTGGCTTAAGCCAGCTGCACACTGCATTGCATGATGTCAAGGACATACAGCACTCTTTGGTTGATGTCAATAAAGACTGGCGGCAAAGTATCAACACCATAGAAAATCTCAAGGATGTTAAAGATGCTGTAGTTCAACATAGTCAACTGGCAGCTGCTGTAGAAAACCTCAAAAATATATTCTCAGGTATGACTCCTAAAATATCTTATGTACTGATGGTACAATGGAGTTGCATAGTATTGTTGTTGTTGTTTAGTCGTTAAGTCGTGTCCGACTCTTCGTGACCCCATGAACCATATTGCGCCAGGCCTTCCTGTCCTTCACTGCCTCCCTGAGTTTGCTCAGTTTCATGCTCATTGCTTCAGTGATGCTATCTAACCATCTCATCCTCTGCCGTCCTCTTCTCCTTTTGCCTTCAATCTTTCCCAGCATCAGGGTCTTCTCCAAGGAGATCTCTCTTCGCATTAGGTGACCAAAGTATCTGAGCTTGAGCTTCATTATCAATCCTTCCAATGAGCAATCCAGGTTAATTTCCTTTAAGATTGACTGGTTGACCTCCTAGCAGTCCAGGGGACTCTCAAGAGTCTTCTCCAGCACCACAGTTCAAAGGCATCAATTCTTCGGCGCTCAGCCTTCTTTATGGTCCAGCTCTCACAGCCATACATTACTACTGGAAAAACCATAGCTTTGACTATGCGGATCTTTGTCGGCAAGGTGACGTGTCTGCTTTTTAATATGCTATCTAGGCTTGCCATAGCTTTCCTCCCAAGGAGCAAGCGTCTTTTAATTTCATGGCTGCAGTCTCCGTCTGCGGTGATCTTGGAGCCCAAATAAATGAAGTCTGTTACTGCTTCCATTTCTACCCCTTCTATTTGCCAGGAATTGATGGGTTCAGATGCCATGATCTTAGTTTTTTTAACGTTGAGTTTCAAGCCAGCTTTTGCACTCTCCTCTTTCACCCTCATCAAGAGGCTCTTTAGTTCTTCTTCACTTTCTGCCATTAGGGTGGTATCGTCTGCATATCTGAGGTTGTTGATGATTCTCCCTGCAATCTTAATTCCAGCTTGTGATTCTTCCAGCCTGGCATTTCTCATGATGTATTCTGCATATAGGTTAAATAAGCAGGGTGACAGTATACAGCCTTGTCATACCCCTTTCCCTATTTTGAACCAATCAGTTGTTCCATGACTGGTTCTAACTGTTGATTCTTGGCCCTCATACAGATTTCTCAGGAGACAGGTAAGATGGTCTGGTACCATCATCTCTTTAAGAATTTGCCACAGTTTGTTGTGATCCACACAATCAAAGGCTTTTGCATAGTCAATGAAGCAGAAGTAGATATTTTTCTGGAACTCTTGTGCTTTCTCCATGATCCAGCGAATGTTGGCGATTTGATCTCTAGTTCCTCTGCCTCTTTGAAACCCAGCTTGTACATCCGGTAGTTCTCGGTTCATGTATTGCTGAAGCCCAGCTTGTAGGATTTTGAGCATAACCTTGCTAGCATGTGAAATGAGTGCAATTGTGCGATAGTTTGAACATTCTTTGGCATTGCCCTTCTTTGGAATTGGAACATAAACTGACCTTTTCCAATCCCGTGGCCACTGTTGCGTTTTCCAAACTTGCTGGCATATTGAGTGCAGCACTTTAACACCATCGTCTTTTAGTATTTTAAATAACTCAGCTGGAATACTGTCATCTCCACTAGCTTTGTTGTTAGCAATGCTTCCTAAGGCCCACTTGACTTTACTCTCTAGGATGTCCGGCTCAAGGTCAGTGATCACACCAGCGTGGACATCAGGGACATTAAGATCTTTCTTGTATAGTTCTTCTGTGTATTCCTGCCACCTCTTCTTAATCTCTTCTGCTTCTGTTAGGCCCCTGCCTTTTTTGTCCTTTATCATGCCCATCTTTGCACTAAACGTTCCTTTCATATCTCCAATTTTCTTGTAGAGATCTCTAGTCTTCTCCATTCTATTGTTTTCCTCGATTTCTTTGCATTGTTCATTTAAGAAGGCCTCCTTATCTCTCCTTGTTATTCTTTGGACATCTGCATTCACTTGCTTATATCTTTTCCTTTCACCCTTGCTTTTCGCACTCCTTCTTTCCACAGCTATTTGTAAAGCCTCATCAGACAGCGATTTTGCTTTCTTGCATTTCTTTTTCTTTGGGATGGTTTTAGTTGCTGCCTCCTGTACAATGTTACGGACCTCCGTCCATAGTTCCTCAGGCACTCTGTCTACCAAATCTAATCCTCTAAATCTATTCATCACCTTCACTGTGTACTCACAAGGAATATGATCTAAGTCATACCTGAGTGGTCTAGTGGTTTTCCCTACATTCTTCAATTTAAGCCTAAGTTTTGCAGTAAGAAGCTCATGATCTGAGCCACAGTCAGCTCCTGGTCTTGTTTTTGCTCTCTGTATAGAGCTTCTCCATCTTTGGCTGCACATTATATAATCAATCTGGTTTCGGTATTGACCATCTGGTGATGTCCATGTGTAGAGTCGTCTCTTGTGTTGTTGGAAAAGAGTGTTTGCTATGACTAGCTTGTTCTCTTGACAGAACTCTATTAGCCTTTGCCCTGCTTCATTTTGTACTCCAAGGCCAAACTTGCCTGTTATTCCGATTACTTCTTGACTTCCTACTTTAGCATTCCAATCCCCTATGATGAAAAGGACATCTTTTTTTGGTGCTAGTTCTAGAAGGTGTTGTAGGTCTTCATAGAAGCGGTCAACTTCAGCTTCTTCAGCATCAGTGGTTGGGGCATAGACTTGGATGACTGTGATATTGAATGGTTTGCCTTGGATACACACTGAGATCATTCTGTCGTTTTTGAGGTTGTACCCCATTACTGCCTTTCCCACTCTCTTATTGACTATGGGTGCAACTCCATTTCTTCTAAGGGTTTCTTGCCCACAGTAGTAGATATAATGGTCACCCGAATTAAATTCACCCATTCCCGTCCATTTCAGTTCGCTGATTCCCAAGATGTCGATGTTCAATCTTGTCATCTCATGTTTGACCACATCCAGCTTGCCTTGGTTCATAGAACTTACATTCCAGGTACCTATACAATATTGTTCTTTACAGCATCGGACCTTCTTTTCGCTTCCAGATACATCCACAGCTGAACGTCCTTTTGGCTTTGGCCCAGCCACTTCACTCTTTCTGGAGCTACTTGGAATTGCCCTCCGCTCTTCCCCAGTAGCATATTGGACACCTTCCGACCTGAGGGGCTCATCTTCCGGCGTCACATCTTTTAGCCTTTTAACATTGTCCATGGGGTTTTCTTGGCAGGGATACTGGAGTGGGTCGCCATTTCCTTCTCCAGTGGACCACATTTTGTAAGAACTCTCTGACATGACCTGTCCGTCTTGGGTGGCCCTGCACGGTATAGCTCATGGCTTCACTGAGTTACGCAAGCCCCTTCGCCACGACAAGGCAGTGATCCGTGAAGGGGTGCATAGTATTAGATTGGTATAAATCTAATTTATACTAATTAGTTGCATAGTGTTGGATTTATATAAATAATGTTGATATTTAATGTACAGTAATAATGTGGCTGTTGTCATGCAGCTACTATTCTGAAACTAACTTTGTGGGATATAATGTGACTTAAATCTATGGTTTCTCTTCTCAGTGCCAGAGATAGTCCAGGAGACTCGAGATTTGATTGAGCAAGGACAATTATTACAAGCCCATCGAAAGTTGATGGATTTGGAGTGTTCTCGAGATGATCTTATGTATGAACAGTACCGCATGGATAGTAAGAATACCCATGATATGAACTTAATTGATAGCTATTTTGGAGATATGCAAAAGCTTTCTGAAGAACTGGCCAAGCAACTCTGGATGGTCATTCAGAGGTCTCTAGTCACTGTCCGTAGAGATCCAACCTTGCTAGTTTCAGTTGTCAGAATAATTGAGAGAGAAGAAAAGATAGATCGGCGTATGCTAGATCGGAAGAAGCAAACTGGATTCATCCCCCCCGGGAGACCTAAAAGATGGAAGGAAAAAATGTTTAATGTCTTAGATCGAACTGTTACCACCAGGATTGAAGGCACTCAAGCAGACACTCGAGAATCTGACAAAATGTGGCTTGTTCGCCATCTGGAAATAATCCGTAAATATGTTCTTGATGATCTGCTGGTGGCTAAAAATCTTATGGATCAGTGTTTCCCACCACATTATGAAATTTTCAAAAAATTACTATGTATGTATCACCAGGCATTGTCTTTACGTATGCAGGATCTGGCTTCTGAAGATTTAGAAGCAAATGAAATTGTTAGCCTTTTGACGTGGGTTTTAAATACTTATAAAAGGTAAGTGTGTTATTATTTAGGGCTAATAGCTGTGATTACCGTGTGATTTTAAATAGGTTTTGTCAAGCCCCATATATCTGTCAAAGTCAAAGGGAGCAAGAATGACAAAACTTTCAGAAAGCTATCTTTAATGGTAGGTTGAGGTCAGTACGGAATCTTTTAAACAGTAAGAGGAATTTCTCTCTTCGGTTATACTGAATTTGTTAAGGTGGAGTCTCTTTGAAGGACTTTTGTTCATGTCTTTCAGCATCAGGACAGAGATGCCTCTTTTGTGATAAACACTTAAACCCCCACCTTCCACATTTTTCCCACGGTTTCTCACAAATGCATAAAGATTAATTCAGGTTCAGTTTCTAATAGCTAAGCGGACACATTTATATAGTTTCCTTGGTACTATAGGAAAGTGCTTTACCACTGCTTTCTTCCAGGTTAGGGTTAGGGTTAGCATTAGGGTTAGGGTTTGTTTGTTTGTTTTTCCAACTTTGCAATCTAACCTATAGTCTTAGGATTCCCTGTTGTTTTTTCATTGAAGTACTAGCCAGTTCTGATCTTCCTCAGTCTTTTTCAAGCCAAAGTCAGCCAAGTGCTGCCATCTGCTAAAGACAGATAGACATATAGAAACTATTATAAAATAGCAGACAGGTATGGATGTAATTGAATTACCATTAAACAGGTGGGAGAGCTACACCAGGCAGCAGGTTTAGATTCATGAAAAAAAAACCCAGCCAATTCTTGCTTAATTAATTAGAATATTCTTTCCAGCAAACACAGTTTTGTGGGATTTTATGCCTTATAGGCCAGAATAACTTGACTAGTTTTAGATATTGTGAACCTCAATTTGGAAGGCTAAGTTCATAGGTGTCGGGTGTCCCAGTTTTATCTCAGATGTAAAATGTTCTGTAGTGACTGAAATACTTATTTAGTTAAAGACATTAAGAACTGAAGCTGGGAACTTTGGCATACAAAGTAATCACTGTACCAAAGAGAGGTGCTCCTTACAAAGTATAAATCTTTTTGCCTATCTCAGATGAGTATAAAATGAAAACAGTCTTTCAGAGAATATAGTTGTTTACCCATTTAAAGAGAATAAAGATAATTGAATTAAGTAGATTTGTTTAAATTCAGGCTATCCATGAAATCACATGTAATCAGAATCATTTGGCTAACCCTCACTCTTAAGGGAACATTAAGAATAAATATACATTTATATCTTATACACAGCTTATTCCGCTTTCCAAGGAATTTATATTTTTTGGCAAGAAGGAAAAAAAAGAAAATTGGAGGTTTTCTGTTTTTAGATGTTCAGGTGTTAAGAAGCAGTAAGTTGGAAGATGTGCAGAAATGCTGCAGAATGAAGATCTTGAGAATTATATATATTATTTATTTATTTATATATCAAATTTGTCACTACCCATCTCATTAAAAAAAAACTCTTCATTTTTTCTTTCTACAGGATAGAGATATTACAAGGATTCAAAGAACTGGTGATTCTATCAGTTAAATAAAAAAGATTGGGCTTCTAGTATTTCTTCTACAATTCAAAATTATAACTAGAACTAAAACATCCAGAATAAATAAAAAGAAATACAATATATTGGGTCTCTTCTATTCCTGCTTCTCTTCATCTTCTAAACATAATGTTTTAGGTCTACAAATACATTTTCTGGAAGACCATAATAGGAAAAAAACCTGTTTATATTTACTTTGTTTATAGCAAATATTCATATTGTATTATATGGTACAACTAAAATATATCAATTATTTGCAATCCACAATTGGAAAATAAATTTCTGATGCGTCTTCCAAATTTAACATCCTTCTTATTGCTAGTATACAGGCAGTTGGGCTTTGAACTCTTAAATCTAGGGCTATAGCTAAGGAGAAGCTTAACAGTGAATTTCCAGCTGTGTAATTAACTACCCCCCAAGTACCTGTATAGCACATAAACAGAAATAAATTGTTCAGGGAAACCTGCTTCTATCTTGCAGAATTAAAAATGCAAATATTCTAAGATAAACATCAAACCACTTGGCTATTTAACTTTTCAGTTAAAAAAAGAATATTAAGTTGCTTTGTTGGACTATCTGTATTTAGAGTTTGCTATTTTGGCCCATTTAAAAGTATTTCATTGTTTGCCTGGTTTTTTTTTTTCTGTTGCATTTTTTGCTGCTGTAGAAAAACTGATCCTACAGTTGAGTTTTACTTGTCATTTATCTGTTCTCCTTATTTTAGTGAAGAAATGATGGGAGATTTGGAACTTGCACCAGAACTGGATGTGAATTCCCTGCAACCTCTTCTTTCTCAGGATGTGGTAGATGGACTTCTCAGCACATATATGTCAACTCTTACGGTAATTTATTCATTCACTTTCAGGGCCACCCATCTTGATAACTGGGCAACTTACAGACAAAAAGAAAAACTGTGCATATAAATACAAAGAAAAAGAGATCCTGGCTGACCAGGAGGCCAGTACACCCAACTATAAGGCAAACATAACTAAATTTTTCCCACATCTTCAAACAAAAATTAAATACTGTTCTTATTCAACAAAGGATAGAAGCCAATAGAAATGGGTTAATTCATGTTTGTCATTGGAAGAGGACTTAGCGTAGACTTCCTATTCTCTGAGAAGAGAACTACAGGTAGTCCTTGACTTACGACCACAATTGGGACCAGAACTTCTGTCGTTAAGCAATGCAGTCAGTAAGTGAGTCACGCCTGATTTTACTGTCTTTTTTGCTGCTGTCAATAAGTGAATCACCACAGTTGTTAAGTAAATCATGTGGTCGTTAAGCGAATCCAGCTTCCCCCATTGACTTTGCTTGTCAGAAGCCCTCTAGAAAGGTCACAAATAGCGATCATGTGACCCCGGGATGCTGCAACCATTGTAAAAACGTGCTGGTTGCCAAGTGCCCAAATTTTGAGCACATAACCATGGGGGATGCTGTGGTGGTTGTAAGTGCAAGGACCGGTCATAAGTCACTTTTTTCAGCACAGTTGTAACTTCGAACAGTTGTTAAACAAATGGTCATAAGTTGAGGACTCCCTGTAGTTCCTAGTTTTGGCTCTGCCTTCTAGAGAAAAGCAAGGGTTTTCTTGTTAGCTCTAGGCTTCTCCAGGAGTCAATAAAAGTAAAAAAATAATAAACATGGGCATCTGGGATGGATGGGGGAATGATGAAACATATATCATGATGTAAACTCTGCCCCTTTTTGGCTTGCATTGCAACATTGCATATAAGTACATAAGGGGAGAAGTTCTGGCTTTGGTTCTAGTAAGTGATAATCTATCTCCATCTCTAGGCACTCTCCAGTTAAACTTGGATTCCTAAAAGAATTCGAGCATTTTTGCCTGCTAGTAGTTTATTGTTTTGTCTTGTCATGTAAGAGTTGCCACATTCAGTGCCGAATGAAACTCTCGTGAAACATAGGTTCGGTCAAAGAAGTTTACTTGGGTGTAATGCGGGTGGATACAAACAAAGCCAGGGTTGGCTTGGCACAGATTACATAGCGTTTTATAGGCAACCCATTCCCGTGCTTTGCAAGTCCCGCCTGAGACCGCCCCTGCCCGCTCTAGCCCCCGGCTCTCCCCCCCTCAGTTCAATGGCAGGTTCAGTCAGGTTCCTTTGCTTCTTGGCCGTCTTGGTCGCGAGGCAGGTCCCATGCGGCTGACTCACGATTGCGCTTGATGGGCAGCTGATTGCGGCTTGAACTGCAGGGCTCTTTGTTGCTATTGTCGGCTGCATGCTGCATGCCTGCGGCGCCTGGGGGAAGTCCCATTTGTTATAAGGTAATTGAATCCTTGCGCGGGCCAATTGCCACCACCTGCTGGTAGTTAACTTGCAGTTAGAGCTTCCTCTTTCGCTCGCCTGCACCTAAGGAAGCTGACCAGGCGTGCTTGAAACTAGCTGGGCGGAATGGCAGCTAGCTTGTTTGCTATGCGCTGAGCCGGGCTGAACCTGACACGTCAGACTTAATGGTAGTTCTGTGAGTGTTGATGGAGGCTTCCTTTGAATCAGTTTGACAGATCATCAGGGTTTTAACCCAAAAAATAGCTTTCCCAGGTGGCTCTCACATCCTCCCTGAATAGAAGGGATAATTGTGTGTTGATGAGCTCTGGAGCCCCTGCTTATAATCCGTCTGATGAAATTGGCTCATACTGCAGATGGCCAGGAGCAGGACTTCTCTGGCAGTGTCCCAATTAGAAACTCTGCCAAGAAAATATAGCTGCCCTACCTTGTTTTCCTGCCTTTTACATTACCTTGTTGTTTCATTAAACCCAATAGAATTTGTCTGTCTGTCTGTCAGCATGATAATGCTCCAAAAACTGGCAGAAGGGGACCAAATTTGATGTGGGGATAAGCCAGCATGTCAAATACAGAGTTTGAAAGTGGGCTGGCTCCAGCTAGGGACTGTACAGAAAAACATGACAAAATTTGGGTTTGATTAGGGCTTTAAAACAGTATAACTTTCAATAGCAGGTAAATACTGCCTAAAAATAAAAATGGTGACAGGATAAATGATGGCAAGGAAAATTAGAATTGTGCTGCATATGAACTGGGGTGCTTCCAGGTGGACTGTTTCTAGCACTTATTCAGTATTGACACAATTTTGTTTTCTCTTGATTTAATGTTCTCTTGATTCTGTAGTCCAACATTATTGGCTGGCTACGAAAAGCTCTGGAGACAGATAAAAAAGACTGGCTAAAAGAAAATGAACCAGAAGCAGACCAGGACGGATACTATCAAACAACACTCCCAGCTATTGTATTCCAGGTATAACAGTATTTTTAAATAAATAGTTTGAGTCACGTTTAAGAACTTTTAAAAATATTATATGCAATAGTTGATGAAAGTTATACTCTTCTGATTTTATTAAAATGGATTGGATTTTTTAAAATTATTTTTTAATAAACATTCTTGGATTCCACTGCTGAAATATTCTCAAATCCCAGCACATTCAACAGTTAATTCTTGAAAGACATGGGATTCCCTACCAGCATATTATTACAATAGGTGGTATTTGGTTTGGGGTTTTCTTTGATAGCAAGGATCAGTTGTTCTCAATATAGCAACAAATATAGATGATATTTTCATGTGGCACAAGCAAAAGGTTGTAAGTCAAGTTATAGTGACAGAAGAAAAATGTATTGTTCATCTGAGTGTCTGGGAAGCATGCTTAATTCTGATTAATTGAAATGTTACCTAATTGTTTTCTGGTTTTAGATGTTTGAACAGAATCTTCAGGTGGCTACTCAGATAAGTGAAGATTTGAAAATAAAAGTACTACATTTGTGCCTTCAACAAATGAGTTCCTTTCTTAACAGGTAAAATTATTATTATTGTTATTATTATTATTGGTCACACAATCAGCCAGATGTTTAGATTGGATTTGGCATTTTTATCCACCTGTCAAGTCCTTCCCAGGGACCTGGGATAGGCAGATGTTGTTGTTTGAAGGTGTTAAAGGTAGCGTCGCAGGATGTAAGCTGTTTCAAGTAAAGCTGCCTTTTGCAATTATTATTATTGTTATTGTTACCTGACTCCCAACAACTCTGGGTGATTCACAAGTAAAAACATGAAAAACAAGAAAAAAATACAATAATAGACAAAAATAAGGAATAGAAGATGGCAAGGATGACCAAAAAAAAGGACATGAATGACAAAAAAATGAACCCATACAATCCAAAAGGGGCTTCACTCGCCCTTGCCAAAAGCCAAATGTTTGCCTTTACTTGATTTTCTTGAGAGGAGTTTTTCCAAATATTTTAACAAACATTGTCTATTCTTAGTTGTTTTTCAGTGTAAATAGGATAGGTATTCTCTTTTTCTTGTGCACTTTGGTTACCTTATTAAAAAGCCGTATGTTATCCTCCACTTTAGCCTCAATTTTCCCCTATGAATAGGGACTATAGTAGAGTTAATAATAACAGTAATAATTTATTAAATGTATGCCACCTGACTCTCAACAACCCTGGGCGGCTCACAACAATCAAACAAATTACAATAAAACAAAAAATAAAGGAAAAAAGATGGCAAGCATGATGAAGTAAGTGGTCTCTCTCTCCCTCGCCAAAAGCTGGATCTTCACAGCATTTCTAAACAAAAGCAGAGTGGGGCCACTGGGATCTCAGGGGAATCTTGTTCCAAAGGGCAGGTGCTGCTGCAGAAAAAGTACACTTCTTTGAGAAGTAAGAAATTGTTTAACAGAAGGAACCTGGAGTGCACCAGTCCTGCAGGATCGAATGGGCTGGGCAGATGTTATGGGAGACAGGCTGTCCCTCAATAATCAGGCCCTATGCCATGTAAAGTTATTTCATACATGGTTTGCTTACGTAGACTATTCAGCCTATAAAGTGAATTAGGAAAAAAACTCTTAGAAAGTAATCTTAGAAAGTAAAACATCTAGATATGTTTAAAAAAGTATTTGATCAGAGTTACAGATTTTTCTGCAAATTGTAGTGCAGACAACATGGTACCTTACAGTTTGCCAGCTCCACTGTGAATTATGGTTGAACCCACTGAATTTGGTTTCTTTTAATTTTTTAAATGATTTGACTGGTATACACTAGAAATGTCTCCCTCTGGAGATTTCTAAAGCCTAATCTACCTATACTGGGTAATGATGGGTGTTACCAGAGCAGTTTTAAGGATTCACCTTCTTCCATCATTGAGTTTTGTCCTCTTCCCTTATTCAGGTATAAAGAGGAAGCACATTTATATAAAGAAGAGCACTTAAGAAATCGTCAGTATCATCCATGCTATGTTCAGTACATGGTTGCCATCATCAACAACTGTCAGACTTTTAAGTAAGTTTTGCAAAATGAATTATTTTAAAATGAAAAATCCACATTTAATATAATAAACTTAGATTGTAGACAAATATACTATTGTGATAATGCTAGGAAATTTTGCTGCTCTGCTAATGACACACTAATACTGTTTGAAGAGAGCTCTTAAAAAACAGTTGCAATGAAATAGAGCTTGAACGTGAAAATAGCCTGATATATACAGAAGGACAATACAAAAGGAAAAAGAAATGAGGAAGGAAGATGAAAGCAAGCAAATGCAAGTAGCAGTTCTTGAAGCTCCCAAATGCAAAATTTATTTAAACAAGTAGTTTTCAAACTTTCAATGTTTAATTATGCCTTTACATTATTATAATACAGGTAGTCCTCACATAACAACCACAATAGGGACTGGAAAATTGGTTGTTAGCGGGGCAGTTGTTAAGCAAATTGGACCCAATTTTACGACCTTTTTTGTGGTGATTGTTAAGTGAATCACTGTGGTCGTTAAGTGAATTGTATGGTTCCCCATTGATTTTGCTTGCCAGAAGCTAGCTGGGATGGTCGCAAATGACGATCACATGACCCTGTGACGCTGCAACTGTCGTAAGTGCAAGTTGGTTGCCTAGCGCCCAAATTGCGATCACATGACCGTGAAGGTGCTGGGACAGTCATAACTTCAGGCACCGGTTGTAAGTCGTTTTTTTGCCCTTCCTCCTTCCTGGAATTTTCCAAAGAGTCCATCGTCTTTCATCTCAAACTCTTTTGAGTGTTCTCATCTTTAAGCTTTTTAAATTATGAAAATACTTTGAAAAAGAAGAAGAGTTTGTTTAGCTGCTTGAAGTCCTGTGATTAGTGTTGGTGGAGTCCTCCATTTGGAATAACCCTTATTTTTTTAAGACACTGGCCTGACCTGTTGAATTTCACTACTGCCCTGGTAAGAGTATACAAACCGTATACAAAAGAAAAGTCTCCTGTGAACTGAGTCTGACTTTTGTGATTTCATGGACATATCTGTGATGGACTGGAATGGAGGAAGGGGGGTGAAAACGGTGCTCTCGTCTCCAGAGCAACGTTCTGGAGATAAGCGGAGAAAGCTGGCGCATCCCTAAACACTCCAGAAGATAGTAGAGACTTGTGCCTGGGAACTGCTGGTCAGTCTGAGAAGATTTCTGTAAACACGTGCTGGCAAATAAACCTTGCTAACTGAACCTGCATGGTCTCCAGGAGTTCTTTGGGCTAGGCCTGACAATATCCATGTTATTTTCTTGGCAACAATATGGAAACAGTTTGCCATTGTCTTCTTCCAGGGGGAAATAAATGAAACAAACAAATGTACATTACTTTACAGTATCCTCTACAAATTTCTTAGTGGTCTTCTCTCCAGGTACTAACCAGGTCTGACCTATCTTAGCCTTTTTGAAATCAGCCAAGGTTGTTGAGGTGCTGCTGTCTGCTATAATTGAGTGAGAGTAAGTCCTAGAATAAAACAAATGCTGTCCTATGCCTTTATGTTGGGAGTGATGAGCAGACCTGCTCTGCAATATGTATTTCAGTAAAGCTATTACTAATTTTCTTGGTGAAGAACTACTGAAAAGCATCCAAGAATAATTGAAGATACCTTGTTACACAATTTGAAAACCACAAGCTCCTTGCATTTGCTGCTAAATTGAATAATCATGTTTCACAGTTAGTAACATCAGCTTGATCCTTGAGAAGCTATTATTCAATAGTTATTGAAACTTTGTCATACAGATGACCATCATTCTTTAATGAGGCTAACATTGGATGATATCACATGATGCTCTGATTTAGCTTTTATATACGTTTAGCAGGATTCTGAAAGATCTTTTCTTGCCCATCCAAGGGAATCAATCATCAGTTTGAAAAAGAAATATTTGACCCCTGTGATGGAAGAGCTCCTGAAAAACAGTCATGCATGCATCGATGCTGTTTTAGATGATATTGCCAAAGAAGGATGTGCAAGCCTGCTAGATGAAGTCTTCATTGATTTAGAGGTTATTTTTTTCCTTCACCTCCCCTTGCTTTTCTTTTTTTAAATAATTTTTATTAAAGAAGTTTTTTTACAAAGTTAAAAGATAAACACAAAATAATATTGAAAAAGTAAGAAAGAAAAGTAAAGAAAAAAGTGTTGAAAACAACAGAAAGCGAAGAGAAAGAAAAAGAAAACAAAAAATACTTAAAGAAGTGACTTCCGATCTTCTTTACAGCAGTTATAGACATACTTGAAACTGTTTCCCCCTTCTAAACCATAACAAGGTTCCCTTCCCCCCTCCCACTTTTCAAAATAAAACTTGGGGTGCAGGACTGTCTGTCTGTAATGGGATAGAGACAAATGATGTGATTTAACAGAGATCCATTCAGGGCCTATCTAATCGCAAGTGAGGCTGGATATATCCGATTCATATAAATTAGAGTATGCTCAGAGTAGATCATGTTCGATAGGAATTCCATCTCTCTGAGCAAAAACTTCATCTGGCAGTATACTCATTTTGAGTGTTTACTGCTTGTCTGGTTACCCAGGACTGCACAGGGATATTTTAGCACAGCATCCATCTTGGCAACATTTTTACAACCCATGCAGTACTGTATGTCCTCCATCAAGAAGTTGGGAGAAAAAAATCTTAATGGTTGGAGATTTGCTGTGAACAATTTTCATTATAATTTGTAGATGAGGTCCCTGGATTCACCTCACCTTGGACTCTTGTGTTCAGAGCCAGTCCTAGGGAGGTAACTTTGGAAGTTACTTGTCCTATTCATATGGAATTCTTTTCAACTGTGCACCCCCAGGTTATGTATAAGGTATGCAGAGTGATAAGAGCCATTACCTGTTTGCTTGACCCTTGCTCTTCAAAGCTGATTAAATTGGCCAAGTTGAGATAGGCACCATGGTTATATAAGGTGATGAATGCCTCTTTAAGTGAGAAATGTGTTCCCACTTGCTGCACAGTGGCAGATAGGAAAGTGCTCCAGAGGGTTACCATCACTGCCCAGAGGATCATTGGTTGCCCTCTCCCCTTTTTGGAAGAACTTTATAGTTCCCGCTGCCTTAAGAAGGCTCAAAACATTCTTAAGGATCCATCCCACCCGGGACATTCTTTCTTTGAACTATTACCATCTGGCAGACGGTACAGGATAATGAAAACAAGGACGAATAGGCTGAAGAATAGCTTCTATCTTAGAGCTGTAACTATACTGAATTCTATCGTATAGTGCAGTATTAATGCAGCATCAGGGGTTGTGCAATATGGAATGTGAAGGTTGTGTTATATGTTTTATGTGTGATATGTGTTTTATGTGTTCTATGGTTTTTATATTTTTAAAGCTGCACCGGGGTGGCATTTACTTTCGTTGTACAAGTAGTACAATGACAGTAAAGATTTCTATTCTATTCTATTCTATTTATTAAAAGTGCTCTGTTTGGATTCTGAAGATATTTATAATTATAGGCCACTTTCATTCTTAGGTTAGGTGAGGAAGAAAATGATGGCTTTGCAGCTCCAGGTGCTGATTATCTGGACTTATTTCAGTTGAGGTTTGTCCAGGATACAGTACTGTACTGAGACTGCTTTGGCGGATGACCTGTGTCAGAAGCTAGATGTGGGGAGTGCAATTCTGGTAGTGAGTAAAGTCTTGTTGAATAATTTCCACAGAGTTACAAGATGAGACAGAGACTACATGTTCTTTATAGATGTCAACAGTTCTCAAGCCTGTGAAACCTGTGTTGGCAAAATAAAACCAATTCAAGACATATATAATACACAGTCATACTTGAAATTGAATGGAAGTTTATTTCTTAAATACTAAATGAATAGTTACTTAGTTTAAATACTAAATCATGAAGCTTTCCACGTTGATTGTGAACATTTACTTATCTTCCTCCCATAATTTTGGTACAGTGTCTCATTTGCTCTTTACACTTTCAATAAAAATAATGGCTCCTTTTGAAAGACTTTTATATTTAACACAGTTCCTTTTTTAAATTTAAAATATATTGTTTCTGCTTTGCTGATTTGGGATGAAATGATATGAAGCTAAAAAATATTGTTAAAATTATTCTGACATTTCTGTTTTTTTCTTTTAAGCCCCATCTCAGTGAGCTGATGACAAAAAAATGGCTTGGTGCATCCAATGCTGTGGATACAATCTGTGTAACCGTAGAGGATTATTTTAATGATTTTGCAAGAATAAAGAAGCCCTGTAAGAAGGTATTTATTAAGTCTAATGTAGAATATTTAAATATCATAGCTTAATGTGTGGACATATTATTATTGTTTTGATTTTAAATTCAGTTGAAATAATAAAACGATGTATAATTTCTTTCTTGTAATAAAGTCTCCCTAAAATTAGCAAAATAATTAGCGAAATAAACCTTCACTGCAATAAAATATGCTGCAATCCCCCCCCCCCCAGTTATTACATTCTTCTTTCCTAATAATTAGTTCTGGCTTAAGACCATTACTGGAGCACTTTTTATTGCTAATCCCAGTCACTACATTTTACATTTGAAAATGGGAAGTGGGGAAGAGAAAAATAGTTGCTACAACCATTAGGCTCAACATTTAATTTCTTATTTATTTCCTGCAGAAAGTCTATCCCAGTTAGGGGTATTATTTTACCATTAATGAATTAAATTTTATCAAGCTACTATTTTAGAGGTTTAGCTGGTTTTTTTTTAAAGCAAAAACAATTTAAAAATCTGAATGAATGCTTCTATCACAATAAAAAAAAAGCTCAAAGTTACTGTAACAACCATCCTACTTTTGTGCTGTTTTTCAGGGATAATGTGGCTTCCAGTCTGAACCATTTTACTTTTTTAAGTAGTATTTCTTCAAATATGTTCAAAATAAAACAACATAATATTTAATAAACATTTATGTTTTAATAAAATATATATTTTCATATGTGTCCTGAATAACTTTTTAACAAAAGATATAATTTCATATATGTCCCAAATAAAGGAAAGACAAAATAATATACCATCAGCTCAATGAATATAGCAAAATGTGTACAGGTAATAGAGAAAAGTCAGAACTGCTCAGCTCCTATTTTAGCTCAGTCTTCCTTGAGAAAGACCTACGTTCACAGAAAAGCAGGTAGAAGAAGCAGAACTGAAGCTTGAGACTGACAGAAAGTTGATCAGATACCTATTTATTTTGAAAGAATTTAAATTTGTGGACCACCAAGTCCATTGTATCTAGGGTAGTAAAGGAACTTCCTGATAGTCTAGTCAAACATTTATATGTTATTTTTGAGAAAGCTTGAAGGATACTAGAGTAAGGCAGATGTTGTCCCTATCTTCAGAAAGAAGGAGAAGGAGGATCCAAGGAAGTAGAGTCCAATCAGTCTGACATTGATACCTGTCTAGAGCAGAACATAAACAGATTAAACTATAAGCACCTTCAAAACAGTGCTGTAATTACCGGAAGCATAGTTTTGTCAATGGCCATTCTTGCCAGACTCACTTTACCTCATTTTTCATCAGGCAACTTCCTTAGCTAGTTGCAGGAATATTGTATATGTAATATATCTTAATTTCAGTGAAGCATTTGACAGAGTGCCATCATACAGGTAGTCCTCAAGTTAACGACCATTCATTCAGCGACTGTTCAAGTTACAACAGTGCTGAAAAATGGACTTACGACTGGTCCCTGAAGTTATGGTCATTGCAGTGCCCCCACAGTCACATGATCATGATCTGGACACTTGGCAACCTGTTCACACTTACAACTGGTCGCCAAGCACCCCGTGATCACATGATCGCCATTTGCAGCCTTCCCTGCCACCTTCCCACAAGCAGTCAATAGGGAAGCTGGCAGGGGAGGTTCCAAGTCACTTAGGTAAGTCTCCCCCACCTACGCTGGCCTTTTTTTGCTTGCTTGCGTGCACCCTCCTTTCCCCCTTTGCTTGCTTGCATGCATCAGCACCCTCCTTCCTCCTTCATTCCTGGCTCCTAGACTGGTTTACATTTTTTTTAATGATTTGGATAAGGATGTAGGAAGAATGCTTATCACAGTTGCAGATGACACAAATATTGATGAGACAGCAATTAATTGAGAGGACAGAAATGAAATTCAAAAGAATTTTAATAGATTAGAGAAATAGGCTGAGATAAAATTTAACAGACAAATGCAAAATTAATCACATAGGAAATAGACATCAACTATCCAGGCATATTTGTGAATAGTGCTTGTGAAAAAATCTGGTTGATAACTGTGAATGTTTACCTTAGTGCAGCTATATATGAAGTATCCGTTGAAGAATAAAGAATGGCAGTGGTGCCTAAAATATTGGTCCATCAATATTTAGTTAGTTAAATTTCACCCCAGTCAAATGACTCTCAGTGATTTTATCTGGCCTGTCTATCTATCTAAGAGCCCACATATCTGCAAACTTCAGCCCTCTAATTTATGTCATGAAATTAATATTTATTTTTCCTCCCAAATGAACCTAGTGTGGATGTTTCGGTACTTTTAGTCTGTTTCTATTAGTTCCACTATTTAATTCAAACATCTTGTTTAGATTACTAGTTGCCAATCATGTCTTTTGAATATTTTTTTCAGAAAATGACTGTGGAGTGCCATCGTAGAGTTGTTATGGAATACATCAAGGCTATAATGTTAAAGCGTATTACTTTTAAGAATGCAGAAGAAAGAAAAGAGGGTGCTGAAAGGATGAACAGGGAAGCCCAACAGTTCAGGTTTCTATTTAAAAAACTTGCAGCAGTAAGTATCTCCAGTGGAATGCTAAAACAGGAAATGTATGAAATAATTGGTATTTAAGATATTATTCTCCAGCATTAATATAATGGTACATTAATGTCAGCACTTCACTTTTTTATTGGTTGACAAACATTGTGGTTGCTATAGATAAATCCATTATCTCTTTTCTTTTTTCTTGAAACTACTGGATAATTTATATACTGTTTACTGGAATTTATCAATTTCTGTTTACTTTTCATGTAATTTACTTCCATGTAATTAAAAAAAAATAGGACTGTGCACACTTCAAAAATGATTTGGAGGAAGTGCTTTGGACCTCATGTAAACTGAAGCACATACGTCTTTTTTCAGGCTTCCACATGAACCTGAAAAAATGTTGCAGCTGCTTCAAGAATTAAGAATTTTTCTAAAACATTTTCAAAACATGGACAGCCCTAGTATTCAATATTTCACAATGGTCCTTTATGTAAATGACATTTAATCATTTGTTTCACTAGATAAATACCTTGTTATAAAAAGGTTACAAATATTGATATATAATCATAGATTAAATAAATTATCTCAAATCTGGAATATAACATTACCTACATAGTGGATCTCAAAATATGTTCCTATAGTAGTGTAATATTTTAAGCTTCTTAGCTTAAAAGTTGTATCATTAAATTTAGATATATCTTATACCTCTTTCAGTAACGTTGCTTAATATGTATTGAAATGAATGAAAAGCTAAGGAGTTATTCTCTCACTAGATAAATCAATGCCTGCCTGCCCGCCCGCCCGCCCTCCCTCCCTCCCTTCCTTCCTTCCTTCCTTCCAGAATTCTATAGTGAAAAATAAACAGGTTGAATACTGATATTTGATTGCTTCTCTAATATAAATATAGTATTTTGTCAGAAATATTTACTGTCATTCATTGTCATTAAGATAGTCATATAGTAATCAAGTATACGTTAGAGTGCTGGAATAATGTAATGACGGCCTTGATGAAATTGCTGAAAACAATAGTTCATTTGATTAATTAATAGGGGTCTGGAGAAGACACAGAAGGGCTTTGTGATGTCATTGAAGCTATTGCAGAAGTTTTCAAGCTGACTGATCCTTCACTGCTTTATTTAGAAATCTCAACTTTAGTTAGTAAACATCCTGATATCAGGTAATATCTTATGGTAATGCTTCTAGAATTGAAATTTCTGCAATATTTATTTCATGGTCATGAGAGCACTTTACAAAACTTGGGCAAAGTCTCTAGCTTTGATTTTTTTTCCCCCTTTACACAAAAGTGTTTAAATCAAAGGTAGGGACTGAATATACAGAGTTCTTTGTTATTTCAATTTTTCGGATAACATAATATGTAAGCATGTATAAAATAATGTTTGTTTTAAAAAGTATTGTTTATTTTTTCAATCTAAAAAGCCAACTTTGCTATTTTTTCATAAATTAAGTATGATTTTCGTATAGGGTACACATATAAGCCCTTTAGTATTTAAATTTTATGGAGATGCATGCTGGGTAGCTGAATGGGTGGATGATAATTATTTCCCTACATACAGTATTACTTCTTCTCTGCAGAATGTGCCTCACTGCTATTTAAGCTTCCTTTGTTGAAAGTGGGCACCTGAAAGTAAAGCTGATTGGATCAGGAAAGATTGTGCCAGGTGGGATTGGTTGGGGGGCAAAATCAGATGGTATTTAAATTTCTCATTGCATGGCAGATTTAAAAAAAACTACTTAAATAAATTTGGAGTACTAGACATGGGAGGGTTACAGAAGAAGTACAGCCATTGCCTGGATCTCCTGTTAAGATTACGTATAAGACAGATCAATTGCATGAATACAGGTAGTCCTCGACTTACGATGGCAATTGGGGCCAGAATTTCTGTAGTTAAGTGATGCGGTCATAAAGCATGACTGCACTGCTTAGCAACAGCAATCCCTGCAGTCCCTGTTGTTAACTGAATCCCATGGTCATTAGGTGAGGCAACTTCCTGCTGTCTTCCCACAACCAAAGTCAGTGGGGAAGCCAGCAGGAAGTTTTAAGTCCCAGGCCAGCAGGCAGATAAGTGGCTGCTGCAGGGTGGGGGAGGGAGCAAGGTGGTGTGGCACGGGTTGGGGAGGGGGTGCATGAGAGGCGCAGGTCAGGGGGGGTACGGCGAGGTTCAGGGAGGGTATGTGAAGGTACAAGGAGGTATGCAAGAGGTGTGGGTCGGGGAGGATGCAGAAGGGTGTGTTGAGAGTCAGGGAGGGGGTGCAAGTGGCCAGCACAACACGAGCGCAGTGGGTTGGGGAGGGTGTGCATGTGGAGGAGACTTACAGCAACTAGTGACCTTCCTTGCCAGCTACCCCATTGACTTTCTGGGAAAGCCAGCAGGGAAGGTTGCAAATAGCGATCACGTGATTGTGGGGTACTGCAACTGGTCATAAGTGCAAACCGGTTGCCAAGTGACCAGATCGCAGTCACGTGACCACAGGAGTGCTGGGACAGCTGGAATCTGAGGACCGGTCATAACCATCATTTGTTTAGCACTGTCAAAACTTTGGTTGCTGAATGAATGGTTGTGGGTTGAGACTAACTGTAAAGATTTAATAAATATTAGGTGGGTGTGACTGAAATCCTTCCTTACCCCTATAGGCCTGAAGTACAAGATAAATATAGAAATGAATTAAACAGACTAACTGATGGGTAATTAATAAAAGTATAATCATTATATCTGGCTTATAGAAATGGCTTTCCTAATTAAAAGTGATTTTTAAAAATTGTCTGGTAAGCTCAGTTTATATGAACTGACAAGAAAATCTTTAGTGCAGCATGCATGGTGTGAAAAATCAGTGGTGCCAACTGCTTTTTTTCCATAAGTAGGATTTTTACTAATGCTGCATTATTCTGATTGGCAGAGATGACCATATTACAGCTTTATTGACAATGAGAGGAGATGCCAGCAGAGAGATGAAGCAGACCATCATTGAAACTTTGGATAAAGGCCCAAGCCAGCCAAATCCAAACTATGTGCCAATTTTTAAAGAAATTACGGTTCCAACACTAACTGTGCCAAAGCTTCTTAAGTAATAGCAATAGTTCTGTATTACTTTTCATGTCAAAATCTGGAATTTTTTTAGCTTAAAATGCATATAGAGAAAACATGAATTTCTTGCAAAGCTTCTTTTTTTCTCCTGTGTTAGCATTTGTAACAAGATGTAAGAATAGCTAAATCAGTCACTGGAAAAATATACAATATTCTGATATTTTGAAATTGCATTTTCACCATTATCAGTGGATTTTTCCCCCTTGCATATTCCCCTCAAACTTTTTGTGTGCACTTCAGGAAGTATAAAAGGGGTCATCGTATGTCTGGATTGGGTAAAAAATTGAAAGCAACAGTGTTTTTGAGGTACATAAATTATCACTAGATTTGAAAAGAGACTTGTGTTAAGTGATTGCTTAATAAATAAAATAGTAATGGTGCTGGATTTTTGAATTGTGTGCAGATTGTTCAGATGCCCTTTTATGAAACAAACATTTATCTGCTTATTATAAAAATTATTTCTGTAAAGGAAGGACAAATGGAGGCAAGAGTGAAAAACTATATTACAAGTAGTCATCGTTTAGCGACTGCAATTGGGACCAGCAACTCTGTCATTAAGCAAAGCAGTTGCTAAGTGAAAATCACATGATCACAACTGTGCTTACCATTTTACTTCAGTTTTCCTTTGCTTCTTGCTACTTCCTTCAGCTGAACTGGGGTTCTTTCTCTTTCAGGACATCTTGGTATAGGGTAAATAAGCAAGTGAAAATAAGAACAGAGAGATGCTGTGAAGGTCATAAATGCAAGGACTGGTTGCTAAGTTGCTTTTTTAGCACCATTGTAACTTCAAACGTTCACTAAATGAGGCAGTTGCTAAGTGAGAAACATACTGTAGTTTAGAATCATAAGGGACAATTTAGGATGTCAATCCAAAACCTTGCTCAGTGCAGGAATCCAAATGAAAGTTTCCCCAATAAATATCCACTCAGTTTCTGCTTGAATATACCCAGCAAAGGGAGGCCTATAATCTCTCTAGATTATTGGTTTCATGGGCAAACTGCTCTTAACAAAATGACTGCCATTGTGGGGATACCCAGTCCCAAAATCCCAGTTTACATATGAAGTAAGGCAACTGGTGTGCTGTAACTTGTGTGACTAAATTGAGCAGCAAACCACTGGTCAAGGGGGGTGTAATTTCCCTCTCTTCCCTCCTCATTTTTGGCAAGAAACAAAATGAAAATAGTTGTTGGATACTTTAATGAACCAAAACTTAATTTAAAATACTTCAGAGTGCCCCTCAAAACCTCGCATACTTCCATGATGTCACTGCCTTACCCATAGTGATTAAGCACTTAAAAAAAATGAAAGGTACAGTCTTCAGCTGCTGAAGTTTACCACTACACAAAATGCATCAACTGGGTCTTAACCCATAATTTTCTGATTCAACAGAATGGGACTCAGGGTTATGTTTATATGGTTCACATAAGGCAGGTGGTTCATTCAGTAAACCATGAGCTAGTGTGTGTATGAATTTAGACTTGGAGTGCATGAGTATAGGTTCCAGAACAGCTGAAATAGTGTGTGTTCATCAGTTCACATGGCAAGGGTCCCTATCAATATGTTAAGACTGATGGCTGAATGTACATAACGTGCTGAGGAATGGTTTGTTTAATAATAATTAAGTGAATAAACTACACTGTCTAGATCATACAGAACAAGCCATGTATCAGTTTAGTGTGTTGTGTGAACCTGTCTTCATATGTAGGATTCCTTCATTCCCTGAGTCAATGGTCAGAGTTGCACATATCACTGGCTTTTAATGCAATATAGTGAACCACAAACTTGCCTTGAGTGTCATGCAAACATAGCCAGTAAAGATGAATTTGTGGTTCAATACTTGTGACAAACCATGATAACTCTTTGCATAGCTTGCTAAGCCAAATCAAATCATATGGCCTAATTTATCCAAGGCAGCAAAGAGTGTTTCTTGGTCCCAAAATCTGGCTGCAATCCAGGCAGCTGGCAGCAAAGCAACACAGAAAAATTCCTTGCTGTCTTCTATCTGACAACCTGATACTTGCAGCCCAGATCTGACACCTCCAAAGGCTTCCTAAACCCCTAAACCAACATCTCTCAAACTTGGCAACTTTAAGAGGTGTGGACTTCAACTCCCATGCTGGCTGGGGAACTCTGGGAGTTGAAGTCCACACATCTTAAAGTTGCCAAGTTTGAGAGAGACTGCCTAAACGATAAACTAATCGCACATCAGGGTTTGACAACAGTACGTCATACTGTGTATAGTTAGATTTAAATAAGTAGTAACCATCTGTAAGAGGGGCTGGTTCACACAACACACTCAGGCCAAGCCAATGTTTTAGCTAATCACGCTTGGCTGTGTTCAGGCGACATCTTCGAGCACAAAAAAGCACTGCAGAAATCGGCTTCGAAGCGTCCTTTTAGTCCGGCCCCCTTTTCAGGACTCCAACCAGGAGCTTCGTCTGAAAATCGCCCGCCCGCCGACTGACTTGGGTGCGTCAGGATTTGTGTAAGAGAAGCGGAGGTGGCTGGTTCCTCCTTTTCCACCGCAGCTCGGACTGAAACCCGGAACTGGTTCTGGGAAGAGCCACTTCCATAAGCGAGCAAGGGTGGGGTTGGTTTTTTTTCTTTCCGCAGCGAGGCTGGTGCGGGCATGGCGGCGATGGGCATGCCCGACCCGAGCTTCTTGTGGGGAGTCTTCCAAAGGTGAGTCTGCGAAGTTTCTCTTCTCGGCCTCTCCTCCTTCTCAGGGAGAGGACTAGTAAGGCGGAATCGGGGAAAGTGCCCTTGGATCCCTCCTTTCGCGGCGGGAATTCTGGGTCTGGATTTTCTTTGCTCCTGATCTTGTCCCGCGTCGTAATTAGAATACTTTCTTGTGTTTGACTTCAGGGTTGATAAGGATCGTAGTGGTATCATCTCCGACACCGAGCTCCAGCAAGCACTTTCCAACGGTAGGATATCCTCTCTACTTCCTAGAAGTGCTGCTCTGGTGACAAGCACGCCAGTTGCGTTCACGCAATGCCGTTTTTAATGTTTCACTTAATCATACTGCGTTTGGTTAACCAGTTTGTTGAGTTCGTGTATATTGCTAGGTTCAAATGTAGTTGATTACTTGGTGCTTTAGTGTGTCTATCAAGCTAAATAATTTTTCTAGGAAAATATGGAGGCAAAATTCCATGTTTTTATTATTTTTATTGTGAATTAACTAGGGATTGTTGAGCTAAAAGAGTACACCTTGCTGTTCTCAAAAAGCTAAAGAGGGCAGATCTGGTTATTTCCTAAAGGGGAACCACCAGGAATTCCCGAGATTAAACTATGATGTCAAAATAACATTCCTCAGGAAGGCAATGACAAACAATTTCCTTGTTGCTGCTAAGAAAACTTTATAAGTGTGTCATAGAAGGCAAGTTCAACTTCCGGGAAACTTTACTGGTGTAAATTTAAAAACATTTTTGCCTGAGGTAGCCTGACTTGAAATAGAGATATGTGTGAAAGGGAGGCAATTCAAAATATTTAGTTGAAACAAAGCAGTTAATTGTTATTCACAGAAAGGGGGGGAGTCATAGTGATTTTAAAGAACAGTGAAGCAGTTGAGTATAAAGATGTAGACAAACTTGTGAAAGCTTGATTCTTATCACAAGTATAATAAGGATTTAGAAGAGTTCTTAAAATTTGTTATAGAAGCTGAAGGGTTTTGCTATGATATTCTATGATTCAATTAAAGCAAAGGTATATTAATCATAAAAATACTGAATATTGATTTCAGGTTATATATAACTGAAATATTACAAAAACACATTCTTTTTGTATTCCATTAAAATACAGTGAAGAAAAAATTGAAATGATATGGTTTTCAGTTTGTGGTGAATTGTATGTTTGTAAAGCAAGAATTGCAGAAGGTTTGTGATAATGAATTGAATCAAGTGCAAGAAGCAACTTTTCTTTGTGTTTTCTCAATTCAGATATAAGGTTATTTCACTATATAATTAAAATATTAAGTACTAGTTTATTATTTTGAAAGTTATAACAGTATTCATTACAACAGATGTCAGAAGGTGCTGCTGATAAAGTCATGAACTTAGGCAACTGAGGTTCTTCTGCCTATTGTGATTATATTTAGTGTTATTAATCCTCACTTCTTTTTGTCTACTTCCCAGTGTTTTAATAGGATTTCTTTCGTGTGATGGTTTCTGTTTCTACACAACAGTTAAACTTGAGACATAATCACACTATATTGTCTACAGAGGTATATGAAAAGGATATACTTGTTTACACTATCATATCTGAAAATCACAATTTTTTAAATTTTGTGGCAGAGGTGAAAGTTGTATCTTTCAGCATCCTTTCATGCATGTTCAGAAGGGGGTGGAGCTTGCATAGCAATGTTGTCTACCTTCTTACCAATTTTGGACACTGATACCCCCATGGATGCTGTTGAAATGACCTGTAATATCCATACAGTGTTTCTTATGTGATTCATAGGAGCAGCATTATTCATCTCCATTCAGAATACTGTTGACAGAATTCAGTGTGTAATGTAGCTGCAAAAAAAAAAGCAAATGCATCAGCAGAGGGCTCATTTCCAAATCATGGGAAAGTAACAGTTCTAGTTTCTTCTGTGATGCTGAAACTCTACCTTCAGTGTTGTATTCAATACTGGGCACCATATATTAAGAATGATTCAAGCAAACTGGAAAAAACCAGTGCAGAGAAATGAAAAGTGATTGAGGACTAGAAATTATAAAGAGAGACTGAGGTAACTAGGAATAGTCTTGAGAAGATAGAAGGAGGTGGGAGCAGAATGGGATAGCACTCTGCAGTAACGTGAAAGGATGTTATTCAGAAGATTTTCACTTTATCATCACAGAGGGCAGGTCATGGAATAATGGGTTTAAGTTACAGGAAGGCAGATTCCAGCCGATTATTAAGAATTTTGGGGTCTGTTTTGCTATTCTCCACTGAATTATTTACAACAAATTGTTTATATTTTTGTTTGCTAGTATGTGTGTTTGCATGTTGGGCATGTGTTGTTTATTCTTGTGAATTATCTGTGTAGAACTATGTTGGAATCATAGAATAGGAAAAGGGTATTTAGACTGTCTTGTCCAACCCCCTACTTAGTGCTGAATGCAAATAAGAGCATCCAAGTCAGATGGCTCTTTAACCTCCACTTGAACACATACAATGAAGGGAGACCACCATCTCTCTGAGTAGTTGGTTCCATTGTCAAACTATGTGTTACTGTTTCAGCATGATTAAGAGGGAACAAGTTTTATTATATGAATTTAAATATATATGTAAATATATTCATATTTTTCTAATAAAATATTTGATTAGGATTTTGCTAAGGCATCATTTGGGCATGAAATAGAGATACTATTAATGAAAAACTTTAGCTTAAAATTGCATTGTTTCCCCTTGCATAGTGTTATTCTTTGAGGGTTGAGAATGAACAAATTCCCTGGCAGCTGTGCAAACTATGAAGGATTTAAGAAAAGATGGATTCCATCTTTAATAAATATTCATTGGAACTTATACCAATGGTGATGTTGATTTCTATTGCATCTTTACAACAAAATGCTGATATCATAGACCCCAGTTTTAATTTAGAAGATATAGAACAACAGTTAATATTACAAAAACATTAGAAGTGTATAAAGAGGAATTGAAGGATAGGAAGATCAAGACATTCAGAAGGAATTATTTTACTTATATAATTGGGTAAATACTTGGAAAACTAAGGATATATTTTAAAAAACCACTTAGGGTTAGGGAATTTCCCATATTCTATCTGATTTAATCAACTGAAGTACAGGTAATCCTCACTTAACCATTCAGTTAGTGACCATTCAAAGTTACAACGGTGCTGAACAAAGGGACTTACAATCAGTCCTCACACTTACAACCGTTGCAGCACCCCCACAGTCACATGATCGTGATCCAGGTGCTTGGCAACCAACTCACACGACAGTTGCAGCATCCCGGTGTAACGACCTGACACCTACATCTCCCAATTCCAGTAACTCTCCTGGCAACCATAATGATTCCAAAAGAAAGTTCACTTATTGAGAATAAGTGCAAAAGCTCTTACCAAAGAATTGCTAAGACTGAGCCTGCGTGCGCCAAAAGTTGCTTTTACCTTTTTTCCTTCTTCCCCCCCCTCGCCCCCCCGACGCCATAGTCTTCTCACATTCTCCCGTTGGTACGACCTTGAGCATTCCATTGCCTGTGATAAGGGTCCATCTGCCTCCAATGGTCTGTTCCTCCATTCATCTTCCCATAACCTTCCATCCCCCCCATGTCTTTTAATGGCAGAACCGAAGCAAGTGAAAGCCAAGCCAATAATTACCACAATTAATATTTTGTGAGGATTCTGACACCCGGGGTCATATTATCACCATTTGTGACTCAGCTGGCTTCTGGCAAGCAAAATCAATGGGAAACTTGTGATTTGCTTAACCGTGTGTTTTGCTTAATGGCCGTGGTGATTTGCTTAATTACCACTGCAAAAAAAGGTCATAAAATCGGGCACGACTCATTTAACAACTGCCCTGCTTAATAACAAATGTCCCTATTGTGATCGTTAAGTGAGGACTACCTGTATGTAAAGCCGAAAGAAAGAAAATTTCCCATCTAGTGGGCGTGGGAGGAGGGGTGAATACTTCATCATTATTTGCATGGTTGTTGGGAAACCATTACTGGAAACTTGAAGGAAGGATTGTTGGATGTAAGGAAAAAGAAACCTGTTAAGATATTTTTCTTAACTATGGTTTCCTGAACAACTTTATCCTGTTACCTCAGGATATACATTGTGGAGTGTGCGTTGAACAGGCATTGATGAGACAGGCTACCAGTAAGTAGTTTTACTACTCAGTTCAGTGAAAGATACCTTCAAAGTAATTGCATCTGGCTTATCTGCTTCTTCAGCCTAGGAACTGCAGACAGAGAGAGCTATAAAAATCCTCACTGCTACTGCCTTTTGAGTCATAGCTGGAACCTGCTCTGGATCCCATTGCTGTATATACATTACACAGATACATACATTTTAGAACTGGAGCAGATTTGAAGTCATAGGCTTCAGATTTGCCCAAGTGAGCTTAAAGGGGTAAGGAAGGGAAGATATGGGTATTAAAGAACGTTTGTAATGTTGAATGTATGTGTCACATCTTCTTGATTTATTTGCAGTTTCACAATATTAAATAGGGGGACGCGGTGGCGCAGCGGCTTAATGACGCTGAAAGTTGCTGGCCAGAAATGGCTGACGCTTCAGCGGTTCGAGTCCAGCCTTCGCGTTAAACAGGGTGAGCTCCTGTTTCCTCCCCAGTTCCTGTCAACCCAACAGGTCGAAAACTCACGTGAGTAGATAAATGGGTACTCTCACTCCGGTGAGAGGAAAAATGCTGGCGGCGCCTTGCAAAAAAGGAGTTGGGAGCAGTTGCCAGTAAGTGCGAAAAACTGCACGCGCCCAAAAAGGGCGCGAAGCAACGGAAACCCCGCCTCCTGCGCTCGCCAGCTGGGCTCTGCCCTAGGAAGGAGGCTCTGGCAAACCACTTCCGAAAAACAGTTGCCTTGAAAACTGCAAGGACTCGTCCAAGCAGTCACTGCAGGGTCAGCAATGACTGAGCGCAGACCAAAAAAAAAAAAAAATTAAATAACTGTTGCTTACATATTGGAGTTGGCTAAATGGGAAAAAGGGATTGCTAGGTAGAAAGCCAAATTACAGATCACAGACCCAATTTTTCCTGATGCTCAGAAGTAAATAAATAATGGTGAATTTGACTCATTTGGAACTTAATTTATTAGAATTTCAGGGTTTGAAAGATAATTTTTCTTTCCACAATAGTAATACTGCTTTTGAGAGAAGGGTGGATATCTGTAAATTGACCAGGAAATTTTTAAAAAGTATTTAGGTCCATGCTACTTGTGTAATGTCTTCATTGAGTCATAAATGTAGATTATAATCAGATAAGAATGATTCTAATATTTTTTAAGGATCCTAATGAGAGAAAATGGTGTAATATAACAAGGCAAGAGAAAAGTACTCTTCAGAGTCTTGCAGACCACAGTAGCATTATCATTAAATCTTTGGCTAAATGGGCAATATTCTTATTCAAGAAAATCCGCATGGATTAGCTTATCTAAAACAAAACCAGATAATAACAAATACTGTATATTGATAGGCCTTTATATTTGTGGCCCCTGTTCAAGATGCTAAAGAGATCACCAGCCCTATAAATAAGATGATACACAGGTTAAAGGACTTTCAGATTGTAGTGCAGCTTATGCTGATACACAGACAAGTGATAATGTATATCAGATAGATAGATAAGACAACCAAAGCATTTAAGAGAGAGATCATTGCACACAAATTAAAAATTACTTGTCAATAAATGGATGCCTTTTTCGTGCAATCTGTTACTTGGTCTGGTCTACCATGTAGGGCTGACATACTAGATGCTCTGAGGTTGTAAGCTTGACTTACAGTGGGGAGAGAATAGGTGTTGCTAGAAATTAAATGAAGAAAACTAAGTATTCCTTATTCAATGAATATGTGTGAGGAATTTATAAATTAGGATATCAGGAGAGATGTCTTTATAGATCAAATATTATAGCATGTTTCCCAAGTCCAAGTGAGAGGGGAAATTAGTGCATTAGTAACTCATTTTAATGGTTCTAATATTCATTTTTTGCATTAAACTGGAGGAGATACCTTGATATAAAAGTATTTTACAGATTTATTTCTGTAAAATTGGGAATCCAGCCAGTTCATCAAGTTCATTTAAATAAAGAAAAAGTGTATTGTATTTTTCTAGATATGGGTATGTTTAATAGTGTAAAGAAAAAATGTTTCCAGTTATCATTATTAGTAGGAGAACTTTTCTAACAGTAAGGGTAATTTGACGTTGAACCAAAAACTTCCCTTTGATGGATGTATTCAAGAAGAGGTTGGACAGCCATCTGTGGCAGATATTTTAATTTAGATTCCAATATGCAATGTGATTAGATTCAGCCTGAATGGTTCATTCTAACTCTTTGAGGTTGTATCCCTGTGTTAGCCTGAATGTTGAAAGGGGAAAACTATGAAAAGTGGGTCCTGCTCCAGGTTGGGAACAGATCTGAGGGAAATTGTCTGGCTCAGAGCCAGTGCTTCAGTCTTATTTCCTGGTAATTGCTTAAATGCTTTTTGTGCATATAATGAAAAGTTAATTCCTTGTATGTCTCATACTTGGCCAATAAAGTATTCTCTATCTCTATTTCTCAGGTCATGTTTACATGCACCAAAAAAGTACAAATTTCTGGCATGTATATATATCTGGGTTTGCACTGTACACTAGGGCTTATATTTGTGATTGCTTTGGGGTTCCCTGTATTGTATGAACTCAGTTGAGTTGATTAGTTCAGTAAATCATGGTAAAGGAAACAGGTTAGAATGTGAGTAAGCACAGCTTCAGTGTACCAAGAATGAGATGTGCATTTGGAGAACAATCACAGTCAGCTTTTTCATAGGAAAAACTGTGTGAAATGAGGCATATTTCTAACTGACTCTGTTCTCAGATTTTCTTTTAAGTTCTCCATATTCATTGTATGGCCCATAGTATTTTTTTTAATAATACTTTATTGAAATTTTAAAATTACAAAGTTAAAAGTTAGAAATGAAAAAGAAAATGAAAAATACAAATTATAAGAAAAAGGAAAACAAAACATGAGATAAAGTAAAGAAAAAGAAGAAAGACATGAAAAATAGATAGCTTCCAATCTATCTCTGGTCTTGAGAATAATAAGAGTGTCATAGGTGCTAGTTTTTAATGCATTAAGTAGGAATAATTATTTGTCAAAACATATCCCATTACCTTTATAATCAAATCTTCAAATCCCCATGTAAGCTTCGCCCCACCTGCATTTTGCAAATAGTCCATCAATGGTTTCCATTCCTTAAGGTAATAATTATTTGATTTTTCCTTTCATAAACATTTTCTGCCATTTCCATCAGTTTTAGCAGCCATTCTTGTATTGTTGGTAGTGTCTGGGTTTTCCAAAATTGTGCATACAAAAGTCTTGCTGCGGTATGGCCCATAGTATTAATGTGGTACATGGCTAGCAATTTCTGTCTCCATAGTGTAGCTTTAATGACAGAGGTACAGAGCTGTTTAGAATTATAAGTTATAGCTAGAAAGGTTAGGATTTACTGTAGTTTCTGGTGAATAGCCAAGTATCTAACAGTTCTCTGTGCTACTTTTTGTTATTTCTGGACACCATTGCAAATAGCTGAAGAGCAGAATGAAGGATACTAACCTTACTGTATTGAGTTTCCAAGCCCTTCTAAAACAGGAATCTTTTAGTGCAAAATGTAGCATGGAAATTATGTATTCTACCCACATTTCTACATAGCACACCTTGTTTTAATGAAAAATGAAGCCAATTTGTGTTTTTTTCCTCTCACAAAGAGCAAATGTTAAATCTCAGGGAAAGCCTACCAAAAACACATCAGTTTCTTTTCTTCCCCCCCATCCCCCAGTCTGGTTTTGTGGATTTGGGTTGAAATTGTGAATTAAGATATAATGTTGGTTTAGGTCAGAGATACACAACTTGAAGCCCCAGGGTTTATATACAGTCCCTCAAACCTTCCAGCTCCAAAGTTTTACCAAATTATAATTTAGAATGTAACAGAAAAGAGAAATTATTCAATATATCACAAGAGTGTAATTGTATGAAACTTATTTAATTTGAATTATTTTAATTAAAAATAAATGAAAATGTTTTCTTGTGGCCATCTACACATTTCTGGAGTTTGGCCACTGGTACTCCACTCACTCTGGCTTCAGGGATCAAACTATTCAGGTAACCATAGGGGGGAAAATTAATCTCTTCCAAACTACAGATATGCTATACAGAAAGGGGTTTGATATTTATCTATCCCTTTTTTTGAACAGCTTGAAATTGGTACTGCTCCAACTTCTTCCATATTCCAACCATTAATTTATTATAATAAGCATTCTATTCAACTGTATTGAATTGTAATATCAAATTACATACAGCAATGCAGATAAGACAAGCATTTTTCTCTTATCTGCCTTGCCAAATAAATTTATAGTCTAAACCTTTGCCCTTTTACCATCATGTAGAGTTTTCTGTTTCAGCAGTGCTGGATGCCAGCCAACAAGAGAGCAAGCTGGATGCTGCCACAGTCCAGTGACAGGCAAACTGAGGCAGAACTTTTACAGGAAAAGAGTCCTGTTTATCTGTATCTACAAACAGCAACTGTAACATAATCAAAGGCTTGGCACAGGTCGAGACCAGGAATCCAGTAAACACACAACAAGGGCAAAGGAAAAGACCCAAGACACAGTGAGGTAGAATCCAGAGTTCAAAGTGTGGCATGGCAAAGTAAACACACCAAAGCTGAGGCTTGAAAAGTTGTTCTCAGCATTTTCACTCAGGGAATGTGGCCAATAAATAAGCCAAGCTGAGCCACCACCCAGATGCACAGCTGAGGTACATTACTGATTAGAGTCTACTCTCCTGCCAGCCTCCTTCTTGGCCAGCCTGTCTGACTTGTGGAGCTCAGCCCTCAGCTGCTATACCTTCAAAGCTCGCCTCTGCTTGGGACTGGGTGGGTGAACCACAGTCTGAGGGGTTGTCAATGGGTGCAGGCAGGGAGTCCTGGGGGCTTGCTGGATCTGCCTTAGCCAGAGCGGAGTCATTGGCTTCTATACTGTTGGAATCATCCCATCCAGGACTATTATCCCTAGAAGCCCCTGGCTCTGCTTCCTCTTCCTTCTCCTCCTCAGAAGACAAGTCCAGCAGGGCCATACCATCGAGTTACCTACTGCCATTTCTGGATAATTACTTTAGAGAGAGAACATAGAAAACAAACATTTTCCCCCAATCAGGACAGTTTTAATGGTTTCCGTAAATTAAGCTTTTGAGTAATGTTCCTAATCAGTGGTTTAAAATTTTAAAAACATATAGTGTGGTAGTTTTCTGGGATATTAAAGTATGATTATTCTCAAATGATAAGTATTCTGTATTAATTTTTGCCTGATAATCTCTGTAAATCCATTCGTAATTGCCTTTCTCTATATTTTTTATTTTGTATGAGCAGCATTATTTGTGCTTCTTTCCATGATTATAGTATCTCTCTATCTCACAAAATATATTAACAACATGAAACAGAATATTGAGCTATCAAATGTTTTATAAAATTCTCCTGACAATCCATCAACATTCAGAGATTCATCAGATTTCCCTTCTGTATGGCTTCCTTATTTTTGTCTAAAACAGTGGTTCTTAAATTGGGGTAATTACCCCAAAGGAGTAATTTGAGCAGACCCTGGGATAATGGAGCAATTTCTAATTGCTTATTTGTGAGTCAGGAATGGCGTTTGGGACTGCCACTGCCAAGGCACTTGTCTGGTGTTTTGTTTTGGGTTTTTTTTTGTGGGGGTAATAAAATTATTCTAGACCTGGAAAAGGGGTAATTGGGTCAACCATTTTAAGAACCATTAGTCTAAACTAATTAAAGCATTCAGAGAATCTTTATAGTCTTAAGTTATACTAATTCATCAGTGGGTTCATATTTATATATTTTTTGAAAATTTCTTAAAATGTGAAACAGTTTCTTTAGTATTATAAATTAATCTGCAAGTAGGAGATTTAATAGAATATGGTTTTTCATTTTCTTTTTTAGTTCATAAACTAATAACTTAGAATTTAGTCTATCTTAAAAATTTCTTTCAAAAGCTGTGATCTTTTTTGGGGTATGCCTTCTTTTAGCTCTACTGCCTTCAACTGCAAACAAAAACTCTTCTAAATGCTTTCTTGTATCCCAGACCATTGGGTTAGAATCTCTTTTATTTAAATTAATCTGGGAAAATGTTAATTCCTCTTTAATTTTATTTAAAGTTTCTGTTTTATGCAACAGTGAGGAAAAAGAAAAAGATCTTGGGTATTGATGAGCCTCACATGTAGTTCTGCATTATAAAATTTTAAAAAACCACAAGTATCTTGAAATCACATTTAGCTTACTGACAATAGTAATCCTTTGATTTTTAAAACACATTTTGGACATCTTATACTGATAATCTGATTTCTTTAGATATGCTTTATGAAATCTGATATATGTTAAATTTTATTCATGACTGTACAAGTAATTTATTGATTATGTGCATCAAGTCATTATTGACTCTTAGTAACCACATAGATAGATTTTCTCAATGTGTATAAGTAATACACGAAGAGTATTTTATTTTGTTTATGGGCCTTTCTTTCCCCAAATAATTAAAGGTGATATAATCCTCTTGTTGGTCAACTTAAATGACCAATAGCACTCCAACTTCATAGTTCAATGGGAATTTAAACTTCTCTCCAAACATGTCCAACATTGTCTGTTCTGTACACCTCACTTGTTCAGTGGCAGCTAATGTGAAGCATTAAATGCCATTAGATCTTTAGCTAAAGTTACGTTGAGAATTTTAATCTAAAACCCAATAAAGACAACCAAAGAGAATTGTAGCTGCAGCAAAACTTTTACTTAATGTATTAAGAGTTAGAACAGGCTCCTACAGTCATATGGAGATAAAGACATAGAAAATGATTTCTCTGTTTATAGGCTATGGAACATATGCAGAAGCCTATTATAAGGAAATAGCTAGAAGCTGGCTTTCACTGCGTTAAATTAGGGAAATTGTATGTTTTAGGTGTAGCGAAACCTAACATTTTTACACATGGATAAATCACTCAAAAATGCATTTTAACAAATGTTCTTTCTATTGTTTGTAATCTTGCCAAGGCCTATTTACACTTATCTATTACTGCAGGGGTGGGCAATTCATTTTCCCAAGGGGCCACATGAGAAACTTTGACAGTTGTTGAGGGCCGGACCAATATACCTACAGTTCTGCCCAGTATGTATCTCTTTATAAAAAACAGTAAATAAAACATTACAATGATACAATGAAATGTGGACAAAAGAATACCACTATTTAATGAACATTCACAAAAACAGTTTCAGAAATGTGCAGAACTAGCATCTATTAACTTTACACAAAATATCAAATATTGTAAAGACCAGCATCACATTAACTTCACACAAAAAAGCAATAAATGCACCCAGCATTGTTTGTTTGCTTTACCTCAGTTATTTTTTTGTTGTTCAGTGATAGAAATCTAGCCTGTTTTGGGCTTGAACAAGTGCACTGAAGTCAGGTTGAATATCTGAGGTGGATGTGCAAAGGACAGCACACAAGTGATCATCACTTAGAGAGGATCTGTATCTGGATTTGTTGAACCATCACTGAGAATGTTTGTTCACATATGTAGGTGGATCCAAAGAGAACCAACATCCTCTGACCATGACTCCTTAAGTTTGGAAAGCTCTCCTTTTTGAGAGAAGAATAGAAATCCAGCAGTAATACTGACTTAAAGTGCTCTGCCAGTAGTTTGTCAGACTGCAGATTGATGAGTTCAAACTGGACATCACTGATTGCGTTATCCACACTGCTAGTGAAAGGAGAGGAAATCATGTGCATTTCACTCTCAACTGTTTTAAAGTCTTCAAATGGTCTTGAAAATTCACTATGCAGTGTCCCTAACATGGATGAGTACCTGCGGAGGTGATCAGCTGATGGTGTGACTTCCTTCAGTGTGGGCATGTGGGCAAGAATGTTGCCCTCCAACTGGCTTGAGAGAAACTTCAGCTTTCTCATGAAAGCCTGCACCAGGCTGTACATTTCATGTACAAAAAGGCCCTTGCCTTGCAGCTTGGTGTTTAGTTCAGTCATTAGTGCAGTCACATCAACAGCAAAAAGCAGGTCTGCCATCCAGTCTGCATCTGAGAGCTCTGTGATATCCCTGCCTTTCTTCTCACAAAATTCACGTATCTCTGCTCTCAGATCCCATACTCTTTTAAGCACCTTGCCCGGCTGAGCCATCTGACAGCAGTTTGGTAACCTATGTCACTATATTCACTGTCATGCTCCTCCAAAAGTGCAACAAACTGACTGTGATTCAGTGCTCTTGCCCTGATGAAGTTAACTATTTTAGTCACAACAACAATCACATGGTTGATTTTTAGCACTGACTTACATAACACCTCCTGATGTATAATACAATGCAAAAATATCAATTTCTGTTCTGGGTTTATTTCAGTCACTTTATCTCGCATCTGCTTCAGAAGTCCAACATTTTTCCCTGTCAAATTTGGACAGCCATCGGTTGTAACACCTACCAATTTGTCCCATTTTAGTCCCAGTTTATCCATGCATGCATTTACCTCCATGGACAAATCACTCCCCGTCATAGTCCCTTTCATTGACTGCATAGCTGCCAGCTCCTCTGTCATCTCAAAGTTTTTTGTTAATCCATGTACAAAAACGAGTAACTGGGCCGTGTCATGGACATCACAGCTCTCATCCAGAGCCAAGGAAAAAAAGTCAAATTTGTCCGCTTTGTTTTGCAGCTGAAGCTCCAGATTTCCCGCGATGTCCTCAACCCTTCTTGTTACAGTTCACCCGGAAAGGGGCACATTAACGAACGCTTCTTTTTTCTCTGGGCATATTAGTGCTGCAGAGTCCACCAAACATTCTTTGACAAACTCCCCATCAGAGAATGGCTTGCTGTTTTTGGTGATTTTGTGGGATATCACAAAGCTCATCTTGACTGCTGCATCCCTCGACGTGTGAGCTTTGGTGGAAAATCCTTGCTGCTTTTGCAGTTTAGCTAGCAAAGATTCAGACATCCATGCCCGTTCTGCATCAGTCAAGTTTTTGTACTTCTCTGTGTGTTTCGTCTCGTGATGGCAATTCAAATTATAATCCTTAAACACCGCTATCTGTTCTCCACAAACTAGGCACGCAGCTTTACCTTTGACTTCAGTAAATAAATACTTGGAAGTCCATACCTTTTTAAAAACTCTGCATTCTGAATCAGTCTTTCTTTTTTTCACGCTAGCTGACATCTTTATGGGCTAAAGCAAGCAGTCCAACATGTTCACCAACACATTCAAATGAGGGTGCGTACGGTCACACGAGAAAAGCCGTTAATTTAGCAGTTCCTTCAAAATAAAAGGACTGCAGTTGTATTGCATGCACGTATAACTGTAACATATTTACACGGACTTTTAATTTACCAATGACTTCATGCAGGCTGTTCAGGGAGAGCCAGGGGGCTGGATGTGGCCTGCGGGCCGTACAATGCCCAGGTCTGTATTACTGCCTTCTTTTCTGTCTGAGAATAGATAATGAGGGGAGTTGTTTGCTTATTTATACAGACAGTTGTTTCCTATAGACAAGGGGAGGAGTGGCTAAAATGAGCATAGAAACTTTGGAAGACGGCTTACTAAAATGGCTCTTACTGGAGAAATAGGATTTTATAAAGAATATTAATTATTATATGAGAAAACAAATCCTCCATATTTAGACCTGCTACTTTATTTGTGATTGAAACATAAAATACTGAACAGTGGGTGAAACAGCCAATTTCTTAGTGTATGAAGATGATTTATCTAAAAGTAAAATGATTGCCTAACTCATAAACATAATTGAGAGGTAGGATTGATTAGTACTATTATTTTAATTTAATCATTCTATTGCCATTCATTTATCACTTTTGAAATTTTCTTGTTTCTATGTGTGCCATGCATTGTTTTCCTTTCTCTTTTAGGGACATGGACTCCATTTAACCCAGCAACTGTTAGATCTATCTTATGTAAGTAATATTTGAACTCTATCTGCTTTTATATTTAGGGTGGCATTGGTCTGAAGTGGGAACCAAAATACTAGCCTTTTCAAATCAGCTTTATTAAATGGTATTGTGATTTTTCAAGTAGTCACTTGTGCAGTTGCATGTTTTTCTGCTTCTCTCTGTGTACTCTGCAGTCCCTGATCTGGGAGAAATTAATATTAATAAAAATAAATATTGAAGATTTATGAAAAAATTAGCAGCACTAAAAATTTGAACTTAGAAATACTGTGAACAAAGATGTGGCTGTCACATAGTGTTCCTAATTGGGTCTACTGTAGCATGATACAGCTTTATATCCTTTCAAATATCTCATAGCAGGTGAAGAGGAAGATGAAACCTAGACATTTATTGATACAGAAGTTCCATCTTGCCTTCTGTTCAGCAAATCTGATTTAGATGGAACTTTTACAGACTGCTTTGGGCAGAAGGACTAGGTTAGACTTAAGGAGTTTATCCAAGACAGAGTCAGAATACAGAGCACAAAACTTGCCTATTCTTCCTGCAGAAGATATACAAACCAGAGAAAAGGAAGAAGAAAAAAAAACTCCAGATCTAAAAGCATTGGTCAATATTTTCCTTTTAGATGAAAAACAGAAGTACCATTTGATGGAATTTCAGTGGTGAAGAAAATGGATTTTTGTTTCCTGAATAGGAAAGTGGAGAGAATTCAGGTTCCAAATTTCATCTATGCATGCACAGAACCTATATATGAGGTTGCACAGACACTGCAGGACAGAATCTGCTTCTCTATTTTAAAATGTTATCTTGCCAATCAATTTCCAGAATGTCTAAAGGTGGCTAAAAACAAGAAAACTTAAAATAGGGATATCTCCTTACATAGTTAGCCATTTTTGGTCATTTTTGCAGGATAAGCATATTGCCATATATATTCAGGGATAAGGCCATCCGCGGATAAGCTGACCCTCAAATTTTTAACCAAAATACCATGAAAAGTGCACCACCCACAGATAAGCCGACCCTAGAAATTTTTGTATGTTTTTTCAATATATTCTGAAGGACTTCATTTGTTTTCATATTTTGTATCAACAAATGTTGCTTTCCAGAACAGATTCCTTTTTAAATTTTCACAATTGGCTTATCCACGGGTGGTACATTTTTCATGGTATTTTGGTTCAGCTTTTCCACGAGTATATACGGGTACTTTTAAAAATAATACTGTATATATTTGCGGATAAGCCCATCCACAGATAAGCCAAACCCAGTTTTTGGAGTGTATATATGATAATGCCTTACATTGTGACCAGATTCTTTGATTTTAAAACAAAAAATCCTAAACTTTGAACCATGGCTTGAATATTTGGAGAGAAACTTTTGGAAAATCTAGTTCTCTTTCCATTCTGTCTATGAAACCTGAAGAACATTTGTTGTTATTATTTCTATTCCACTCTTCTTCAAAAGGCAAGTGGTATAGCTATCTGTGCTAACTTTTCAATAACTGATTATTGAAATCAGTTCAATAACTGATTATTAGGGACGTGTAGAGTATTTAGAGTGCATATCATTCCTGTCCCAATGATTCTTGAGATGTTTTGAGTTTGAAAGAGAGGGTTCCAACCTCAAAACAGCTGGTTTTGACCTTGGTACATTTCCAGAGCAAGTGAAAAAGCTGTTTTACATTCAAAATAGAAATTTTCAAATTAGAAATGTTTTACATATCCCTTCTATAAGCAACCTTGTGCCCTCCAGATGTTTGGGGTTATAGACAATATTTACTGGTTGGATCTCATGGGACATATACTCTAAAACTTATCAAAGGCACTTGCCTCTGAACTGGACAAAGAAAAAGATTCTTAAACATGAAAGAGGTACTTTTCCATTATTGTTATTAGAACTATCAGTTTCTTCATTGATGTTGTGTACAAGGCACTAAATAAATAAATAAGTTTCTGTCACCCCACTCCCAGCAGCTCTGGGCAGTTGAATGAAATAATAATTACAGGTTATTTTCTAATTTAAGAAGCTATTCTTGAAACACTGGTTTATTCATCTTTTCCCAATTCACAATTCTGAAGGCTTTAAATATAGAGAATGAACAGTGTTAAATGATACAGAGAAGTGTCTGCAGGATTCAATCCTTTCATCAAAATAAAAGCATTGTGCAGTCTGCCCCTTTTATATGTGTGTACAGCAATTGCTTTTCTCTTTTCTTTTTCTTGTGCTATTTTTTTTTCTTCTGCTTTATTATATAAAGGCAAAAAAAGTGAGTGGAGCTTGTATCGCCTACTGTTGCTTTCATCATTTGTCACCTTGGACACCTCTTATTATAGAGAACACATTTATAAGAAGTCTTGATTCCCCATCCATTAAAACTAAGTAAAACTTTTCCACCCTCCCATGCTAATTCTGCATAATTATCAGATAGGCTGAACTATATAAAATAAGACATTGCTGATATCACTAAGACAATTACCAGTAATATTGCCAGTGGCAACTGTGGGGTGTATATGTCAAAATCAGCACGATGGTAGATGGAGGATTACAATACAAGTTCCACCCTTTTTCAACCTGCGTGTGACAATGTCACACGTAAAATGGGGCAGGGCTTGTATCACGATGCTCTATTCACCATCTTACCAATTTTGACACACATATCTTGCAGATGCTGCTGAATTATAGTATTTTATAAAATATACACGTGCAGTGTTTAAACTTTCAATAAAAGATTTAGTATACAAAAGACTACATAGGTTTCTGGGCATTTATCCCACACTCATCTGTTCTTAAACTGTGGTGACTAATGAAGGTCCTGATAATGGAAGAAGTAATTGAATTCCTCTAAAAATGTTAAAACTGAACTTTTTTTCTGGAGCTTCTCTGAAACCCATGTTTTGCCCTGCACAGAAGCTGCTTTGGGGGTTTTGTTTTAGCATAAAATGGGAAATAATTTCAGTACAATTAACTTCTTTTTTGAGGTATTTTATTTATTTACTTTTACATTTTAATTTAATTTAAACCTAACAAATTAAAAAATGGAAAATTACTGATTGATTAATATTTGCATTTTTTTTTTAGCTATGTTTGACAGAGAAAACAAAGGTGGTGTAAACTTCAATGAATTCACAGGAGTCTGGAAATACATCTCTGACTGGCAGAACGTTTTTCGCACGTATGACAGAGACAACTCCGGAATGATTGACAAACATGAATTAAAACAAGCCCTAACAGGTTTTGGTAATTCATTGTAATTACTACAAATATATGCAATTTTGGCAAATAGCCTTATGCAGCCTTTCCATGTGTACAGACTTCAACTCCCAGAATTCTCAGTAATTGTCAATCTGAATTCTTGGAATTGAACTCCACATACCTGGAGGATACCCAGGTTGAAGTAAGTAATATTTATTCAGTCAATGACCATTAAAATCAGAATAAGATAACAGAAAGAATCAGACTAAATCAAATGAATACAATTGCATATAAACTTCTATAAAATAAAACATTTATGTGAAATAAAACAATTATAGTATAATCTATAGATCCCTATTATAATAATGACATAACATATTTATTTACCTAAACATTAATAGATCCAATATATTAAAACTATGCTATAAAATATATGTCCTCTAAACATTATTAAAGGATAACTAAAAGTATTAGTGGAAATAAAAATTTAACAAAAATCCTACTTCTTTATCTGGTTTTGCCTTATTATCATTGCAGCAGCACAAAATTTAGCTACTGCACGAGTAATGGCTGGATTTGAGTCCTGAAGAAGATGGTTCTCATAAAAGCTATCTGGTCTCCCTAGAAATCTTTCCATTAGAGGATAGATATATATTGATCTGATATCCCTGTAATATTTACAGTGTAATAAAACATGTAAGACATTTTCAACCTCCTTATTGCCATATGTACAAATTTTCTCTGCTAAGGTAATAAATAAAACCTGCCTTGCAAGAGTGCTGATGGGAGGATATTAAATCTAGCTCTAAAAAATGCTATTCTAAGCTTAGGAAAGGTTAGGTTTTTCAGATAACTTGCTGGTTCCCATGTACTCCATCTTATCTGATTTCTATTGTAAGAAAGTATCTTATTAACTTCTGACTGGAACTCCGTATCACTTATTCTATTGATAACCAATTGCTTGGCTTGATCGTAATCTAAAGATTTTAAGAACAATGGCTAAAGCCAATGTAAAGCCAGCTTGTGCTCTATCACCTGTTTCCAGGGAGAGGAAAAGTTATCAGTCAGAACTAGAGGGGTCAAACCAACTGGGAAGAATTGAGTTTTCAACAAATCATCTTCCAGGCCCTAACCTGAATATAGGGCATTCCTGTTTCTAGTCTCAACTGGGCATTTGGAGTTCCACTAGGTGCAGCTAAAATTGATCGCAGGAATTTAGTTTGTACAGTTTCTTGTAACTCTTTCTTCAAGAAAATTCCTGTTTGTGCCCCATAGACAATTTGTGACAATGTTTTAGCCTCAAAAAGTTTTAAGGCTGCAGGGACTAATTGTCCTCCACCTGTAAAAAAAAGTTTAATAGCATTTGAGGACCTAAGGGCTGATTGCACCACATAATTCAAATGTGCATTCCAAGTGCCTTTCGAATGGAACACCACTCCAAGGTATTTAAATGTATTAACCTGTTCTAAATTATGCCCTTCCACCCTCCAAGAGTATTGAATGGCTCTTTTAGCAAAGACCAGGATTTTTGATTTGTCAAAATTAAGAACCAGATTATTTTGTCTGCAGTAGTTTAGTGTTGCTGCAATGGCTCTTTTCAATCCAATTGAGGTTTGTGAGATAATAGCGGCATCATCAGCATAAAGAAGTATCAGTACTTTTCGTTGTGCTAGCTTGGGAGGATGGGAATCCAGACTGTGAAGAAGATCAATCAAGGAGTTAATGTAAAGATTAAAAAGGGAGGGGGCAAGAATACATCCCTGGCATACCCCTTTCTGCATGCTTACTAAACCAGATAAGGTCCCTAGGGGATTACACCTCACTCTTAAGGTGGAATTAGAATATAGTTTCTGTATAAGATAGAGGATGCATCAATCAATATTTGTATTTTTTAATTTTTCCCAAAGAGCATTTCTGGATATTGAATCAAAGGCCTGTTTAAAGTCAAGAAAGGCCACAAAGAGGGAAGATTTCTTTTTATCTGTATATTTTTGTACAAGGTGATGGAGCACCAGGATGTGATCAATTGTTGATCTCCCCTCTCTGAATCCAGCCTGTTCGTTTCTAATTATGCCCTCTGAGAGTATCCAGTCTTGTAATTTATAGTTTAGATGTTTAGCATATAACTTGCTAACTACACTCAATAAACGAATGGGCCTATAATTATATGGGTCATTTTTATTGTCCTTTTTATAGATTGGTACAATAATTGCCATTCCCCAGTCCTTTGGGATATAACCAGTCTGGTCTATAAATGTGAAGGGTGATGCTAGTAAAGGTGCCCACCAACTAGAGTTCTTTTTAATTATTTCGGGCAAGATGCAGTCAGCACCGGAATCCTTGTTAACCTTGAGGGATTCAGTCAGCTGGGATACCTCTTGTACTGTAACTGGAGACCAGTGAGGGGTTTGATCCAGATTAATCTGATTCTCATTCATATCACAAGCAGGGTCCATGTACAGCCCTCTAAAATATTCCTCCCATGCATGAGTTGGTACCTGATTAAGTGGGGGAGGGAGTGATTTTCCCAGTCCTCTAGTGATATGCCAAAAAAGGGATGTATCTTTCATCCTAACTGATTGAATTAATTTCTGCCAGGACTCCTTCAATGCCACGCTTTCCTTTTCTTTTAAAAGGACCTTATATTGAGCCTTTAAAGACCTTAAAGAATGAATTTGATCCTCAGAAGGAAAGTTTTTACTTTTCCTGTACTCCCTATTATATATCCTCTTTAGCTGTACACAATCCCAATCAAACCATTTTTTATAACTCTACTTCTGGGGTGGAGCTGCATTCCCTTAATGAAGACTGTTTTGAGGTTGGCAATTAAACTTTCAAACCAATCTAAATATTATGTTTGGGATTTTCTATCTAGTAGGTGAGCACAAATTTCTATAGTTTCAGGAGCTAGCTAACTTCTGTTGCATTCTTCTCAGTCCATTTAATTCTCACCTGGGTATTATTATTTTTGAACATTGGCAGGTAGATTGAGTTAGCTCTTAGAAATTTCCAATGGGATGTCAAAGTTAAAATTACTGGATAGTGATCACTTTCTAGTCTAGAATCTACCTCCAGCCTCCATAAGAATTTCAAAATATCACACGAAATTATCCAATAATCAACTGTAGATCTTCCTGCCCCCCAGTAGTGATATTCTGCTGGATAATCCCCTCCTATGGAACTGTTGAGAATACACAGGTCCAGGTGTGCAATCATTTGTCTTGCACATAAACCTGCCCGGTTAGTTTTTGAATCTTTGAATTCTCTGGGGTACAAAGGTTCCTCTAACATATTCTCCTCATAATGTATCTTGAATTGATTGAATAATGTGTGATCATTTAATCCCATCCTTGCATTTAAATCCCTGTCTATTATTATTGATGCTGTGGAATGTTTATCTGAGCAACTAACGATAAAATTTTCTATATACCCCTAAGTAATACTAATCAAATCTTTCTTATTAAAAGGAGGAATGTAAATGTTAAACAACAAAACTTCCCCATGTTTGGATGAAAGCAAGGTAGCCACTACCCATGGCTTTAAGGGAGGCAATGACACATAATTGAATTGTAGAGCTGTGCTTACTAGAGTCACAATATACCCTTAGATCTCCCACCAACCTTACTTGAAATAGCCGGGATAGAGTTAACACAATAACCGTCTAACTCCACCTCTGAAGAAGCCCAAGCTTCCTGTAAAAAGAGAACATCAAATTGTGACAAATAATAAAAAAAAACGTTGATCTTTGGATGGAACTGACCATCCAGCAGTGTTCCAGGTTAAAAAGGAAAATGGATAATCATTTGAAGCCAGTCACAAAATGTGATTTTTGACAGAAGAGAGCTATAGAATTGTTATGCTGAGCTGGGGAATCAACAGCAGATGTTTCCGTCTCTACTCAAGGGTGGCTTGCCTCATGCAAATCCTGTGTCAGCTCCTGAGGATCTTGTTCAAAATTGACTTCCTCCATCTGATCTTGCCTTACTGACGCTTCATTCAATGGCACTGGAGATAGAATTGCTATGTCATACTGCATTCGTCTCTGTGACATTGGAGCTGGTGGGGGTCCCCGTCCAAGTCCCCTGACTTATTGCTAAAGCCCCAACAGAATATTCTGATGTGTGTAATAGCTCCTCCTCAACTACAAGTTCCCCTGTTGGCCCGAAGGGATCCAGACTGCTGTTCTTTGACGGGTTATATTCAGATAGTCCCTTATTCACTAGGGGAGACAAAATCAGTAACTGGAGACACAAGGTCTATAAGTGGCTCAGCTGTGGCGATTGTGACCAACAAGGTTTTCTTCAGATTTTCCAGCTTGAGCAAAATGTTATCTTGTTCTTTTCTTGGTAAAGAGCCAAAAGTGTTAATGAGGCCAGCTTCAGTTGAATCGAAAACATCTTCATCAAGTAGGGCAGGCTGACTCCCACACTCTCGCTCTCTCAAGGCCAGAGGTGGAGAGATGCCAACTTTGGGAGCTGGCATATCAGCAAATAAGGGTTTAGCCTTTTCGTCACAAAAGACTCTGATGGGGAAAATTTGAAAGCTAAATATGCCCTCATCTTAAATAGCATCAAGGGAATGGTAGACTGCTTGAAAGAGGATCCGCTTCCGATTTGGAGCACCTGGGAGCCATTCAACAGCACATAAATCAATCTACCCATGTGGGCAATGGATAAGCTGACCCAGGGAAGTTACAACTGCTCTCCCAGTGTCCAACACTATGTCTGTTCATGCAAACAGCGAGAGCAATCTGTTGTGTTTGCAGTGAATGATTTAATTTAGATGGAAATGTTTTGTTTACATCCAAAGAGTCTTTAATATGTGTAAGTTCCCCACTCTTTGCCTTATCAAGAGTTAGAGAGTTAACCTTTGGGAGCCGTGGCTTTTTATCTAGTTGTTTAACCTTTTCTTTGGCTGCTTGCTCTTTATGAACACACTTGTCCCGGGTGTGAGGGTTAACTGCATCTGTTTCATAAGCTTTTGTAAGAGTAAAAGATCTAGATTCATACTTTTGCACAAAACCCTCTATTTCTCCTTTCACCACATCTAGCTCATGTTTTATGGCTGAAAGCTGCTCAAATATCGAGATAACGGTTTGCGCCGTGAGCAAGCATTGTCTTGCCATGAACTCTGTTGAGTTTTCCTGTGTAAGCCTCTCCATATTCTGATTTTGGTTTTAGTTTTAGGCTTAGTTTCAGATCCCCTACAGCAAATAATTGGGCTAATTTCATGGAACAACGACACACTTACAGGAGTCCTGACTCCCTTTTAGCTCTTCTCTGACAGATAGGGAAAGCTCTAATAACTGTTGTTTTTCCAACTCTGTTTGAAGATCCCATTCTAATACTTCAAATTTGTTGGAAGTGGGAGGGAGATTTATTTTACTTACATTTTCCTTTTGTGCAAAGTGATTTTCAATTCTTGGCTGTTTAGCAGACTTCAGTGGAGGAAGGGAGCCCAGACTGGTGCCATGATGTTTCTTTCCTTTACCCATATCTATCAAATTTCACACAAGGTTCTTTATCTGTGGAATTGTCTTCACAGTTGTCTCATCCAAGCAAAATTATTTAAGTTAAAAATAAATCCAGTAAAAATGAGTCCAGTAAAATATTTTAAAACTATTAATAAGATTAGACTGGCAGGAGCTCCGAAAAACATATCAGAGGAGCTCTCCAGCCAGTTAAAAAAAAAAAAATATATATATATATATAGGGAGCTCACCAAGGAAGCTGCTGCTCCATCGCCATCTTAGCTCCACCCACCAGGTTGAAGTACATTGCCATTAAGCCTTTAAATTAATTAATGCTTTTAAGCAATAGGTTTAACTCCTATTACAGCCATCCGAAGTTATTTAGAGCTTATTTCAAAAGCTGTGATTTCAGAATCATAGTAGCAATATAAAATAGAGTTAGTGATGCATAAAGCCCATGAGTATTAGAAAGTTTGTATGCCTAATGATTGTTTATACTCAATTTGTGTTCTGCCCCTTCCTTAAAAAAAATAAACAGTGTACAACAAAGGAGTTAAATTATTAAGACTACAGGTTGATTCCAATTAATCTTTAATTTTAGAAGAAAAATATTGATCTCTCTGAGTACTGCTAAGAGAACCCAAGGGAAATAGGGTTAAATTCTGTAGAGTAGGTTAGTTAACCTATAATAAGGATTGCTTTATCCCAGGTGGTGGAATTAAATTTGAACAGCTACATACCCATTTACAATTCTGATCAGGTTGGGGCATGATCTACAGGCAAAAGTCAAGTAGAGCTTGATGACTTGAATGGCATAAAAGTGCTAGGTGTTTATGAATTACCCCAAAGGTCTGAGTAGATGATACATTTCTTTAGTTTTCTCTGTGGTATTATTTATAAGATATTACATATATCCTGGTATTTAAATTAACAGACTACTAATCTGTTGAATATTTGGGGGGGGGGTTAAAATGAATCATATTTTAAAGATTGTTAGTTAAAACCTGCTGTACCATTTATTTTGGATTTAGAATTAGATCTAAATTAGTTTTAAAAGCAGTATTACTATAAATGTAAATGAAACTTGGTGGAAAATGTTAAGAATATGGATGCTCATCTGCTAATTTTACAGAATATTTGCAGATTTTACACAAAAAAAATCTGAAACAACTGGTAAAGGTGTCTTTATAATTATTATTTCAAAAACATGACACGTAAGAAAAAGTGTGGGGAAGAGGAAAAAGCAAGCAAGCTCAAGCAGTCCATTCTTAAAGGTACATTTTAGGCCCAAATATCTACATTTAAAATAACATTGCTGTTAATCCAGTGGAATAGTAGTATTCGGTGTATGAAATGTTTTCTGAAGAGCAACTTTTCACACTTCTTTGTTGTAGCCAGGCTTTCTGGTGAGGCTTCTGGACTTGATCTTTGTTTCTCTCATGAATTTAGCTATCTTGATTGTAAACATTTTTACTCACTGTGTAAAACTTTTTACTTCACCCTCACTGTGAAGGGCCTTATGTTCCTCTGAGGGAAAAAGGAATAAGTCTGAGTATAATGTTTAGTAAAACATATTACATAGGGTTACATAAGGTTTTTGGCTCCCTATATCATCTGTTTGATGGTGATGTTGAATACATTTCCTCTTAGGTGCAAACCCTACTATGTTTAGCTTTCTAACTTAATAATACTAATTCTATGAAATACATTTCATTACAGAATGGCTTCCTATGTGCATATTATTTGATGTACAGGGTTATTACTTCCTATTTAAATCAAATACTCTTTTCATTCCTGCACATTCTTAAGTGATTTAAGGAGTATTTGAACAGCACATAGCACATAGTTAAAAACACATACTGTGCCAGGATTTTAATTTCATTTATTGTTTTATCAATACAGTAAGCATTGCTTCCTTATCATTTCTGTTTTCAGCCGTAATTTTGTTACAAAGACTCATCACAGTATGCTTTACTGGGCAGCATGATCTTCCATAAAATAAAAAGGCAACAGCCAGACTTGATTGAACCATTTTGGTTCTGTTGTTCTGTCATACATGAAACTTCCTGTTTTTTGTTTGATTTGCTTATATGAATATTATTTATGTAGGTGGCTGCTATTATAGAATGTAATTATTTTATATTTTGCTCATGAATGTTTCCAATTCTGTCAAGGATACCGACTGACTGACCAGTTCTATGATCTCCTGATTCAGAAATTTGACAGACAAAGAAGAGGGCAGGTGGCCTTTGATGACTTCATTCAGTGCTGTGTTGTACTGCAGGTAATCATAGACTGGGGAATATAGAGAGGCCAAATGAAGAGAGATGGTCAAGTTGTTTCAAATAGGCAGCATGAAAACAAGGACAGGAATGTTTGAATTCAAGCACAGCTATATGTTGTAGACCACTGAATTGGCAGTTTTGCCCAGCCCTTTCTCTGGATCCTGACTGATATTGTCATTGTCAAAATCTGTAGAAGAAATGTTCCCCTCCTAGATTATGTACAGATCATATCTGTTTCATGGTTGTTGTATGCATTTTCTAATGGAACTCAGATATTTTGTCTGTAGGCAATTTGACATTAACTTTTTGTCTTCCAGAAATGGACAGATGTCTTCAGACGCTATGATACTGATCAGGATGGTTGGATACAAGTATCTTATGAACAATATCTTTCTATGGTCTTCACTGCTGTATGATTGTAAATATTGTCTGTGATCAAGGAAAAGAATTTGCAAACTTGCATACAAGAGAAATGGATAACTTTCATTCTTCCATACAGAACAAGAGGTTTAGAAATACGTGCATTGCTTAAAGATTCTGTTATTCATTGCAAAAGGTGCTATAGCTGTAAGATTCAGCATTGTATCATGTATATTTTATTGCTGGAAGTAATGTTTAAATGCCAAACAGTAGAATTCTTATTCAAATTTGCACACTATTGTATTTGTCTTTTTAAAATAGGAAGCGCAAAACAAATTAAATTTTTATCCTATGTCTTCACAGCAGGAATGACCTTAAATGCACAGGTGTCAAGATATACACTTGTATTGTTTCTCCCACTTAGATTAGGTTTCATCTGCTTCTTCCATTTATTATTAAAAAAAAGAAAAGAAAATTAATGTTATTCTTCTTCCTGGGATTTTTAAATTCTGAGTAAGCACAGAGATTTATTACTACTAAAGCTGAATAATTCTGCTTTTTCTGTATCTTCAGGTGTAATAAAAAGGTTTACTGCCTTTCCTCTCTGACTTGGAGATATAGCTGGGTATGAATATATTGCTACAGTCATACTGTGTATAAAAATGTTTTGTAACTAAACACGTTGCAATTTTGAGCGGAGTTTTACCTTCAGCAGTTGCTTAGGATGTGCTGCTAGCCTAAATAATACTTTTCTGCACACACCTAGAACTGGGAAGGAGGGTCAAGATCCAGTCTATTTTGGAATAGTACATGGCCACACAAGGGCTGCATTTTCAACCATGCATAATTTATTATATGCCTAATTTACTAACTGCATAGCATTTCTGCAGTATGATCCTATCTTTTATATGGCAAGCAACTTGACTGCCATATATGTTGCATTTACTTCCTCTACCTTACGTCACAAAACAGAAAACTTGTGAAACAAAATTTATTCGCTGAAATTTCATTGAAGAGTATTAGTCCTGATTTACATGGCAAATGAATATCCCTAAATAGTAGAACTGATAGCCTCATTTGGAATGTACTGATATATATTTCCACTCGTGTTGACTTAGTGCCGTTAAATCAAAATTACATGTAGAAATAGTAACTAGAACAGAGTTAACAACACCTATCCCCCCCCCCATTATCATGTTATGGTAAACTTCAGAAATCTTAAACATTATAAAATATTACTTCAAATTGGTTTCAAATGCTGTGTAAACTACAGGTAGTCCTCACTTAACAACAGTAACTGGAATTGGAAACTTGTTAAGTGACATACTAAGCCAAAAAACGGTGTGACTGCGCTGCTTAGCGATGGCAGTTCCAGCAGTCCCGGTTGCCATTGTTAAATGAGGACTATTCAGGTTGTTAAGTGCAGACCTCACATGACTGTGACTTGTAACTTCCTGCCAGCTTCCCCATTGACTTTGCTTGTTAGAAGCTGGCAGAGAAGGTCACAAATCACAATCATGTGACTGCAGAGACACTGCAATGGCCGTAAGTATGAGGACCAGTTGTAACTACCACTCATTCAGCACTGTTGCAAGTTTGAAATAGTCACTGAATGAGTGATCATTAAACAAGGACCACCTGTATAGTAACAGAATAGTCCATCATTCCACTTCCATTATGTCTTCACTGATTTCACTCAGAATTTAGGCTAATGACTGGATATTAATTTCTAAGAAAGAAAAAAAACTGCTGTCAATCTTAGTGCAATAAAATACACTGAGAATAGCTTTTACCAGCTTACACTAAGAAGCTTCAGGCAGTACTAACAATGTAAACTCTCCTAAATAGTCCCTTCTTTCTGCATCCCACTTGTTAGTTGAGAAGTCAATTTTATTCCCGACTTCTTGAACCACCTCTTTTAGTGGTATTCTCCACTTCCATAAAAATTCTATCTTGTTTTCTCTTTGGGTATGTGAATAGCCTAAATGTGCAAATTGAAGAACTTTTAAGAGCAGAAAGCTAGTTTATGACTTAAGAAAAGGAAAAATGTTCTACTTTCTTACACATGTTTTGTAAAGTGGGGAGGGGAACAATAAATCTCTTACTAGTGCTTATGTATGCAAGCAGCCATACTTTCTCATCATGTGGACCTGTCCATCTGCCTAGCAATCATACTGCTAAATTAAACTTTAAAATTTAATATTTGACTGCAAGTTTCCTCTCTAATTCCATGCATTGCTGAAACACTGCCAAGGCCAAGGTCATTTGCACTGACTGACGGATACATGCTAATACATCTGGGGTGGTGTATAATTTAAAGTCCAGAATAACTTGGTGTTCAGAACCTACTTCCATTCAAGATTCATGTTCCTGCTCAACATCACAGGGTTTGAAAGGAGAGAACCATTTGTTCTTGACACAATGAGGCTAAAGTAACGAGTTTGTTAAACAGTTTACTTTGTTACAATTTACAAACCTTGCATTTGACAAAATAGCCAAAAATACTGTGACATATAAAATGCCACTTAAATCCAACACTCTTACATTGCATTTCTGAGAATAAATCTCTGCTCTTTAGTAAGTTTTTCCTAATGCATATGACAGCTACTAGAGTTTTGTCATATGATTGTCCAGTAACAGTGATATACTGAAAGCGGAAAAGTATAACAAGTTAAGAGTATATAAAGCCATTTAAAATTTGCTATATATGTTGCCTGAGTCTTATATCAGTTTAATGCCAAAGCAATATAAGTAGCTTCCTGGGGTGCAGTGGGGATTTTGTAGTACAGCCGATTTGCGACTGGGATTGGATTATAGCAAGCCTATCCACTTCTTAGTTTTCTGACCCTATATAGGTATGCAGCCCACAACGTATTATTCAACATTTTAAAAGGAACCTAATGAAAAAGACAAGAAATTTTATATACTTCTTCTGCAGGTCTGGACAATGGGGTGATAGCTGTTGAAGCATGCTCGTCAAAGTAGTTGCATCTTTGTCTTGGACAAGGATATGAGATGGCAGCAGTGCAATTCACTCTTGAATCAAATGAATCTCTCCTGTTCTCCCACATTGGGGGGATATTTGCCATTCTGTTACCAGGTGCTAGATTGTCATCTTGACAGTTTTATTGTTTGTGGAGTTGTAAAGTAGGGAGCCTTTTGCTGAGCCAGGCTGGCTGAACTGCTTCATCCACTTATTAATCCCACTTCCAAAACCTCTGGTCTGAAGGTGAAATGAACTCTTCAAGGCAGATGTATTGCATGATCTTTAGTGTTTATGCCATACAAATAAACTTTTCTTCTCTTTTGACAAATAAATGAAATTGGGTGCATGAATCATTTGGTACGTGCCGTGGTAAGGACTGTAATTGTGAAAGCCTGTTAGATAAATAGCCAATTGTCTCCTCTGTTGTGAGAAAAAAAATGTTCACCTTAAATAAGAAACCAAAATGTTTGTAGACAAATGCAACAAGTATACATTTATTGGAATGTGTTACAGCAATCACTGGTTCCTCACCAACAAACTGCTGGAGAGAAAGCCCTGAATGAAACAACTCTACAGATTATATATGCTTGGGTTGTTACACTACAAAGAATAGATAAAAGGAATATTATAAACCAAATATAACCCTTATACTGGAATGCTTTTGACAGATAAACTGTTGGGATGATGTGAATGTTAGTATACACACTAGCAGAATCTGAGCCCTCTAGATGTACACCATGTACAATAAATAAAGAGGCAATTTAAACATTTCCAAGAATGATAGTGTTGTTATGGATTTCAAATGTTATTTCTCTAGAATTCCTGGGTAATACAGATCAGAACTGACAAACAGGAGTCACTGCTATTTATTTGTTAGGATTTATATTCTGCCTTTCTCCAGGAACTCAGGGTGGTGTATGTAGCACTTCATCCTCCAGTTTTCCCCCAATCAACAACCCTCTGAGGTAGGTTGAGCTGAGAGACTAACCCAAAGCCATCCACTGAGTTTCATGAGTGAGGGTGGGCTTGAACCTGGGTCTCCCCGGTCTTTGTCCATCAACTTAATTACTGCATTTCTGCAAGCATCTTTCTTCTAGAAGTACCAAAAAATAATAATGCACAATTGTGTACAGGGTAAGAACATTAGAAATATTTACCTTTTGTATCTTTCTTAAACGTTAGTATAAAACAGGTTAGCTGCAACTGACAAATATCAATGATTTGGATTAGTAACCATGCATAAGATACATAATCTTACAACTCCACACCACAAATGCCATTTCCAGGATTAAAAAACTAAAAAAATGTGGCACTTTCAAGGCCAACGCATTTATTATGAGAGAAACCATGCTTATTCCACCTACCTTTTAAGGACAATGGCACATCTGAACTTTGAAAAGCTGTTCTGGGTGCTCCCACAAATTACATACCATTGTAGGTATCACCTACAATGGCCTAGCACTCATTTCCCTTTTAAAAGTCTTTTTAAAAAGTAAATTGGTAACAAACTGGGTATAAGACAGGAATTTTAGATTCATGCCAAATTATGTCTCTCGGTGCAAAACATCAATTTATTTTACAACAAACAACTGAAATGGTAAATGGTGAAAGCAAGAACTAGTTAACTTGTAATTTTGGTTCTTTGAATAGTAACTGGTAAATCTTACTGATTGTATTTTAATTCAGAGGCCCTTCTGAAAGGATAACTCTGCTTAATTTTTCAGAAATATAAAACAAGAATTCCAAAACCTTTTTAAAAAGTAGCATTGATTGTGACAGAATTTAGTAAATTTTATAACATTTGCAAGCTGTTGCCTCTTCTGTAAAAATAAAAATTGCCTTCTTTTAGGTGCTATTTTTATGTGTGTGAAAAGAGAATTATTACAATTGGGTTTGTTAATAAAAGGTTTCCTCCCAATTTTGGTGAGCAATGTCTGTGAACACTGTTGTAGACAATGTCTAAGTAGCCTGCCAAATTATAAAAAGATAAATGGAAAGCACTGAAGAAGACAGTGAATCAAACAGCTTTGCTTATTGATTCTGTTCTCATTTAATATTTTTAAAAATACTTTGATGTACATTGTAACTGCAATAGAGGAATAAGGCGCCCTCAGAGTCAAACCAGCCCCTCCTCTGAGGTAACTGCTCTTGTGGGTGAATGGCAACTGGGCAATCAGGTCTCCTTGCTCCCACCACCCCTTCATTATAAACCAGCTTCTCCCACACCAGCTCTCTGGGGAACCACGAGAGGGTTGAAGGGGAAATCCTCACCCACCCTGGGTCTGGCTAAATACAGAAAGGGGAACCAAATAAAAACTTAGGGAGTCTGTAGCTCAGCCAAACTGAGGTGGGTGCTAGAAGGCTTTCAGTCAACTCCAGGATTTAAACAAATAACTTTATTAAAGGTGCCAGAAGAATATAAGGTTTCACCTACAACATGCAGTTAAAAAAAGATAAAATACGAAAAACCCTAATACAGTTCTAACTAAACAAACTTTCAACCTTGCCTGAAGAAATCCTTTCATCCAGTACTTCACCCAACTTTCTCACAAAAGCCACCCAAAACTCTTCCTGCCCCAAACCTGACAGAACCCCCTTCTCTTTCATTGATTCTCAGGGGTCAGATGGCTCCTTCTGGGCACATAAAGCTGGCTTGTGATTTAAAGGACCAGCTGCTCCCCACTACACTTCCTCTTTTAAAATGAGATGCTGGGGGAGTTAGGGAGACTGGTCTCCAGCACCCATGTCTCATCCTGAAGGGGCTGGAACATCATTTGCCTCTGCTGGGTTGGCACGTCTCATTAAACACCATGGCTTTTCTGTTGCAGTAAGGCTCATGTGTTCGCATGATATAGTCTGGATTTAAACTGAGTTCCTGGGAGCTCAACTATATAGTTGACTTCCCCCACTCTCTCCTTGATGCAGTAAGGCCCTTTCCAAGCAGCTTGCATCTTGTACTTGCAAACTGACCTGAGGACCAATAACTGCTCCCGGGTTTGAGGCATCTCTCCCTAGCATGAGTATCATGCCAGGCCTTTTGCTCAGATTGAATGTCCTTGAGATTCTGCTGAGCCAACTGCCAGGATTCCTTGAGAGTGTTTTGCAGATGGAAACCAAAATCTAAAAAATTATTTCCTTGTAAGGCCTCTTCCCTCCCACTCATGACATATGACCTCTAGCAGCTCCTGAAAAGGAGAGAAGTTCCTTGAAACTTCTCTGCTTGTCCATTTGTATTGATAATGATAGAGTACAGAAGTGAGAGTTCTACACCATGGGCAGCCAACAGGTTTTCTATCAGCCCAGACATGATGTCTGTTACAATCTCAAGAGGCCAACCTATCCTGGCAAAAATGTCTATCAAGTCTCTGGAATGACATTTCCATGATTGGCAGGGGATGTAATGGCACTTTTGGTCTGTGCAATTCCCTATACACTGGCAAACATCACAAGATTTAACATATTTCATGACATCCTGGCCAAATCCCAGCCAGGAGGATTCTGTGACACTCTCTCCTAGGTTCTGTCCATTCCCATGTGATCACTGGGATGGTCATAGGCAAGGCTCAAGATGCATAGTCAACACTTGTGAGGAAACACTAGCCATCTGTGTACCTTACAGCCTTCCTGATAGTCTCTTGGGAGATATTCTTTATAGAGCAGAACTTTCCTATTAATGAACCTGGACTTCCTGCTTGGACAAAGGGAAATTAATGTACCTCTTTCCTTGTCCCACCACAAGATAAGCTTGTCTTGTTTTCTCTGGAAGTCTGTTGCTAGGGTACTCTTGGCCATCTCCTCTAGCACTTCCAGGGTCCCTTGCCCTGCTGGGTATCATCCCTTCCACTCTCTTATACCTGGGTTCTGCAGCCTATTGGGTGACCTCTGGGCTTGCTTGGCCTCCTTCCCCCTTGGGATCTTCTTCTGTTTCTTCCTGGAGCCCAACTGCTGGGGCACTCAGTGCCACCTTCCCTGGAACTTCCAGGGCCACAGGCCTTTCTGGGGTTTCCCTGCTTTAATTGTACCCTTTTCTCTGGGACTCCACAGTTTCCTAGATGACCTCTGTCCTTGTCAGGACCCTTTCCACCTCCCCCATGATACTTATGTTGAGTGGGGGTAATTCTGGTTCTGCCACTTCTTCTGCCCCTCCTGGGGTCAGCCTGGTATTTACCAGCTCGGATGTCTGCACAAGGTGGACTTCTCTCCCCATTTTTTTAATGGCTTCTTTCTGAGGGTGGGCTAGGTTTTTGCATAATTTGGGAACCTCCTTCCTCTGTTCCATCTCCACTGTCTCAGGGTATTTCTCTCCAGGTTCAGGGCAGTATACATAACACTCCCTCCACCCATTTTCCCCACAAAACGACTCAGGTTGGGCTTAGAGAAAGTAACTGGCCAAAGTCACTCAGATGGTTGAGGGTGGACTTCAGCCTGAGTCTCCCTGGTCCTAGTCCAACATCTTAACCACTGTATCACACCAGCTTTGTATATGGGGTGCTCTGTGATTGCTCAATCATCCCTAAAACTGCTGCATCAGAGAAGACATTGGAGCCAAGGAAGGAGCTTGCAGTCAGATTTGTTCCCCAGCTGCTTGGAGGAGCGATGTTGTAGCCATTTTTCTTCAGTCTCCATTCCATCATAGAATGAATGTATTCCTACAGTTCTTATATAATCCACAATTGATTATATGGCTTCTTGCCTCTGTAAGAGTACTCCTAAGTGTCTTAATTCAAAAAACAAGTCCTGTTGAATTCAAAGGAAATTGAGAAAGGGCTTTTCCTGTGATGGGTGGTGGAGCAAATAATTCTGAAAGCTTTATTTACTCCAGCACTGATCCTGTGCCTTAAGCCACATACCATGGACAAGAAAACTCTACAGTATTGATTATTGCTTTAGTACCTTGGCAGTAAAATCTGATGAGTTCAATTCCTTTTGTAATAAATGCTGAATTTTAAGTGTTCATAGTTTTTAAAACATCCAGTACAAATGAGACTGGGCTTTTATTTTACTGTATTTACTAAACAGGGTAAGTAATCCAGTATGCTTTTTGTTAATATTTATTGAACTAATTTTATACATAAATGTACCTTACTTTCTTTTTACTATACTGTACTTCATCCTCCCGTTTCTCTCCCCACCCAGCATGTGGCTGCTTTCTGTTAGATATGCCAAGTCAGTATAAAAGGGGAAGTTGACCTGATTTCATATTCTGGTGCAAAACAACAAACCATTTCAAGTTCATATGACACAAATGGCCTCAAACAAGCCTCCTTTGCTGGTTAATGTACCACAGATGATGAGGGGGGTGTATGCTGGGTGTATAATATGCTGTTATTCTTGTCCAGTTCTTGACCTAACTTTAGAATGATTTGCTGACAGATATTTCCTGGATTTTTCCCACATTAGAAAATAATGTAAAAATTGTAGTGACCTCTTTGTGCTTGAAACCATCATGTGTGGGGTGGGGGAAGATTGAGCTCCCCACTCCCTTGGAAGTTAAGCTATTCCCTTCCCCCTCTCCAAATAAGTGGAATAAAAATGGAGCTGGGACCTCACAAAACTGTGATAGCTGGAGCATTTGAGAATAAATTTTTAAATGAGATAATGTGGACAAAGGATATATTAGCATCATACATAGTTTGATACTCATAGTTTAAGAACAGCTTCTCCAGTACCCACGACAGCGCTGTACTGAACAACTCTGATTTCTCATATATTTGTATATGAGAATATAAAATGACATAGGCTTCATACAGAGCTTCTTTTCTAATATGAACACAAGAATTCCCTTCATCTGGCATGTCTAAAAAATCTAAAACAAAAACAAGAGACAATACTGCAGAGTCATTTTCATTTATATAGAGAAAATCTATTAATATATGCTGAATGTTACATTTATTCAGCAACATAAATTCAATATATATTTACAAATAGGAAAAATATTTAAAGCTAAAAATTAAAGTATTTTGTAATGTAAAGTTTGTTAAAATCACTAAATAGTGCGGCTGTTTTGTTAAATGGACCACTTAATAGCATAACAAGTTATTGTATTTTAGGCAGTGCTAAAATAAGGAATGAGATAATCTTTTTTTCCTAACAGTTTAGAAACAATTTCAAATCCCAGTAACCAGACAATTTGAGACTAAACAAACTTTTTGATTACTGGGATTTGTAATAAAAATATAAATTACATGTTTTGTGTGGACAAATCAATATATTTACTCTAAGAACCAGAATATAATCTTGGCTTGCAAAAATAAATATTTTAATATACTTTTAATATCTGTTATTACTGCTGAATCAGTTAAAGATTATGTTTATGAAGGCTATGATTACTATATTTGAACAGTATTAGAAATGGTATGTATAAAGAAAATTATAGAATAACTATTTTCCATTTTATACCTTTCTGGAATGTGAAAATTATTTTTGTCAACAAGACATATGCACTTATGATTTCCCTTAATTAAGAGCATATTGTTTTATTCAGCCAGGCAAACATTCTCATTGGTACATTAACTATCCAATGTTAAATGTATTAATCTTTTGTAAAATCCAACTAGACAATGATTAAATACAATATACATAGATTACATTTTGTAGATTCCAAAGTACATTTCTATACTGTATATACATGACAATAAGACAAAGCATTTCAGTTTAAGACTGATGTTTAACCTGGAGAGAAATCTTGCCTTGATTTTTAATTAAATGCTGTGCTTTGTGTCTGTATTAAAGTTCATTGCCAGTTCTGTGCTTCTGAAGCAGCAACAAAACTAGACCTAACACCTGCCAATATGGGAGCAGGAAAGCACTAGTTATTTTCCAAACTAAGAATGCAAATAAGATTATGATTTGCTTGATCAGTGCAAGCAGAAATAATGTTATTACTTTGTAAGACACTAGTTATGCAGTTTTTAGTTTATCATAGGACTGAAAACACACAAATGAGAATTTAGGAAGCAGCAATAGGGAAATATGAATGAGCCTAAACATTCCTTCAAAATCTTTGTCACTGAGGTGGATAATAGGCTCTGGATAAACTGTGTTTCATTTGTCTTATGTCTCTATTCAATACCAAAATGAACACAAGTGGAAACAATGGACACCTTGTCTTGTCCCTTTTTGAATCTCACAGGTTTTGTTAGTTCTCCATTAACAATTATTTGTGCTGAGAAGTATAAATTGACCTTACCCATTTAATAGAATTATCTCCAAGTTTCATATGTTCCAGAACTCTAAAATCTAATTCAAATGGTCAAAGGCCTTCTCTGCATCTAAGAATGCAGCTTGTTTTTCATTTTGTTGCTCCAAGTATTCCAGAATATTCAAACATTTCTAATATTATCTTGTAGTTGTCTTTTAGTTAAAAACCCACATTGATCTTTATGAATAAAATCCTGTGAAATTGTTTTCAACCTTTTAGCAAAAATCATGGTAAACAGTTTGTAATCATTATTCAAAGATATTGGTTGATAGTTTCTTGTTTAAAGTCAAATCTTGTCCCTCTTTAGGTATTAATGTTATATTAGCCTCCTTCCAACTATCAGGAATCTTTCCATTCTGCAAAATAATATTAATCATTTGTTGTAAAGGCTGTAAAAGCTCATCTTCAAAACATTTATAGTAAGATGCCGGCAACCCATCTGGACCAGGTACCTTTCCTGTTTTAGACTTTTTGATAGCTTCACACAACTCCCTTATCAGTCCGTTCAAAATTTGTCTCCATCTGTAATCTTCAGTAAATTCTGTTTGTGAAACTATTCATCCACTTTTTTTCTTTTCGCAACTTGTATGCCAACCATCTCCCAGGTTTATTTGCAAATTCAAAATCTTTGTTTTACATAGTTCATCTTTATTTCCATCTCTCTCACTGTTAACATAGATAATTGCCTTAATTTGATGAGTTACAGTTATCGTTCCTGGAGATTTTTAAACTCTTCCTTTTTTAAAAATCTCATCTAAAATCATTTGCATTTTCTCTCACCTTCTCTTTTTAAATTCACTATTACATTGTATAAAATATCTTCTGACAAAAACTTTACTTGCATCCCAAACCATCCTTACTTCTGTACCTTACTTTCTTCTTTCCCAGAACTAGCCGTAGGACTTAACCCAACCAGACTCCAGATCTTTCCACTTTCCCCATTTCTCCTAAGGATGCCAAGTACCCCCTATTTCTTGGCCTCAGAAAACATTTAACTTCTTTGCTTTCTTCTTCTAGATTCACCACTTGGGCTTTAAAAGATGTGTCATGAGAAAGAATCATGCCTTATACTTTCCTGGTACTTCCTCTTGATTTCATTTGAACTCAGAGCCACAAATTGTATGTCTATATTTTCCAAGAGCTTTGATGTTTCATGCAAGAGTTTGGCATTTAGTTTTGATTGCTTTTATTTCAGTATTATCTACTATGCTTTAGGTCATGCTTTTGTAAGTTTTAAGGGCACTTCTATATATCATGTTTAGTAGATGAATGCTTTGAATTAAGGGAAGGCATTGCACAGAATTTGTATGATCCTGAAGGTCACAACTATAATAACCCCTGTAATAGGAACTACTAATTATAAGGCACTTTTTGTGTTACATTATATTACTGATCCCATGAACATTTGGAAACACCTTAATGTATTATGCAGTTTGTTCTTCCTTTACAGGTAGTCCTCCTTTAGCAACCACAACTGGGACCAGCAACTTGATTTTTAAGCCAAGCAGTCACTATGTGAAACCACATCTGTGCTTATAATCTTTAGCTTTCCTTTGCTGTACAGATCCTCAAAGGTCATAAATGTGAGGACTGGTCATAAAGTTACTTTTTCATCACTGTTGTAACTGTGAACAGTCACTAAACGAGATAGTTGCTAAACGAGGATTACCTGTACTTTATGAGGGTGAGGACCTGCTAATGTAGCTTCAGGGAATGTATTATGTATCCCATGCTGCTCTTTGGCAGACATTAGCAGAATTGAATAGCTCACGTTTGATCCTTTGAATTAAGCTGGGACTTTTAAATGCTGAATGTGTCCTCAAAAACTGGCTATTTGGCACAATCTCTTCTACTAAATTGGAATGGTAAAACTGATTACTGCAATATTGGTCTTGCATGCTCTGTAGTTCCTACACAGGAATAGTTCTGAGGGAACAATGGAGCTGTCCCGTTACTATGCATATTTTTTGAAGTTTTTTTCTGTTTGTATCAGTATGATGCGTTGTAGTGTAATGCCAGTTACATGGTGAATATATATGGTATTGTGGTGTTTGACAAGAAGATGCTTGCTCACTAAGGACCAGTTCTAAGGTGGATTCTAGTAGGTACAGTAGAGTCTCGCTTATCTGACATAAACGGGCCGGCAGAACGTCGGATAAGCGAAAATGTCAGATAACACACAGTAACGATTGAGTGCGGTAAAAAAAAAAAAAACCAATCCGCTGCACCTGTTGCAATTGATTTTTGCGTTGCAGCGCCGCACCATCAGGAGCAACAAGAAAGAGTACACTCACGCTCGCAAACAAGTGGCACATTTTTTTCGGCGCCGATTTATGTGTGTTGTGTTTTTTTTAAGGGCGTTGGATAAGATGGAATGTCGGATAAGTGAAGGTCGGTTAAACGAGACTCTACTGTAAATAGATTGATGGCTGTTTTCACCCATCCAAACCTAACTTGGAGAAACAGAGGAAGTATTTTTAGCTGTATTTTCAGAATCTGAATTGTATTCAGTTTTGATAGACACATTATGAGCCATCCTTATTTTATATATCATTTCTGGAGGTATTGACGGAGGCTGTAATTTCATATATTCTCCTGAATAGCCGTCTGCTGCAAATTGATGCAAGCCTGGATAAGGCTGGTAATTCTCTATGCCACACCACTGGGAAGGACATGTTGATGATAAATTGAATAACTGCTGGTCTTTATCATAGAAACATCTTAGGATTTTCTTTGAGCATGTATTGTCATTACATTGACTGCTAGGACAAGAACTTGATGGATTCCTCGAAGTCCAAATGCAATTCCTGTTATTATTATGCTGAACAAATAGAGACACGTCTGGGCTAAGAAATTCTTTTTGAATAAAATATTCATTGTTATCTTCATCAAGTTCAAACTTCACTTTCAAGCTGTCTTGCTCTTTCATCCTTGAGGTTTTGTTTGGTATCATCTGATGCTTGTCCTCCCTTTCAATAAATGTAGAAAATTAAATTAGCCTACAAAATAACATTTTAAAACAGTTTTTTTTAGTAACCAATGATACTGACATACCCAGTGACAGGCAAGATTAACCATTGACTGTTATGAAACTGGGATGAGTTGTCTTGATGTATTTTTAATGTAGATGTGTATTATTATGCTTTGTATTGAACATGATCATTATCCAACACTAGCTACTATTTATTCTGAACATTTTCCAATATTAGCCACCTAATATTATTTATTCTAAACATTCTCGCAGGTAAAAGATTCCTAATTATGTATTTATTATAACCTAATAAATTATTTCAAAAAGCTTCTAATATTTTGATGTGCTGCTTAGCTCCCCATTCTGTTTCAAGTACAGTCTCAGACAGATATTTCTTGAAGTAAAAAAAAAGCAGAGCATAAAGGAACAACCCATTATTTGTTGCTATTTGGCATTCAGAAATACCTGATCTCTTGAAATAGGGATTATATTTATAGCAATGGATGCTGTGAGGCCTAGAAGATCTATTCCTTTTTTTTCATTGTTTTATTGAACTATGATTAACAAACAATATCAGGTAACTACATTAACATAAATCCAATATGTATATAGAGGAAAAAAAAGTTATAGAAAGTACCAAAAAAATCTACTACAATGTAAATAGACAGGTAGTGTATATGTACACATTTACCATATATGTAAAGTATACTACATTATAGTCTATTGCTATGGAAGTAAATTGTAAAGTCCATCCAACTTTGATAAAATTGTGGTTCCTGCCTCTGATGTCTTGTTATTTTAACTATGTCTGTGATTTCTTCTAATGTGGCAAATGAAGAGGCCTTATTAATCCACATCTCAATTGTTATGTTATCTAAAGTTTTCCAGTGTTGGACAATTATTATTTTGGCTGCTAAAATTAAATAGATAAGTTATTTAATTTTAAGTTTGAGGCTTTGTCTAGTAAATAAATACAGTAATCCTAACTCTGGGGAGGATCAATTCTTTGTTTAGTGATGGTGCTTGTCTCCCCAAAAATTTTACACCAAAAGGATATAGCTTTATCGCATGACCATCACAAATGAAAAAATGATCTTTTTTTTTTGACAACCTCTCCAACATTTGGAAGACTAATTTTGATATATATGTGCCAGTCTAACTGGAATCAAGTGCCAGCGATATATAATCTTCCACTGAAGTTCTTGCAGTGAAGCTGAGGTGAGTTCACCCAGTTTCTATAGTTTCTGCCAATTTGTCTCCTGTATGGAATTATCAAGATCAGTATCCCAAGCTTCCTTTAAACCATGGGGTGGTTCTCCTATTTCTAATTGCAGTAATAACCTATACATTTTTGAGATTGTTCCTTTTGATTGTTCTAAATAGCGAAGTATTAAATTACCAAAATTAGTATAAAGCTGTGTTGTTGAAGCTCTAATATTTCTATTGCCCAAAAGAGATTTCAGTTGATACCAAAAGAACCATGGTAATCACCCATTTATTGCTCTATCTGATCTTTATTGAGAGGTTCCCTTTTACTATGAAAATCTTTTAGTTTATAAACATTGTATTCTCTCAAAAATTTCATTTTAGCCAAATCATAATGATTATCCTGATCATTATTTATTTTAATTATATTTAATTTAATTCTAATTATTTAATTATGTTATTAAAGGAGTTAAAGGAGAAGTATCCTTTATCAAATCTAGGTACAGTAGAGTCTCGCTTATCCAACATAAATGGGCCGGCAGAACGTCGGATAAGTGAAAATGTCAGATAACACACAGTAACGATTGAGTGCGGTAAAAAAAAACAAAAAAAAAACCTGATCCGCTGCGCCTGTTGCAATCAATTTTTGTGTTGCGGTGGCGCACCGTCAGGAGCAATAAGAAAGAGTACACTCACGCTCGCAAACAAGCAGCACACTTTTCAAGTCACTGATTTATGCATGTTGTGTTTTTTTAGGGGCGTCGGATAAGACGGAATGTCGGATAAGCGAAGGTCGGTTAAACAAGACTCTACTGTATTTACAGTTCCAAACCTGAAGCATCATATTAGTGAAAACATTTTCAATCTGTTTTATTCTAGAAAAATATTTTGTGTGAAAAAACATTTATTTATAAAATTATTTGTCTCTAATATAGTTTCAATTTGGATCCATTGTTTAATGAATGGAATCCTATGACCTAATTGTGCTGCTTGATAATACATTATCAAATTGGGCATGCTCCAGCCTCCTTATTTCTGAGGTCTATATAAAATCCTTTTATTGATTCTCAATTTTTTTGCAAATTTATTTGCAAGAACTTTGAAATAATACCCCTTTTTAATAAATGAATGGTTCAAAGACTTAATAGTATTGATTATGTTTCTTATTCTTATTAATGAGACTAATTCAACAAAAGTTTTTTTCATGTTTATCAACACGTTAAAATGTTTAACATGTTTAAAAAGGGTTGGCTATCAACTTTATTATGCTGGAAGTATAAAATTATAGAGGATATATTTACACAGATATAAGCTTGACCTGCTATCATCCATTATGGTTTAATATCCATAAATAAGTTAATATGGGATTAGGAAGAATAATATGATTTAAAGCTATGATGTTCAATGACATACACAACATTTGAAAGCTTGGCTTTATCAAGCATGGAATGTAACCAAAAAATTATCAGTATTACTCTGTGTGGTTAAGGTTTAATACTGTTACTGTAAACTGTTTACCTGAGTTTTGTATAATAAAGATTATTATAATATGTGTTCTTTTTCTTTTCTTTTTCGAATCTCTTTTCCACTACCCTTCCATATAGTAGAGAGTAAAATTAGCCAGATCCTAACTTATTTTAATAGTAGGTTTAAACAAGGTAGAAAAACTAATTGTAACTGAAATAGTAGAAAACTAAGAACTTCAAAACATTAATCATTTGAAAGATGAAGTGTGAAATCTTTGGTGGACTGAAAAAAAATTGGGGGAAATTGATTTGATTTTACTAAAAGAAAATTTACATATATTTATTTTTAAATATATGTGTTTCTATTAACAAAATTTGCAATTAACTGTTATACAATAATATGTGTCTGCATTTGTACTTGCTTTGTGGCTGAATAATCAGTTCTGCATCTGGCTTTCCTACAGAGGCCTTTTAACTTTCCATCAGTCACAGAAGGAAGCTGTAGTGGTGCCACTATGGAAAATAAAGACAGCTGCGGAGGTAATACCGTTCCCAAGGAAGACTTCTTCTTTTGCCCAAAAAGAAATTTCAGTTTACCTTGAAAATGCATTGTCTGAAAAGCAAAATACATAAATAAACAGCAAAACAAACAAAAAACCCCAAAACCAAAGAAGTGTAAACAACATACAAAAAAATTCTTAATTTTAAAAATACTACCCAAATTAAATTAACCTTTATTATGATTTATAGCAAAATTTATAATTGTTTTGTGACAAAAGTTACAAGTTTGTATACAAGGATGTTTCTAAACAAAATAGTCAGGGTAGAGTAAAATAATTCTACGTATGGAGGTACCAAAATATGAGAAAAAAATCTAAAATACTGGGAAAAGTCTATTAAGTTATTTAGACAATTATGTAAATGAATCCTATCTTAATGAAATACTGAGCTACTGAGATAATACATTGATTTAAAAACTGCTAAACAGTTAAAATAGTTTAAAAAATAATCCTAAATAATAAACTAAAATAATGAACTACACATAATCATGTCACTTGCCTGCATGGCCTTCGCAAATGCAAATTTAACCCAGGATGAGATCAGAAATCTATTTAATCTGATGGAATAGTGGTTTTAGGGTTAATTTGAAGAAATCAGTAGTATGGCTCCAGAATTGTCCTTCACTAGTTGCTGAGCAGATAATTAAGTTGCAAACTGTGTTTGAATTGCCTTCCCCTTGTGTATTGAGCCCAGTATCAGCTAGAGAGAGAAGTAAGACTCCTCCCTTGGAGAATGGAATGCAGCTGGAAGCGCTACTAACTTAGATAGATAAGGTTTCCTTGGCAACAAACAGTGCCCACCCTCTGGATATTCATACCCACCTTCTTAGGAGTGTTTTAACTGTGTATAGCAATAGACTTGCATTAACCTATGATGAAATTATTTTCTGATTGTAGCTGTTTAAAAACCCAATGATTTGCATGGAGCGCTGCGCTTGCCTTGAAAACTAATTTGCAAGTGCCCTTTACTCTGCAGAATAAAGTTATTAAAGAGATTTCTACCTTGCATGTTTAATTGGGCATGGCATGCCAGGTCCATGAACCCAGAGGTTCCTGGGACAACAAATCCAGCATCCTATTTCCCATAACAGCCAATCTCATGAGTCAGGGAAGTCCATAAATACAGTATGGGTATTAGCCCTTCACTCCCTTTTGCATTCAGCAGCTGACATTATGATACTTCAGTGCTGCTGAACCTGGAGTTACTTAACAGCTATCATTGCTGCAAGGTACTGTAAACATTCCCCATCTAAGCCACCTTATCAACATAATATAGTGGTACCTCGGGATACGAACGCCTCTACTAACGAACTTTTCAGGTTACGACCAGCTCCGGCCACAAAAATTTACCTCGATGTGCGAACTCCGCCTCAGGGTACGGTCATTTTTCCGCCCTGACACGTGGTCCGCGGCCATTTTTCCACCCCTGACACATAGTCCTGGCCGTTTTCCCGCTGCGCCCCGCCGCGCCCGGCCGTTCTCCCGCCGCGCCCGGCCGTTCTCCCGCTGCGCTGCACGGCGCCCGGCCTTTTTCCTACTGCGCCGTGCAGCGCCCGGCCTTTTTCCCGCCGCGCCGCATAGCGCCCGGCTGTTCTCCCGTCACGCCGTGCGGCGCCCAGCCATTCTCCCACCCCTGATGCGTGGTCCGCGGACGCCAGAACGGATTAACGGTAATTACATTGAACCTTATGGGAAAATTTGCTTCAGGGTGCGACCAAATTTGGAGGGTGGAACGGATTAACCGGATTTACATTGAACCCTATGGGGAAATTTGTGTCGGGTTACGACCAACTCGGGATATGCCCAGAGTCACGGAACACATTAAGTTCGTATCCCGAGAAACCACTGTATTTCTATCCTCAATGCAGGTATGCTGTAATACTGTAATCTTTTTCTAAATGTGCGCACTTCACACAGACTACAGTTTTGAAATGAACTAACACATATAATTACTTACAAGAAAGCGGGAAGTACTGTTTAACAAACAGCGAATTCTGCAAGTAAAACAGCGAGTTAAAAAAGAGGAGAAGTCTGTTTGCATGCTGTCACCCTCCTGTATGCTACACATTTTACTGAGAATGAGTTCTTCACCTAAAAATAATACAAAAAATAGGTTTCAAATTTTGACAACAAAGAATGATAATTTTTTAAAGCAAATTTATAGAAAGAATGGCAGTATGTATACAAGAAAGTGATTACTGGATGGGAATGGGTGGGAACATGAAGAATTGAAGACAACAGAAGATGATGATATGAAGAACTGGGGAGGGCAGAAGAACATAAAGTGGCAAGGAAGCTAAAACAAAATGGTGGCAGGAAACAGGGTAAAAATTAGGAATGAAGAATGATGAGGGTAAATGGGATATGTAACATTTTTACTCCACCCCCATAAAAGTTATTGCAGGTTCTTATTGAATTAATCAGATATACCTGTACTGGTTTGTAAATGTCCAGATAGTAACTGTGGCGGATTCATGGCCCAGTGCAGTTGTCTGCAGAAATCCTGCCTGTCATCCACATGAATGTACTCATATATATTTTGATGCATTACATCAGTCTGAAATAATTACAACATTTATTACTTTATTTTCTTTGATCTCCGAGTTCTTTTTTTTTTAAATAGTTTTGGGTTTGGGAACTTTTCAAATACAAATATTATAGAAATACCATGCTAAATTTTTAAATAAATAAAATAAACTTCAGTAACTTTCCTGGTAAGTAACTTATTAATCCCCAGTTTAGTCTTTTTTCTTCTTAACATTCTTTGATATTACTGTTATTATTTGGAGCCAGGAAAGGGTTTCAGCTTGAAAGGAAAATATAAGATGGCTAATGATGAGCTCTCAAACCCTTAGTACTGAGGAGCATCTACGAGTAGCTGGATTCTTACTTGTCACTGACAAGGAGTGATACATGCTTTCTAGAAATATGAGAACAATAAAATGTATAGATGCTATCCAATATGTGGATTTTACCATTTAAAATCCACATTTCAGTTGTATGTAAACTCAACATTCTTGGGTTGCATTTCTATAGCTTTGTTTTGTTACTAAAGGAAGTTTCCAAGCACTATGGTGATGCCTTTCGAGACATTCTTCAATTTTTCAAGACTCATCCCTAATGCTGTCCAAAATCACTTCAGTATTAAGTTATTGCATTTATTATCTTTAATAAATGCAATAACAATTATCTTTAATGTATAATACTGTGCTTTTAGATCATTATTATAATTTTGGGCAGTGTATTGCATAATAGTTTAATTCTTCTTATGATATATTATTAAAAAGGTCCAAAACAAATACTGTATTGCAAGAATGGGACAGCTGACAAAAAAAAAGTCACATAACTGAAGAGTGAAGCAAATATGCCATGATAAAACATTAAGGGGTTTGTACAGCAGGTACACAAATAGAAGGCGATTTGATTTTACTTTTCTCTTCCTCTTCTACCATTCCCTGCAGCTCCTGAAATGTCTCCTCAGAAGACTGAGAAGCCTCTGCAACAAATATAGAGGATCCCAATGCAGGGTAGAGGAATAATTTGAAATTAGCTACAGAAGCCTTATTTTTTTCATTTATACATATTTACCTGGTGAAATCCTAGATAGTCTACTATTGTTGGTGATGCATAAAATATCATTCCATCAGCACTCACTACTAATGCAAAACCATTCAGTGACTGGGGAAGAAAAAAGCAAAAGAAGAAATGATCAAGTAGAACAGTAAAAAAATAATATATATTCTTCATGTATTGTAATATCCCTTTTTTCAAGTGTTTTTTTTTTTTACCTGAAAAGCGGATCTAGGGGTGGCAAATCTGAACGCAGCAGTAGTATAGAAAGGAATGCTGAACCCTTTTACTGACATTCATTTTCCAAAATAAAATCTATCCATCCAAATTTCTCTCTCCATGTCCCCAAGTAAAATACTGGTATCAGCCCGCCAGAGGAAAAGCATCTCAGCTTTTTGGGAAAAACAGCCACCCTGAAAATAATTTCCATACTTCACTTTTCTTGAGATAATCTTCTCAAAGCTGCTCTTAGTTTTTAAAAGCACCAGCAACAAATTTGTGTTTAACATTTAGTCACATCTAAATAGCTTTGTGACAAGAAGTTGACTTGCAGAGTCTGGAGATAAAGCGATGTGTTCCAAATTTCTAAAATCAAGACATAATGTTTAGGGGACTAAAATGATAAGTACAGGTCTTGCATAATGAACAAAAACTCCTAAAGCTAGCTTGACTGATAATTCTAAAGAAAAACTTGAAGCTAAATTAGTGCCAGTAATACACAGGATGATTTGCTCTGAAAAAAATCTATTCATGCACTAGCCTAGCTCTCTTCTGTGAAAAGGTAAAACTTCTCAGGAGGCACACACTGTTTTTCAGCTCCTGTGTTAGATGCTTTAAAACTAAATTATTAACAAAAGTATGTAAATATGATAAGCACTGGTTATGTGACAGAGTTGTTTCTTCCTTGTGGCCTATGTGCCACAATGTTCTGCATAAGGCTTGCTGGATTTTTCTAGTGCTGAGGCCTAGCTTTAAGCAGGAAGAATATTCTTAGTGAGCATATCTCTCCACTTCTCCTGAAGAATTAGGCAACCCCTTGATGTTTGTCCAACACAGTTTTAAAATTAGAACAGGACATTTCAACCTGCAATATTTTTATTAAGCTTTACTAAATCATGTATTTCCCCAAAGTATACTGAATTAGTTTTCAACATGCTAACTGCTGCAAGAATCCTTTGTGCCTTTTATTGAAAAGGACATTTGAACCCCTCTATGGAAGCATGGCTAACCAAGTTGTGGGAGTCTGTTTCGATGTCCAGAATAACTTATCTTAAACGTAAATCTAACACAGAATATAATTTAAACTGGAAATCATTCCTAGACTATAACACAATACACAGAGTTGTACCACATCCAAATATGGCTTTCTCTATGTGTAAAGACTATATTTCATTTTTATAGGATTTCTAAATTAGGACTTGTTCAGTAAAATGGGCAGTGTTTATTATAGTTCATATTTTCATTCTGTGGTTCATACTGTGCTGACCACAGTTCCTAATATATACATTTTGTTTAGGGCCTAATGGCAATTTTCAGGATTTTAAAATTATGTAATATATCTATGTAGTTATCCACAATCAATACTATACTGGAAAGTTTGTGTTGTATTCTTTTATCCCTTTTTATTGTTCTTTTCTTTGTTCATTTTCTTTGAAATGTCTAATAATTCTCTGATAAACAATATAAAACAATATAACTTTCAACTCTGATACATATCAGAAAAAATGGGTTCTATGTGGACTCTTCAGTGAGGTGTTACAAAGCATGGGATGTGACCAAGCAAGAAAAGTTCTGAAGGAGAGAATTCTGGACACAGAAGGGCAGTAAGATACTAGCGTGGCACAAAGGCAACAAACGGCGCCACATGGATACATGCAGAGCTCTCTAAAATGCTGAAGTGAAAAACAGGCAAATGGAGGAAGTGAAAGGAGAGGCACCTAAGCAAAGAAGAATATAACTCATCTCCAGAAATTACAGGACCTCTGTGAGAAAAGCTGAAGTTCAGAGTGAGTTGATGCTTACAAGAAATGCTAAAAATAAAAAGAGGGGTTCTTTGGATGTTAGAAATTATAGGAAAGCCATAGAGGGTGTAGCTCCATTGTGAGGAGAAAACTGGTGAACAACAATGGGGGTTAGAAAGAAGGCAGAACTTAAGTCTTATTTTGCATCTGTCTTCTCCCAGAAGGGAACTGGAGCCCTGGTTGGTTATCATTATGCTTCTATAGAAGGAGAGAGCTGCAGCTTAGAATAGATAAGGAGAGGGTAAAAGAGAATTCAGCTAACTTAAACCAATCCAAGTCTCCATGATGAGATGAATTACATCCCAGAGTACTGAATAAATTAGCAGGGGTGATAGTAGAACCATTCTTGGTAATCTCTGAGAACTCCTGGAGAACTAGTGAGGTAATACAAGACTGGAGAAGAGCAAATATCTGCCTCTTCAAAAAGAGATGGAAGAGGACCTGGGAAACTGCAGAACTGTCATCTTGACAACTATACTGGGCAAGATTCTTGAACAGATTATCAAGCAGCATGTTTGTGATTGCTTGGACAGAGATTAACAGGAGTCAATATGCGTTTACCACAAAAGAATTCTGCTAGACTAACCTTCTCTCCTTCTCCGACAGAGTTACTAGCTTAGTAGATAAGTATGTAGATATACTGTACCCAGATTTCAGCAAAGTCTTTACAGTCTCTCATGATATTCTACTTAATAAATGGTAAAATAAGGGCTTGATGAGACCCCTGGGAGATGTGTCACAGTTGGCTGAATGAGCACACCCAAAGTGTACTCAGTAATGGGTCCACTTCAGCCTGGAAGCAAGTACAAATGCAGTGCCACAGGCTCTGTGTTGATTAACACTTTTATCTGTTACTTCAGTGAGGGAGTTGAGGAGACACTTCAACTGTAGTGTTTGTAGATAACACAAAGCTAGAAGGGATGGCTAATATTTTAGATAAAAAAGAGAAGGTTTTTAAAGCTCCACATAGGCTTGGACAGTGGGCTGAAATGAATAAAATTTATCAGGGAGAAATGAACTAAGTACAGAATGGGGGAGATCTGGTTTGACAGTATGAAAGGGATCTGGGATCCTTTTGATCACAAGTTAAACATCAGCCAGCAGTGTGATACAGCTCCTAAAAAGGCAAATGCTATCTTAATAAGAACACAGTGTCCAGTGAATGGGAAGTAATTGATGCTTCACCATCAAATTACTCACTGACTTTTCTTCCAGTGTGTCAGCCAATCCTTGAATGTTTTGCCTCTGCCACCAGTATGCAGTGCCTGAGACTTTTATTGACAGCTGGAGAGGCAGAAGTTCCTAAAAGATACCTTTATCTTTTCATTGAGGGAACTGTTTCTGTATGCCCAACTTCTCTCATAAAAAGGGTGCTCAATTAAGCTATTCCACTGTATCCTCCTCACCTCAATGGTGGGTGAGACAGCTATTTTTCACACTTCTGATTCTGTCTGGCAGGGCATTCCATTATTCCACTAATAGCATGGTTCATCCTATGCAAAAGTTTCTGACACTGCCAGATCATTATTCTCTCAAATGGTTTTTAATATTCTCATTCAAGATGGGGATAGGCTGCAGTGCTACCTACTGCAAATCCTCCAATTCTTCCTAAGGTTCTTTCTCATGCCTTTTTGATGTAACCAAGTGTTTGCAATCCATTTCTTACAGTGGCCGAATGGTTGCACCTGCCCTTTGTTTACTAATAGTCCTGTCACTTCTTCAGGTACTTGCCTTGGTAAATCTATTATGAAATTCTTGGGCAGCTGTGACAATCTTATGATTGCTGCACTTCCATGCACACTAGGCACTTCCCATCTTCCCAATGGACTTCCCAACTAAAAATCAGCCTCAGCTGATGAAAATTCCAATGATGTTTCTGCATAGATACAGAGTTCATGTGTGTGAATGCACTGATAATTACTCAGAGAAATATAGGATAGTTGCTGCTCAGCAGATTGAAACAGGCTGTTACAGTATTTGCAGTATAGATGTAGTGCAGTAATCAATAGTAAATTCCATTTGGTAAGTAAAGGATTATTTGCCTATATTTTATTTTGGGCAAGTTAATGTTTCTCAGCCTCTATCTCTTTCAGTTCAAGAGTGTTAATTTATCTTGGGAAAATTATTAATTAAATATGAACATGCTGGAAAGCAGGATCATAACAAGTATTTATAAGGTTCAGACTTTCTCAGTTTTAACTTCGTAACTGTATTTGCAAGGTTACATCTTTAAAATGTTGCTTCTCACCTCTAGTAAAAATCCACCTTCTGGTATGGCAGGTTCCTTAAGTAAGCCAACTTCTTTTATATCATGACTTGTTTGGTAACTCAAATGCTTTTCTTGAACAGCTGTTGGTAATAATAAATTGATATTTAATATAAAATGAAAATTTATGAGCACAGCAATTCTTAACATTGACCAAGGACCCCAAACCCTGCCAGAAAGAGATTGCCAGGGCAAATGTCAGAAACAATGTATTTTACCCTTTTTCCTAAAGGAGGGGAAAGATAATTCTCTTCCAACAATGAGAAAGAACGTACAGTATTTAAAGTAGTCATTTGGCTATTCTACATGTGTTGCCTATGTTAGACAGGGGAAAGAACATAGGATTTTAGATTTAAGGGACCTTCCTTACCACCACCTTTTCTGCTTTCCAAACTCAAGATTTCCCAACCTTTGAAAGACAGCCATAGAAGCCAAAGAGGTATGATATTGGTTATCTCTGTTCAAAGCTTAAGCAATTTTTCAGACCTCAGAGGCAAGAAGCCAAGGGATCCTACACCACAAGAGTGCTGCTCTAGAGGTCACAACATTAATCCCTTAAGAAACCCTTCGCATGAGGTTTATTACCATTAATCTCACATTATGTCAGCAATATTGTTGAAACCCTGGATGTTCTGTGGAATATGGCTGGCCCACATAGTTGGCCCTATCATTCCTTAACACACACTCAAGATCAGCCTCTTCATTTACTAGGGAGCAGAGAGCCATAAAGTGGGTGGTATCAGGCCTAGCCCAAGAAACTCCTGGAGACCGTGCAGGTTCAATCAGCAAGGTTCATTAGCTAGCGCTTGTTTACAGAATCTTCTCAGACTGACCAGTAGTTCCCAGGCACAAGTCTCTACTATCTTCTGGAATGTTTAGGGATGCACCAGCTTTCTCCGCTTATCTCCAGAACGTTGCTCTGGAGACGAGAGCACCGTTTTCACCCCCCTTCCTCCATTCCAGTCCATCACAGGTGGATTCAACTGGAGCCAAATGGATAAATGAGATCAAGCATGAATTAAGCCCATTTGGAGTCTTAATTAGGATCTGAAAGTTGCACTAGGTGACTAATGGATCCTGCAGGCTTGGGGTTAACTTCAAGGCAGTTTGACTGAGCCCTTGTTGTTGCCAGGCATGGAGTGTGACAGGAGCCCTGGATATGATTACTCCTACAAAGCCTCTCACTGTGCATCAATCCTGCTGGGCTCCTTGTTTTTCTACTGATCTTCAAGAGATACAATGCAGAGCACCACTGGAAGAAGATGAAGAGTGAATCAAACCATGCACGAGTAAGAGCCCATATTAGGGATTACACTATGGTGATAAGAGCTGTGAAATATAACTATTGATCTTATTGCATCCACAGATAGTTGCCCAGCAGCCCTTTTTACTGTGACCTATTCTTTGCTAGGAAGAAATGGACCACAGGATTTTTTTTAGCAGACTGCTGTATTATAAACATCTGGTGGATAAAGTCACTGAGATTCACTTGGAGTTGGACTTTGACTGACAAAACCTGAAAACACTTCCTTGGTTATCTGGATACTTGGATGAGTTTGAGCCTGTGACTCCAGAGGAAGTAGACAAGGACCTCAGACTGATGAAACCAGATATCTCTGTATTAGATTTATGCCTTTCCTGGCTGGTGAAGGGTAGTTGGGTCCATAAAGGTGGGAGGTGATATGCAGTTGGGTCCTTGGAGTGCCCTCTGCCTTGAAGGATGCAGTGGTATGCCCTCTCCTCTAGAAACCTTTGCTGGCCTGCATAATACTTGTTTAGTCTCTCCTTTCTGGGGAAGGTTATTGAGAAAGTGATTGGATTCTAGCTTCAGAGGGCCCTGGAAGATACAGATTATCAGAGCCTTCTCTAGGACTTAAAATGGTTTGATTTTTGACTTATGGACTAGCTTTAAAAATAATGTGTCTCCCAGACTATGAGGGGTTTTATTGGTTGTTGTTTGCAATTTTTTGCAATTAGACTTCAAACTTACGGTGGTCCCAATCCCTCCTCTAGGGCAGAATGTGACAACTTCTGCATGAAGCTTTTATCGTGCTATTACTCTGCTTTATTCATAAAGGGTCCAGATGACAGTATTCTCAATCTGTTATCCTCCTGTCTTTGCACATTAGTTCTTATATCACTTGTCTTTTCAGAGAAAAGCTATCAAGGAGAAATAATGCAAAATGAGGAATAATTGCAAAATGTCTTTCGTTGTAGGCCTACATGTTCGCCATGTCAGAGTACCCTATTTCTACTTATTCCATTGCTCTGTCTTACTTATTACCTTTTATTGTATACAGTAAGACAGCAACGTCTGCCAAAAGGATTCCAATAATGGTAATAACTACAGGAAGGACACCTAGTGATGATCATATGGCTAGGCATAAAAATGTCATTCATAATACAGTATATATTTCAAAGTAAAAAAAAGTAGAACGTAAAGCTGCAATTAAAAATAAGGATGGTAAATGAAATGAAGCACAAAAGTAAAACTTGAAATACAGGGCTACTAAATCTTAAGGTCCAGAAAATTAAGATGTATTTGCATAACATTTTAGCACTTGGCCCTAGCCTATATCTTTGATGGTTTTTTACTGTTTCTTGTTTTCACTCACGCTGTATGCAATATTCTTTTTTAAACAAAAAGCCTTTATTCAACTTATATGTCATCCAGTCATTCAGACTCAGACCTGAATGGGCACTTGATGCTGGTTAGGTAGTCCAAAATACCAGGGCAAGAACAGTGTTAGACAAAAACAAAACAAAAAGTAACATAAGACACTGTAATTTTTGAAACATATAACATTCTAAAGCATTATGTGAATACTCCCAATTAAACATTCTAACATTGCTCAGTCCTTTTGTATCTTCCTGCTATGCCAATGCATATTTTTCATTTGAGCAAACCTCCTTTTGTAGATTGGATTGTTCAAGAAATACATATGAAAATCTTTGTGTTCTTTTTGCATTTCATCCCCTGCCTCCTTTCCCTTCTCTCCATTTCCGATCATATGGTAAGCACAGATTACAGCAATCCTGATTTGAAGGGGAAAAGTGATTTGGAATATAAATTGGCTTCTTTCTTCCTGATACTTTCAGAAACTTGACTGTCCAATTAAATAAGTTAACAAATAATTACAGGTAGCCAACAAGAATGTGATGCTATCTAGTGTATTGTTTCAGGGCCTTCTCTTTAGTTTTGCAACAGCCCCTCAAGTTGTCACAACATGCATGGTAGTGGCAGTAGTGTGGAGGTCATGTATATTCCCCCCAGTCCAGAGACAATTATTTTATTAACATAGAACCAGGTACCTTCCAAAGCCAGTAAGAGAATGGCCAAGTACCCACTGAACTGGAGCAGGGGGAGAATTTAAACTCTGGAATAAATGCTTTGATTTCTCTATACTGCAGAAGAAAATCTCATACATGGCTTCATTCTTCATTCATTCAATCTTGCTTATTTGAGTCTGTGACCATTCTCCAAGTAAGCCAAATTCTGAATAAGGGGTTAAATCTCTCCTCTCACTAAAAACTATGGATTAGTCTTTCTATCGTTGAAAGTTTATTTGGTTGCTATTTCAATATATCATCCTTCAGTAAATGCTTATTGATTACCCAGAATCATCTTCTTCCATGGTGTGCATCTTTACTGTCTTGCAACTTCAGCCTTAATGGCTAAATCTTTTAAATGACTGGTATTTTCTGTTCCATATCTCTAATGCTTTAGGTAGCATTTCTTGTGGACATGAATTCAGCCTGAAGGGTAGTAAGCTCTGTGTTCTTAGAGTTGCAAGGAGGTTTGCTTGATGTGCAAGGGCTTGATGTGCCGAGAAGAGAGCTGAGCAAAGGTGCTCTACAAGGGTCCTTGTAAGAAAGGAACCATGCTCTTCCTAATGAGAACACTGGCACTGGTTCTATTTAAGAAGAGCAGGAAACTCAAGCTTTTCTGTTGGCAACAGCCATCTGTTTAACCCAAATTCTGTGTACCTCGGCTCCTGACTTGAAATCCTGTGACTTTGGCTTTGGACCCAAACCAAAGGCTGATGAATCTCCTGCAACATTTGACCCTTGGACTTTATTTTGACTACTCTTGCACCTGCTGCTTTGGATTTGGGGGTCTCGTAAGGTAAGTCTGTAGGACTTGGGGACTTGTTTCTCACTGTGTGTGCATGTGCGTTTACATTTCCTCTTCTGTTTAGGTGTATGTTTCACAAAGTTATCAGTAAAGCCTGCAACCACCTCTCCATGAGGTGTGCATGTTTGGCCTGGGACAGGACAACCTGCCTTTCTGTCAGTTTTATCCTTAATTGGTCTGTGCTGAGCTAAACATTACCTTCCTCTCAAAAGTTTCACATTAATTAGCCATTCATTTTACCAACTTTACCAACTAAGAATCCATCTTCAGATTTAAAGCATCTTGGGGTGTTCAAATGTGTTCTTGCATTCTAGTGTATAAAACAAAGCTGTGAAGAAGTCTGAATGCTTCTCTTCTACTATCTGCCTTGGAAAAGTTTGTTAGTCTCTTTCAGCTTTTCTCACAATGAATAGTGAAGATGATGTACCTTGCTTATCAATGCTAAGAACTACCCTTTTGCTGCAAAGGTTATGGCACCCCCCATGGCTCTTTGGGATACCCCTTTTCCAGTTCTTCACAAAGCAGCTATTTCCTTTCAGTATACTGGATGCATGTGTGTGACTAGATGTTTCTTTTTGTCAGGCTGAAATGTTGCTTTTTCTATTCTATCTCAGCACCTGGTGGTAACCTTGCATATATAAAGCATACATCCATATGGTGAAGCACAGAAGCCATGAAGAAGAAAAGCACATTGTTTGTTTGTAACCAAGGGGTAATTTGTGTTTTACCATCTTTCCCTTCTAATGTCCACACTAAGAGGCATCCCTGATTCTCAGGGCCACTATAGCATCGTGGGAACTGGCAACAATGGAAACAATTGCCACTGTTGCAGATCAATTGTCCTGTTTGAACAATTCAGTTTCTTCAATTTCAGAATCATATTCCAGTACCAACTTATATATAAGATCTAACAGATGTTCTGAGTTTTGTTATATGCATTTCAAATTCAGTCGAATCTTTAAGTATGCCACCTTGTTTCTGTAGTTCCTTTTGAAATATGCTTATTTGAAGATACAGAATAAGACATTTCTGACCAGTCCAAAGAGAGTCTTAAAAGATCTCATCTTTGTTTTATTAAAGATTAAATCTTGCAGTCTATAGGAATTATTACCTCCCCGCTGATCAATATTTTACACATATTTACCTTCATAAAGGTATTTACTATTGAAGTAAGAAGGGATATTCTTTTATATTTGACCCATATTCTTACTAAGCTTGTTATAATAGAATTATCTCCTATGTACTAAACCAGGGGTGGGCAACCTACAACCTGTGGTCCCAAAAAGAAATCTATTCACCTGGCCCAAGAGAGAGATCAGAAATCACTTGCTACCTCCTTGGGTGGCCATTTTGGGGATAGCGTCACCAGCTGCCTCGGCATGGATGGAGCAACAAGTTCACCACCTGGCACTGGCGAGAGTAAGCTATGAGGTGGAGGAGGAGGAGGAAATGGCCATGACAGCAGCATGGCCTCTGGCCCCTATGCAGAAGAAGGTTGCCCAGCCCTGCACTAAACAGTTCTATTTCTATCAGACCAGAAGGATTTGTGCAGGGCTTCTGAAAGCCCTGTTCCTACTATTACTATAAAAGTAATCCAGCCATATGATGATATCATCCAATCAGTTATCCAGAACAGGCAACTAGCTGGATAGTATGACCAAAGTTTGATATAGCCAATCCACCTCATTGTGTCTTGTAGAATCCTGAATTTGATCCTCCATCTTTTATTTAACCAAATGAAGTTACTCGGCTTTGCCACTCATTCAACATCTTTTCTTCAGTTATTGGGATCATTTGGAATAAGGGGGACTTCCTGTGAGTGTCATGGTAAGCTGACATCCTCTTGTCAGCAGGACAGCTTTGCAAGGAGAATCATGGCTGGAAGCTGGATCTGGACCGATGAAATTGTTGACGTTACCCATGTGACTCCGGACAGCCGCTATTTGTGAGTGGACTGCAGAAACTGCCATTTTGCAGTTGGCTTATGAGTGGAGAAGCTGGGAGTCAGGATTTAATCAAACTCACACTCGCAAAGCAGCCTTTTGTGGACATTAAGCTCGACCGAGCCTTATTTCTTAATCACTTTTTTGGATTTGGATTATTAATTTTGTTTGTTTGTTTACTGGAGAGATTAAAACCCTTTGGACTGGCAAGGCTTTACTGTATTCATCTGGTGAGTTTCTTCCTCTTTAGAGGACAATGGTGTATATTCGATTTTAAAAGTTTTGAAAATCTATCATTTCTTGGACTATACAGCAAAAGTGCTTAGTATATGGATTTTGGAAAGTTAACAATGGATTAAAGGGCCAGAGCAATTTGGAATTATAGCTCTGAATTAACTAGAATATATTTTCTCATGAGAAAATGGCAACTGTTGTGGCTTTTTTAAGATAAGAAGGTTTTGGCTGTTTTTATGATGAAATCTTGAAGGATGGACACTAGAGGGAGCTAGAGGAAAAAGACAGAACATGTAATGAAGTTATAGAACAAGAACAAATTGCGATGAATATTTATGAAGTTATTTGATTTAATGTAGGATTTAAATGTAACACAAATGGATCTGATGGATTACTCATTCCCTAAAGGACGTGTACAGATATTAAACCAAGAAACAGATTTGGATAATTTTTTCTTACTGGATATACAAAAGAGCTCTGTTAAGGTTTTGAAGGACTTTATTACAAGTGACAAGCAAAAGGAGAAACTTTACTTATTGGATATACAAAAGAAACTTGTTAAAGATCTGAAAGATTTTTGCCTTGAAATACAGATGACTGGCAAACTACCTCTAGGACTCTCTTTGAAAGGGCTAAAGAATATTTTCAAAAACTCTACGAAGGAATACAAGGTTGGTTTGTTCGATCAGGGCTAAAAGAGGAAAAATGTGATATCTGGTTGCCCTTACTGGACTTTTGCTGACAAAGAACGACTGACGAAGCATTTGGATTTTGCTTTTTTACTTAAGAGATGAGCTGGGGGAGAAGAGAGATTGTGTTGTATTTAAAGTGGTGATAGGCTATTAAATTTGTCTTTACTTGCTGGGAGGAAGGGGGAAGTTACTTTTTTCTTTTTCTTTTTCTTTTTCCTCTTTTCTTTTTTCCTTTCCATACCCCTCCCTTCCCGGAATAAATAAAGGAAGTTATACAGAGAATACAAAAAAGGGGGGGCTTTATAACTTCCTTTATTTCATCTTGTGTGTAACTGGATAGCTTGAGATAATTTAAAGAAGGCAAACACAGAGATAAATTCAAAGTTGTGCAACTACTGGCAGTTATATTAGAAAAAGAGAGAAGGCATTTTCTTGCTTGATGATTTTTCTTAGACTGCTTACCCTGAAAGAAGCTTCTGACTTTAAGGTAACCAATGCTGAGACGCAAGATAGATAGTTTGTCCAGTTTAGATATCACATCTGGAGGGAAAGGCAGAAGACTAGCCAGGTGATCTAATTCAGCATTCAAGCGGTCTCTATGTCTCTTCGAAGGATTAGAGGTTCTATTCCCATGTTCAGGCTTCCTATTTGGGGAGAAAATGTGTCAGTTTCTTGAACCCATCCAGCAATTTTTCTTAACAACTGACTAATTTGGAAGAAAAACAGGCCATCTTCTCTTAGATATTTTTTTAAATCTCAGAAGCCACTTCCATAAGGCTGCTAAAAAACCCCTACATGGATGCAGTCACCAGATACTGAGCTCAATTTGAGGGAATTCTTACCTTTTTTCTTTCTTTTTACTAAACATGTAATTATATTACTGTTATATAAGAAAGATCTAATTCTAAATTAGATGACCTATAATTATATACCATTTGTGATATTAATCTTAACTGATTTGGGCATTCCCTTATATAAAAAACATGAAATGAATGCTCCATCATAGGGGAAAAAACAATGGCTATGGAGCAAGATAAATTTAGCAATATGCTATAAGAGCATGAAAAAGGTACAATAATCACATAGATATGCAGTATCAAACATATTCCTGGGTATAAAACACTGTAAGTGTGTTAACAGTAATAAAGCTCTCTTATCTACAAGACACTTCAGTTTTCTTCTATCTTGAGTTGACAAATAGATGTATCATTGGCAGTTGACAGAACAAGTTTTATAACCTTCAAGGAATGTTTTATTAAAATTGCTGAGGTACAATTGTGAAAACATAAAATAATATAAGCTAACACAATTATAAAACAAGTTAACCTGGGAATTTTGTAGAGACAGAGGGAGGTATTTTTCAGTTCACCACCAACATAGGCCAAGATGTCACCACCAACACAGGCCAAGATCAGGGCAATTTCTTACTAAAGCAACACACTGAGATTACGTTTTGAAGTTTGCTTTTTATAGTAGTAGTTTGATTTTTGTGCCTATTTTCATACGACTGCAATATACTTCTAAAATTAATTTTGTTCTATTTGAATTGCTTTATCCCCAGTACTGTGGTATACATTTCATGTGCACTAAGAATGAACAGATACCATTGAGGGGGGGAGAATAAAAGTGCAAATATATATTTTATTTAGAAGCAACAATGACAAACTCTTGGGGAGGGGATGAAGACAGTGTGATAGGCTGTTCTTCTTGGTTTGTGTGGGAAGGAGGAAATAGATTCTTCTCCAAATGTTGGGAAAGGGATAGGTGGGCCAAGGAGGACCAAGATACAGTTTTGCCCAAAGAATTCTGAGAACCATAACGAGTTAAGTGCTGAAGATTCTACTAGAGGCAGTTAGCTCCTGCACAGACATTTAATTCCCAAGGTTTTCCCAAACTGAAGGAATGAGGAGGGCATGGCTGAGAGTACAGTTTACAATGAAAAGTGTGTAACACTATGCACAAATAAATAAGTGCTGTACATATGTATATATCTATATCATTATATCAAAGAACACTGCCTGAAACAAAGTAGGATGCACATAGTCCACAAAATATATATATCAATGCAGACTAATGATAGTTCTGTCCTTCAACAAGGAATGACCCATGTTAAATCCCTACTCAGTCACAGTCTTGGACAATTTTTTATTTCTCCAACCCAATCTAGTTTACAGGGCTATTTTGAGGATAAAATAGGAAAGTGAAAGAGCCAAAGCAGGTTATATACATGAAAATGGAAATAAGTAAACAGTTGTTTTAAGAATAAAATTGAATAAATAATAAAGATAAAATCTGATAAATACTTAACTGGTTTTGAATGGGTTTCCGTCTTTTCCTCCCTGCATACAGACATTCTTCTGGTGGAATCATTGTCCTGTCATGGAAGCTGCAAGGCATTTCCAATTATTCAGTTAAAGCCAGCATTCCTCCAAAGCAGTGAAATTCTAAAAAACTAAGTTCCGAAGATCCTCTTCATTATTTAATGATGTAAACCAAATTCAAATTCCTAATTTAAGATTATATAAAACATTTATAGGAAAGAAAAATCGCATTTTTAAAATTGAATTTTTAAAAATATTCATTTTGGGTATGGCCAACTGGAAGTGCACATGTTGAATTTACTCCCTGAGGCAAACATTAAATATTAAATCATAATACTTATAAAGATAAAATATTAATCAAGACATTATAAAACTGGGTCCACCTAAGTATCATATAACTTACTTATATCAATTCTCTCAACAGTGTCTACATCCTGGATGATATCTCATCATACCCATTATTACAGACATTACTTGGCCCTACTTTAGTGTTAAATGTCTTTTTTAGGCTCTTTAGTTGTTACGAATAGTAATGTATGTTTATCATAATGTAACAATCCTGGATGAAATACCAAAGTGGCTGGAGTCATTTAGCTATGGTCTGAAACAAAAAAGCAAGCAGATTGACCCTAATTGCTGAAATGCAGAGAAACTTGCAGCCCACAGACTAATTTCATGTGGTCCTCAGCTCTTATCAAGAACAATCTGTTCTTTCTCCTCATATTTTGCAGAAAGAAAAGATATAAGACAAAATTGGGATTGGAAAAGATCAGATGTGCTTCCCCCCACATCCACTAATGGGTCCTGACCAACCCTTGCTTCTGACTTATCCACCTTATGACCCTTAATAAATTTTCTCTGAATTTTATTAAAAGGCATTGGTAGTCAGAAAATGTGCTACCAGAATCCCCCTGATTTTATGCTATCCTAGATGGCTCTTGTGCTACAATGTCTAACATAAGAGAATGCTTCTTTCAACAGAAAAGGGTTTCTGGCCTTAAAAAAAAGTTTGCAATATTCAAAACATGAAAACCATATTACATAAGACAAAAATATTACTTATGTAATGAGGTTATGATTAAGGACTCTACAAGAACTTCAAAAAAATGGGTCAAGCAAGATTGACAATCTAAAACTCATGGTTGGCCAATGCCTTTACAAGGGTCACTCATACTGTCACTAAAAAGTATGTGGAGAGAAAAATAAAAAGGACAGTGTTTATACCTGGCTAGCTTAACAATCTGTTCCATCTCTTTCCCAATTAAAAAAAGAACAGGGCTGTTAATGGTAGTGCTCAGGCATATGCCTTTACATGGCATGAAGTACATGCACATAAATATGACGTCTTGGAAGTAACAAGAAGTCCAGAAAAAGAATGAAATAAATACAAGGAGGAGCTGATTATTGATATACAATTGGAATATAAAGATCCACAACAGAAGAAGAATAGTCGATAGATTTTTGGGTTTTCAATTATTTTCAGACAGGAAAAATGCAACAAAATGGTGAATTGTTATGTAAAGAAACAAAAATCAAAGAACAGTGGAATTCAATAGTTTGGACTACTATTTTTTTATTCCTAATCATATTCAATGGTTCCTTATGTTGCTTACATTTTATGAAATTTATTGTAATATTTAGTTTAAATATATTTATTGTATTTTAATAATGTATAAAATGTATATTGTTTAACAATTTAATGTTTCATTTTTCAGTATTGGTGTCAATGTGTGTAGAAAATTAAATATCCAGCCATTTCTTATTCTGGATCCTGTGTCCCTAATTTAGGGACAGAATTTAAGACAGCTTCTATAAATCATTTTGCATGCTTTCCTCAGCTGGAATTCCTCTGCCAGTGTAACATGACACTAAAGTTTTAATTTTTTCTAGAGTTAAAAAAATATATCTGACCCAGTACTGCTGAAGTGGCAGTCTAATAGGATAATTTAAATATCTTGATTAAAAAAATGTACTTTAGTAGGTTGGACGATATCAACAATACATGGTTAACCAAGATTAAGATTCACAGAAAGCAGATGTTCCAGGTTTGACTTATATTAAATTCCTTATGTACAAAGACAAAATAATTATCATAGGAAGTCACTGAACATGTTGAATTACTGAAGATTTTTATTTTTAAACAATTCAAAACATTTGGAAAATTTCCCAGAAGTTAATATGCCATGCCTTCCAGCCCTTGGATTCTGCAGCATGTGGTAGAAGATTCTGATGAGCATCTTAACAGAAAACTTTGTGAGTCCCATATTGAGAACCCTCTAACCCAAGTCTTGCCATCAGACGTAGAGAACATAGCCCTCTATCACCTCAGTTCTGCACAAGTCTGAGACTGTAAAATCAAACATATGCTGTTCAGTAGGCTGGGCTTCTTCAGAGAGGACAGAGATGACCACAGTACAGATCCTGGCTATGCATATAAGACTTTAGGATACTGCAGAATCAGCATAAAAACATAGCAGTCAGTCAGGTATATTTAAGAAGCTCACTAGTATGGACCAAAAGGCAATATACTATTTCTACTGTCAGTTCCCAGGAACTGTATTTAAGACATGCTGCCTGTGAGGCAAGTAGTAGTAGTAGTAGTAGTAGTAGTAGTAGTAGTAGTAGTAGGAAGAAGAAGAAGAAGAAGAAGAAGAAGAAGAAGAAGAAGAAGAAGAAGAAGAAGAAGAAGAAGAAGAAGGAGAAGAAGAAAATAATACTAAGAAGTTTTGTTCAGATAAAGGGCTGCATTATATGTAATTTTTGGTTTCTGACCACACATACTTGTCTGACATGCTTAGTTTTAATTTCATTTAAAATCAAGAACTCAAGCATCACTTTTCTTCAATATTCTTGCTACACCTAGTTCCTCCTCCATTAAAAGGGAAAGGAAAGGACAACAGGACAAATCTGGCATTTCTTAGAAGGACCTTATTTTTTTGTGGCAAAGTTTGTCTCCCAACTGCTGTCAGGGTAACTAAAACCTCCCATCAATACTGATTCATTCATCTTTAAAAGATAAAGTATTAGCCTTATTGAAAACTACTTACTGAGAATAATTGTTAAAAAAAAAAATCAAATTAGCCTCCTCTATTTATTGTGAAGTTTCTCAGATTTGCTGTGAGAGATGAAATCTTAAAGAAAGCCCAACATACTGAAGTCTTATGAAACAATAAGACCCATACTGTATTTTGTTACTCCTGAATTAAATTAAGAAAATCAAATAATACAGAAAGCTATTTGGTACAATGAGAACTTGTAACTGGAGTTTTCAGCATTTTATTGGGTATCCAGTCATTTCTGTTCCAAAATCTTTAGACAGAGTCCAACAGTGCTGAGAGTACTAAAAAAAATCTCTTAGAAGATTAAAACTTCCATGTTTTCCTATTGTACCAATTGTATGTTTAAATTCAGCCAGCCAAACTGCTTATTATTTTCTTCTGTGTAGCTGAACTTGGCTAGAAGAAAAAGACAACCAAATGTAGACTCTTTTGAACTCTGATTAGTCCTTTCTTCCTCCCTTCTCTCCTCAGTTCTTTCACTTCTCAGCAAGACTCATCGAAGATATATATATTTTAAAAAGCCAGATGGCAGACTTTCTTCCTCTTTTTCTGTTTCTGTTGGTTCATGTGATATTAGTACCATTAATAATTAGCTACTTAAAGTATAGAAGGGTGCTGAGGTACATTCTGCCACAATCCTGATTATGGCAGAATTTTGTTTTATTGTGTTTTGTCTTTGCTAATGAGTATCTACCCATCTATTAATTCTTCTCAATATGAATAACGTTTTCTACTGTACATTATTTTTTATGTACAGAAGATTATTTCATGAAATCTCATTCCTTAGTACCTATTGCCAAGGCGTGTGACATAGTTGCTATTAATGTTTCAGATCCTGCTCCTGCGTAATCAACAGTCTTGTCTGAAAATTTACAAATGTAACTTTGTTGAATGATGATTTTAAGCAGATGGAACATTTGGTTTGAGTTGTGAAGAGCTGCCTTTGAGGGAGATGACAGCAATATTGTCAGAGTATTGTCCTGAGAAAAGAGTAGGTTATGGATAGTGATATGCTCATAAATGTGTAACAACTCCCTCTGTCCTGTTGCTAGCTGCCAAACAGCTGATTGGAACACTAGGCTTTGCAGCTCAGCTCTGCTCTCAACCGGCTTGCAAAATTCCAGAAAATGTGTTTGCCCCAGTACACCACTGGATATGGATATATGTCTGATTATATTTACCATATTATAGCTGCATTATCCTGCTGTTTGTTGTTGGTTTTATCTAACTTTGCAAATCAAATAGAGTTGATTTGCTTGAAGAACATAGGCATTGTAAGAAGTACAGGCAATCCTCAGGTTACAGTGGCAATTGGGGACAGGATTCCTGTCACTAAGTGATGCGGTCATAAAGCACAATGTCACTTGACCACATTGCTTAGCAATGGCAATACTAGTTGCCATCGTAACCCCAAGACACATGGCTCAATAAGCAGGAAAAAGCAGGAGTTCCAGGTAAGGAGCATGGGGGTGACATGGGAGGGTGGGGGGTGCTGCGGGAGAATGGGGGAGAAGGGAGACGCCCTGGGAGGGCTGGCCCAGGCTGTGTGGGAGTTGAGGGAGGCTAGGCAAGGTTTGGGAGAACCAGCGCAGGCTGTGCATGAGTTGGGGAGGCCTGGGAAGGCTGATGGAGGCTGCACACAGGCGGTGGAGGTGCTGCGGGCAGAAGCAACTTACTGGAGCGACTTGCAAGCTTCCCTGCCAGCTTCCCCCATTGACTGCTTGTGGGAAGCCGGCAGAGAAGGTTGCAAATGGCAATCACATGACCATGGTTCCCTGTGATTTCGTAATTACAAGCCGGGCACCTGACTGCCTGAATCACGGTCATGTGACTGCAAGGGTGCTGCAATGGCTGAAACTTCGGGGACCGGCTGTGCGTCCATTTTTTCATTGCAACTGTAACTTTGAGCAGTTGTTGAAAGAATGGATGTAAATAAATAAATGAGAACTTTTATTATATTGTACTAGGCAATGATACTGGGAAAGGGGAGAAATCCTGTGGATTGGTAGATAATTTCTTGCATTTTATTCTTGTTGTTTTCATTGTTTGAGATGACAATCAACACTAAACACTATTTAAATTAAAAAGAGGTCACAAAATAATGAAGATAAAGTATACAGTAATGGATAAAGAGACAAGAAAAAAAGACAGCTTCAGGCATTTATAGATCCCAGATAAATTCATTGCATGTTTCTCAGAAAATAGTACTGGTTATCTAATCCAAATTCATATGCCTTCTGTCTGTAGAAAATGAGGTGACTAAACATTTAAGGATTCAACCCAATACTGCAATAAATTTCCTAGTCCACAGTTATATCGTGGCAGACCACGTGATCCAACTTTATTGTGTGCCTGTTGAAACGTCATACTCCAATGCAAGACCCAGACTTAAAAGACTGGAAGAAGCAAAGAATCAGATGTTTCCTTCTATTATTCCCAGTCTTTGATGTACAACTTCTATGTGCGTGGATATAAGTACAAATACAGAATCCTTCACCATATTTATGGCATGCATTGGTTCCAGGCTTTCCACAGACAAAACATATCAGGGTTCTCTTAGCAGGTTCTGCTTTAGGTATTGCAAATTATCTGATTGGCCTTGGGATACCTGTATTCAGTATTACTTAGAATCTGCAGTTAATGGAATGTCCTTTGTCTAGATGTCTAGAGCATAATTTGGTCCAGTTAGACTGGCAAGTTTCCATTACTGGATTCCAAAGAAGTAGACAAGATATTTGATTGAGTCTTAGTGACCATTTGTACACTTGACCTTTATCCTGATTAAAAGTAGCAGAAAAAGAATGTATGCTTAGCAAAAAGGAGACGTGTATCTGCTTCCCTCCCTCCCTTTCCCTTCAAGTCAGTGTTGACTCTTGCTGACTGCCTGGACAAGCCCCTGCAGCTTTCTTGGCAAAATTTTGCTATTGCTTTTTTCCTAGGGCTGAGAGAAAGTGATTGGCCACAGGTCACCCAGCTGGCTTTGTGCCTAAGGTGGCACTAGAACTCACAATTTCCCAATTTATAGCCTGGTGTCTTAACTGCTACACCAAAGTGGCTCTCTATATCTGCATCTACTAGGTTATAAATATCTCAATGAAAATTAGAGGGGCTATATTTTGAGGGTTTTTCAAAGATGCCAGAGTTGCATGTTCTTGAAGAAATCAGGCTTAGATATTGTCAATATTAATGACAATATAAATACATATAAATATTAATTTCCTTGGACTTCTCAGTTGCTTTTTATTACCATCATTCACTATATGCTTCTTGGTTGGATGTGGGATTCTGAAAATGACAGAGGTGAGAATATTAAAGATGTGACAAATGGCAGTGTATGAATCAGTACATGGATGTAGTAGAAGCAAAGATGGTTTGCAGAGTCAGAAAGATACAAAGTGTGTAGAAAATGTGTTGGGGTAAACTAGTTTTCATTATCTGTATCAGTCATTCACATGTGCATAATGATTTCATTTGTCATTGCCAAATGACACAAACTGCCATCCTAACATACCTTCTGGACATCTGGCAGCAATTGCCATTTCTTCCCCCAAATGGCCCTTTAAAACAACCTTTCCCTGTATATACAGGTAGATTTATGGAGATGTGCCAAGAAAGCTAGAATTCAGAATGACCTTGATGGTGAATGCTAAAAAGGAAGAGAAAATACAAAATAAATGAAGCTAAAATGAAGTCAGAAAATGCTAACAGGTAAAAAAGTAACAGTGACACCTATTCTGGCACCTTAGTCTTCTTTGTAATACAGGATGTACTTCACCAGGCAATTCTGAGGAACAGGGTGATGGCTCAGAATCGAGACTGATCAAATGAGAAATAATACTTTGGACTGAAATCTTGGGGCCAGAAAATTTGCATCTTAGGGTGCTGAAGGGATTTGCTGGTTGTCTGGCCTTTTACGTATCAACTTTCAGAAATCCTGAAGAACAGGCAAAGTACTAAACTAGTATGAGAACAAATTACATTCTTTTTAAAAAATGGGGAAAAGGAGGAATTGTGGAAAGCAGATGTCTAACATCAAAACTCAGGAATTTTCTAGAGCATAAAACCAGCAATCTGTGAGCACTTTGAAATTGCCAGAGATCAGCATGGATTTGTCAAGAACAACTCTTGTCAAATTAATTTTTTGATTGGATAACCCAGCAAATTGCGGGAATGCTATGGACATAATACATCATGACTTCAGTAAAGCATCTGACAAAGGGCCCCATGATTTTCAGTTTAGCAATCCATTTAAATGTCAATCGGATGGCGGGTCAAGTGGATGGATCCACAACTGCCTAGAAAGCTGTAAAAAAGTGCTTTTCAACAGTTCCTCAGTAAACTGGAGAGAGCTATGGTGGAATAGCACAGCATTCTACCTTGGATGCTGTACTGTTTCATATCTGTATTGCTTGGACAAAGTAGAGGAAATGCTTTATAAAATTTCAGATGCCCTAAAATGCAGTAAGTCTACAAGTCAAATACATTCAGATTACAGGTTATACTGCTGTGGCTGATAATTTTAAGGTAACAATTTAAAAGCAGGATGGTAAAATCCTGGGCCAAACTGCAACTGCATTTAACAAAAGTATTTATATAAAGATTACAGGGCTCCAGTTACTTCTATCAAATAATTGCTGTTAAACAAAAGGTATTGTGTAGCTATCCCCCACCCACCCCTTTTTTTATCCTAGTAAGTGGAAGATGGAGGAAACAGTAGTTAAGACATGAGTGGAATGCAAATGGACTATTATCTCTTGGAGAAGTTTGTGTCTGCGGCAGAATAACTACACAGTAAAAACCTAGTTGGGAAGCAAGTGACATCTGCAAACCAAAGCATCTATGTGGAAATTTGGGTGATATAATTTAAAATGAGTTTTTCAGCAAAGTATTTAGAGAAATCAACAAAACTAGTGTAGCTAGTATTGTAGTTTTATTCAACTAGTTTGTGAATATCCTAATTACTCCTAAAATCCTCAAGCTGCAATCCTTACAGCTGCAAGAAATAGCTACAGTGGAATATATTTCTAAGTAAGCATGTTTACTTAGATACACCTTTCACAAAAATTGCTTTCCCTTATCTTTGTTTGGAAAGAGCCTAGGAATTGGATGCAACTTTATGTACAGCCAAATTTAACTAGCATTTTCTCCCCAAAGGCACATACAGCGTGCCATTTCACAGAGTTAAGCAGATATCAGGGAGAAACATACCACAAAGACAATCTTTTGAGACCATGGAACCTACCAAAACTTGAGAAAGGTTATTAAATATTATCCTACTGGTTTGAGAAAAGTGAACATTCAAAATAAAGGAGTGTTTATAAAGGCAATATAAAATCTCAGCAACAGTTCCAGGCAATCTACATTTTACAAGCTCCTATACTGAGTTTACTGGTAGGTAACAGCAGCTCAGTCCTGTAGTCAAAGAGAGCTTTTTTGTATATATTCAGAGGTACTCACACAATCTCTAGCATTACAAATATGCTAACTGCAAACCTTATTACTAAGAGGCATGCTGGAGCCACTCTACACCAAATGTGTTTAAAGTCCCCAAAATAGATGTTACATTTTAACAATATCCATGATATTCATTGGTTTAAAATAAGAACTAAAAGAACTTCACATTTAGCAACTGCTCTTTAACTGCAAGGCCAGATAAAAAATTCCGGGGCTTAACTCCCACTTCAAATTAAGCTTTACCAGCAAGTAGTTACCAGATAAGAGGCTCAAAGTCCTATTTCTAAAAAGATCTAACTTGTAAGGTGATTAGCTGTAAACTGACCATGCTGTCACTTTAACAGACTTAACTTTTACAGAATTAGTTGGACATTTCTAATATATATACATGTGTATGTTGAATGACAACATAACGATCTGTATTTGTCTACATAGTTATTTTCCTTGAGATGGCTCCTACAAGAACGATATAGGAAGGAATTCTTTCAATCGGACACATTATTACTATCCTATCTGGTTAAAAAGAAGGTAATTTTGGTCTTGAGAAATTTTCCCAACCTAGCAACTCATAAATACTTCAAGAACGCTTTCAACAATGTGCGAACTGTAGAGGGAGGTGAAAAAAAAGGTCTTGTTAAATTCCCGTTTCTGTTTTCTGGGACAAAGAAGCCTTTTTTCTTTTTTAAAATTTCCTCCAGAGCCATTTGTCCAAAAAGGTGAGCAAAACAACAAACACCTGGAAAGAGGGATCAATCAAACCTCCTAATTCAATAGTCTACCTTGCAACTTCCCTTAAATCATTACTTAAAAGAAGGTTTTTAATTCTGAAGAATGCTCTGACAAACTGTCCCACTGCCACGAAAGCCCCTTTCCGATCTCCCTAAATTGAAGATATAGGGCATAAAAAATTGACGATATGAGTAGCAAAACTCACCAGTTAAGAACGGAGCCCGCCCTCCTACCGAGCACTTCCCGGGAGGCAGTTAGTTCAGTTTAGATCTACGGCCGTTTCTTCCTCTTAACTGGGGGACTGCTGGAAAAAACGTGAGTGACAAGCGAACTGCCAGCGACCGACTCACTCGTTCGCACGCGATGCTTTTGTCACGCCGCCCCGGGGACACCAGAGGCGCCCTGGAGCCAAGACGCGACCATGAGTTGCCTTCCACGGCAATCGGCCGGAAGGGAGGACATACCAGTATCAAAGAACTGGAAAATTTCTCGAGAGACACCTTACCGTTCCCTATGGTTTCCTGGCCCTCACAGAGAGTGTTTTGTTGCACGACTGCCTTTGCTTTTTAAAACTAAAAGCAAATATTCTGGGCAGCAGCCGCAATGTAGGAGGCACCGCACGAGGCATTTCCCGCTGCCTCCAACCCACCAATCGTGGGCACTGCGCCAAAGGAGCGGCAGAGAAACTGCAGCGGGAGTCCCTCCGACGTGTGGCTAAATGATCAGATGGGTCGTTGTTTTTCATTCAACAAAATGTATCTGATGAATATAATGGCATAGGTAGGTAAGAGCAGCTGAGTCCTGTATATATATTATACCAGTATTGCAGATTTCTCTTCGGACACCTTCGATTACTAGACTATTGACTTTTAATGAACAAAATACAATGGAGAAAAAAAGACATTCAGAAGAATGCTGTGAAAAAAAAAAGGAAGTTCCTTCCCTGAATATGTCAGAATCCTAAAAATCTCCTCAATTAAACCACGCCATGATTTGCTTACTCAAATAAAATGCAGTTGATCAGATTCACATTAAGCCATAAAGAATGGTTTTGCAGGCTATGTTCAACAACATGTTAAAGCGTAATGAATTCAGACCATAAATAAAACCATCAGTCATTCTAAGGCTGCAATTCTATTTTTAACAGAACCTGGGGTCCTATTAAAATAATTTGTATTTAAACTTTTATTATATTTTTTAATTAAAAGTTTCAAGAAGATAGAATAATTGATGATAGTAAAAAAAAAGTTGAAAATACTTTTTATTTTTTAAAAGGCATTACTTTACATGTAAAAATACCATGAGATATAGGGCTAGCCACCAGCTTGGCTGGCTTCAAAAATGGTTGGACCAATTCATGAAAGTCCTGGGGATCAATGGCTATTAGCCTTGATGGCATTATGACCACCTCTGAAGGCCATCTGCTAGGAGACTAATGGACTTTCTTGTGCAGTTGGCCAACTATAGTGGTTGGCCACTATGAGGACAGACTGCTGGACTAGATGTGCTAGGGATCTGATCCAGCAAAGCACTGCTTATGTTCTTATGTACGCTGTAAGTTAAAAGCTTGGAAAAATTAAAAGAGTTGTGCTGGGCACCCAAATTAGTACTGTATGCACCCCATGAACCTCCCTAAAAAAGCTTCCTTGAATTGGGCACTAAAGTCTCTTTTTCAGCCACCTTGCATACAATAGCCATAGTGCCCCATTTAATGTGTGGAATTTGCTTCTGAGCAAATATGTGGTAGATTCTAAAATCTGTGGCTAAAAAATGTGAAATGAGACAAAGCCAAAAATGTCTCTGATGAAAGGGCATCATGATATTAGGAAGTCTGGGTAGCTGATTTTTCATACAAGGTGCTCTGGGAAATAATAGAGATTGAAATGTATAGCTTCGCTGAGATTTCTTCCAGCAAATATTCTGCCTAGTTCAATCATTAAATATTTCAATCTCTTGGGAACTAATTTTGTTTTCTAGCTTTGTAAATATAGAAATGTTAATAAATTGGCCAAGTTAAGCAAATTTAGAGAAGCAACCCTAAAATTTCCCTCAAAATCCAAATGAGGATTTGATACTACAGTTGCCATCATTTATTTTTCTGGCATTGTTCCTATGACTCCAACAACTGAATTGCACATTTAATTTCAATCTGTGAAGTGTTTTGAAGTCCTGTTAGTTGTAAAGCTAATAACAGATTAAAGAACCAAAAACAAATTACTTCCATTTTTAATAGCAAGAGGGTGTCTGCAAATGTTAACAAACTTAATCTGCATTTTTTCTGAAATCATGATGAAGCTCATTGGGCAGAAGTCACAAGCAGTGAAGCCAAGGGGTTGGGGCAAGGGTCATGTCAGAAAAAAGCAAGAGGCTGATCATCATCATAACCCCATCTGCTACCCTGCTAGGAATGCATAACAACTTTTAAGCATCCAATCTAACTGAAGGCTAGTTGCCTACTTTGGATCAGATTTCCATTCACTCACATTTTGTGCTGGGAGAAAAATACAGTATGATACACCCACCCCAAGTCTCAAAAAGTTGTTTTTTGTAGTATCACTTTTCCTGTTTACTTCATGCAGATAAAATTGGCATGATGCAATGCAATGACAGCAACAAAAATACCAGGAACTTCTTCTGGAGGACATTCTAGGCCAGGGGTGCACAACTTGTAGATGGGAAAGGCCCACATTGATAAATTAAAAATAATTGCCGCAAAGGAATACCTAGCTTGCCAATCAGCTGTTTGGCAGCTAGCAGAGTGGGGCAGTGCTGGTGATGGTGCCAGTGAGGGCTGGAGGCTTTGGAGGCGCTTGGCAGCTTGACCTTTAGGGTGGCAGCAGTGGTGGCAAATTTATTGACTTTTAAATAATGCCGGCAGGCTATACAAGGCTGCTTGGCAGGCTGCATGTTGTAAAGGCCTGTTCTAGGCCCATATACAGTATTATAAAACTGCAAATCATGAAATGCTAAACAGAAACATCACACAGTACAATTTTTTTTGTTTTCTGGAGACCTCTATGATGCTTTAGAACAGCTGAAATCAATTCTAGGGCAAGAAGAGATAAACAATGAAGTCACTTCCCAGAAATGTTGATAGCAAAAAAGAGTTTCCTGAAAATTAATTCTGTAAAGCTGAGGTGAGTGGGACAAGAGACCATTCAACAAAGACAGTTAAAATATTTGGTCCTTCACTTGAACACTATTTGGTGTAAAAAAAAAAGAAAAAAGAAAAATGCAAGGAACACAGAGGCTGTACATTGATTTAGAGTCAACATGAGCACAAATTGAGAGTTCAGTTTGTGGTGATACTACTGATTGATATAAAACAACAAGTGGGTATATAAATCACCTTAGGTTACCCATATCTTGGACCAAAAAGAAAACCAGCACCTGGTTTATCTATTTTATTTTGCTCCTTTGACTCAACAACTTCCTGAAGAGGAGACAAAGTCTCTTCTTGACTCAAGTAAAAGACATTTCTGCAAGGATAACAAAGTCTCCTGTGGGCTTTGTGTAAGATCCCTGCAGAGGAGACAGTCTTTCTGACTAAAACTACAGGTTAAAAAAAAAGGGGAGGGGATATTCTTCTAACTCAGAATTCTGTTAATGAAAGAAGTATAAAGCCCATTTTTGAAAATGTCTGTGCCCCTTCCTCCCCTACTGTTCAGCAACCCATGATTCTACACGGAATAATTTTCTCTACCATATTCTACTATTTTATTTAACAAGCAAATTTGGCTTTTTGTTTATATAAATTAAATATATTTAATTTCATGTTGAAGAGTAGCTGAGCTTTGAATAAGAGAAACCAAGTCTCTCATGATACATTTTAGGAGAGGAAATAAAGCAGGTTTTGGGGTGAAAAGTGACAGGGCAAGGGAGGGTCTTTGAGATTTAAATTGGAAGTTGTATCTAGGAGGAAAGTAAAGATGGGAATCTTGCAAACTCCATACAATCCCATCTTTGCTGATATCTCATATTAACATCCCTGAAGAAGCAAAGTCTGTCTGTCGCAAACCACAAAGGAAAAAAACCCCATCTTTTTCTATTTCTGGAATTTGGAGTTTGTGTGCAAATTAAATTTAATTAATTATTAATTCAAAGCAGGCAAAAATCCAATTTAGTTTTTCTTTCTCATAGGTAAGGGATTAACACTTAAGTTATTAACGTTTGTAGGTAAGGCCCTACTGTAAGTGGTTTATTGGATGAAACAATGATAAAACTGATCTTTTATTTTTACATTTGGTTTCCTCACAAATTCTTGAAAGTTTTTTTTTTTTTTGGTATTCTTCTACCAGAACACAAGAGGACTAATAGGATCTTATCTGGTCCCGTTTTTTTTTTTTTTTACTGTCTCTCTTTTTTTAATGTTTAGAATTGTTTGCATGTGCAGTTAGGTAGAATAGAGAGATTAATATAAAATAGTCTTACTTGCATATATAAATTTGAAAATAAATAAATAAATTTCTTGGTAAAACAAGTGCTTGGTTTTAATGGTGTCAGAGGCAACAACCTATCACAGTAAGGTGTTTAGAGATATATTACAGATGATTAAATAGCTATTTCTTAATAGCAACAGACCTGGACAGACAGGCTTCACTTAAACTGTGTTTTTGAAAAGAAAATAAAGAAAATGCATGCTTTTCCCATGATCTGTATGTAAGTATATTCTTGTTATCAGAAGAACAAGAAGTGTGGCCCCTGGGAGGCCGGTGACCCTCCCTCTACTCATAGCCTTCATGTTTCTCTGCCTTCTCTCTTCTTTCTTGCTGCATTTCATACCCAGTGCTTCCCAAACATCTCTGCATTTCCTGCTTCCTCAGTCTGTTTCCCCTAACCCTCTACTCATTTCCTCCCCATTGCTGCCTCCCCAATTCTCTGCCTTTTCCTGCCTCCACTATTTTTTATACATTTACAATTGTGGTGCTCACCTCCTTCAGAATTCACTCCCCTCCCTCCTTTACCCCTTAACTGTCACCCCAGTTCTCCACCCTTCACCCTCCAGCCATTCCTTCCAAACCTATCCCTCTTCTTCCAATCCTTCTGTATTGCTTTCCTCAATCCTGCCACTTCACTTAATAACCTGCTGGGAGGTCGCAGCTTCATCTATTCCTTCCCTTTCAAAAAAAGGACATACAACTTTCTTTACCCTTAAACATTTATTTTGGCCTTTATAGGCCACAAGGTGTACGCCTAGTGATGTTGTAATGTGACCAAACCAGGCAATCTATGTTTGGGGTTGATGGTTGGGGGGACTGAAGGGGTAAAATGTCAGAGACTTACCCCATAAATCTCGTGGGAAAAACTTTTCCAATTTTGGGCAAAATTTACCTCCTGATACTCCTCAATTAAAAAAAGGGACAATTGCTACAGTTTTCTTAGGGTGCACTAAGCAGCACTGGGGCTATTTTCAACCAGAAGACTGTGGTATGCATGAAGAGATCTGAGATAGCAGGGAAAAAAAATCTTGAGTTGCTAGGGGACAGGCTAGCAACTCAAGATTTTGAGTTTTAACAGTTTTTATAACTGTTATGAAAAAGGCAAGTTCCATACTGAAGATCATTTAGAAGAAAGAAATTTGCCAATATTATTATGCCTTAATCCAAATCTATAGTGATCGCACTTAGAATACTGTGCAAAATGTGGTTGTCATATATCTAAAAAGTTATATGGGTGAAAAAAGTACAGAAAACGTGATAAAACAGCTACAAAAAATCTAATGAAGAAAGATCTTAATACTGTGGAACGTTTTAACATCAAAGAGAGCTAAGAGCTAAGATGGTAGAAGAATATACAGCTATGCATGATGTAGAAGAAGAGGAAAAACATGGTTGTAAAAAACATACTTTTTAGAAAATAGTTTTTTCTCCCACTCAAAATACCAGAATCCCGGGAGACTCAGTAAACCCCTGGAAGTCATTGGATAGGTAAACTACTTTTTTTACACAATACCTAGTTAATCTATGCAATTTTGCCATAAAAATTGCCACAAATTTGCCACATATAAGTATGTGTTGAATAACTGTGAGTGGGGGGTAGATAATGACTGCCAGTTCCTCAGTTACACCTGGATGCAGTCACCAGAAGTCCAGCTCAACATCTTTATCTAACAGTGTAGTTAATTTTTGTTTCCATGTGTTCTGAACTTCAGGCAAGTCATGGTTCAATTGGATTAATGTGTTATGCAAAACATTAGTGAAAGTCTTGCTTTCATTAGGGAGCATGTGAGTGCTCTTGCAAATAGGTTCTATTCTCTTATATAATCAGAACTTTTACAACCACTATTGACCCACAATTACTATTTTTATATTAGGTGGCATCCTTAGAGGATGCTATATGCTAATGCCTTCTTTAAATTATCTTCTCATATTTTAGTTAATTGTAATTAATATGCTATCCCCTTTTGTCACAACACTAACACACTTTTCTTTTCTTGATGTACTTAGAACTACTACAGTTTACAGTAAATACCAATCTATGATTTTACACTGAAAGAAAAATTCAAGATGAATTAATAATTCATGATTTATTGGGAGCAACTATAGGTATATGGAATTTTTCTACTAGCAATATTTAGATACAATTTTAATAAGAAATCCATCATTTGATTACACATTATACAATAGACAAGGCACTAAAATGTACACCTACTATTCATTTTCATTATGGATTTTTTGGAGTCTCCTCTTTTGATGAAAAATAAATATTATGAACAGATCCTTCATCAAAAATGTCATCATGAAACCAAGATACATAAGGATCCTCTCATTCCTTAAATATTTATATATAAAGCATAAGGTTCTAGTTCTAGAGACCAAATAGGGCAATAATCCATATTTGGACATGATAGCAATTTTCCATATTTTCCATTATGCACTTTTGAAAAGAATTCTGTAGAGAGCAGAAACAGCTTTGGTACTAATTTGAAGAGGTCCTTTCTACAGGGATGCAAGGATATGTGAGGTGGTTTCTTAAGTTTTGAAGAGATACAATCTCAGAAAGGCTCTGTAGTATACATTTGCCAAATGGGTAGATCCAATGCAAGTTCGAATCACCGGGATGAAGTAGATAGCTTGACTGGTAGTGTCAACTTGTCCTCAAATTTGGAACAAAATTGCTAAATCTGAAAGGATTTGATTCAAGCCAGTCAATCTTTTCAGTACAGAACACCCAGGAAACAAATGATGGAATTGTCCTATTTGCCTCAATATTGTAGCCACACAAACTACTTGGTCAAATGTTAACCTCTAGAATGGTATGGGTCATTTTAAATCACATCTCAAATATGTGGTAAAATAGTTGTTTGTAATCCCAACCACAGATTCACATTGGCAAAGGGAGAACAAACAATGCTCACATTGCTGCCACTGTGTCAATAAGTCAAACTACAAATGTCCAATCATGGCCTACATGTTCTTAGGGACTTCTGCACGTGATCATACAAAATGCTAAATCATAAACTCTGATGTACAAACCACAATGGCTAAGCCAAACTGAACAAACCACATTTTAGCCTAGCATAGTATGTGCACCCACCATAAACTTACACAACCAGAACTTGGTTAGTATGGTGGCAGAAAAAGAGAGACTCAACAAATTGTTATTTGGATGTCTCATCTTCATGATATTGCTACTTCAAGGTTTTCTCTTTGCACATGCTAATATCTGACATTTTACAAACTCTAATCATATCTAGCGATAGAAACCAAGACATAACATGATCAGAACAATATGCTACATATTAAGGGACATTTACTAGAAACGGAATATAAAATGAATAAAGATCTGAACAACTGGTGACCCACTAAGCCAAACTCACTTCAAGAGTGCTAGTCACTGCATTCAGCTTGGTAGATCACAAGTGGTGCATTCCTGAGATGCAACTCTCATCTATAATGTTAAGTAGCCTGCTCTGCAATATGCAGAGGCTTGAACTGAAATTATGATTCAGAACAGCTATACAGATTAAATATCGTAGTGCAAAGAGCCATCTTAGAAGTTTAAAAAGACATACTGAATATTGAACAAATATCCACACAACTTCACCTTCATGAATGAAACTAGATAAAATAGATTGATCCAGATGTCATTCTGCTAAGATATTTAGCAAATTTCCAATGGAATCACAAAAAGAAAAATCGTTAAATTCAAACAGACTCATTCAAAAATCAAAATTACAAATTACATTTCATCCCTTGTATTAAACAGTGGTTGACATAACCTTTGAAAAGTCTCAATTTGCTCAATCCCCTGAGTGTGCTTAAGGTAGCTCTTTGGATTTTGGTTTTATCATACTAGTTTCAGATATGGTAGAATTAGATCATTATGTGCCTTACTTTCTCTTTTATTTTCAGGCCACTTGTCTTAATATTGATGATTCTTTGGGTCTTTCCCCCATTTATTTGGTTTTTTAAAATAATTCCCTTATATTTGTTTAGTTTGGTTTATTTAAAAATAGCAAATTAAAAAAATAATTTTAAAATAGTCCACAATCCCATTCAATAAGAACAGTCTACAGACAGCCTTGAAGAGATTTTCCCCCAATATTCAACCATTACAAATGAATAAAGAAATACAAGTTTAGAACAAACTAAGATTCAAAGACAAAATTAATATTTTTATCATATTAGCAGCTGGACTAGGCAACAAGAAATGCTACTGAACTGACTGGAAAATCACACATTTCTGGAAATATAGAAATAATTAAATGACACTCATTTGTTGTGTAAAACTTGGATTTCATTAACTGTCAGTTTAATTTAACAGTCTGCTTTTTTGTAGGCAAGTGCAAACTTGGAATATGTAAAAATTCATTTCTTCTTGTTTATAATACCAGAAATATTTATTGGGTCTTTGTATACTGCATATTCAAGAAGCAAAGTGACAAAATGTAAGACATAATCCAATACAGTCACTGTAGCTGCAAATATAACTTTAATGTATGTGTTGAATGCATAGTGAAATCTCTAATCCAGAATTTTCTGCTACCAGTGGTCAGGTGCTCTGCATGGCACAATGTCCCATGATTAGAAAAATGAAATAAATGTATACTATGGAAATAACATGAACACTGGTTATTCATATCAGTAACAAGCTTTAGATTTACTTGGTGGAAAATTTGAACTATGCTTTGCACTGATTCTTTTGAAAACAGATTTGAATTAAGAAATAAAGTTATTTGCTTTAAAGTCTTCAAGACTTTTTGCCTCCTAGTCTATCCAAACCCAAAAAAGACAAAGAAATTCTTAAATGTTTTGGTCTTGCCCACTCTGGTATTTTTGAACCATTCCTATAAAGGAATTTTAGACAAATTCAGCACACAAGCTAGTCAATAGGTCACTGAGCAAATGTCTAGATTCTGTATTCAGGTTGCTCACAACCATCTAATATTCATTACAACCCCAACCTACAAAACTGGAGGGAAAAGCACTATCCTTTTGTTAATTTAGAACTACCCAAAGGGAGAACACAATAAGTAATTAAAGTATGTTGGGATGGTCCATCAGTATTATGTGGATATGAGATTGTGCCTTAAGAAATGGGCTATTTCCTCACTTTTGCTGTATGGGTAGCTTCCTATAAGTAATAGCTTTAATCTACTATGAAGTGATTTGATAGTGTTCTTAATAAGCTCCATGTTAGTGATTAGCAGCAATGCATGGAGTGGAAAAAAAATATTCCTAGAAATCCCCAAAAGGAAAACACTTTGGACTGGTTGGAAACCCAATAAGCACAACAGACTTCCTCCTCTGAAAAAAATGCTAGTACCTACCAGCTCTGCTTATTAGTCTTAATTAATAATGCTACATATAAATTGTGGACATTCCAGGCTACTAGCTAATTTAAAACTGGAACAGTTTTGTTTCTATTTCATATTGTATTTGTTTTCCTCTGCTCCTGGTGACCTGTGTTCAACGGTAAAAAGCTCTACAAGGGCTGCTTCAAACACTGTGTACCTGTAAACATGTGTCCAGTAGTCTGTGTGCACATGGCAGCAGGAAGCCACAAACAACTTTAGCATATATATCTGCATTGCCATGTGCACTTATATTTTTATACACATTTATCTAAAAGGTAATGCAAAAACATCTGTAAATTACAACACAATCTATATTTTAGCCTTGGTCTGTGCTTATTTTTCCAGGCCCTTCCTGGCTCATTTTAGAACTCAAGCTCTTGTAGGCATGGAGTAAAAGATGGCTTGAAGACAGCAGTTGAATTATGCAAGTAACAGGATCTGACTTACACTAGAAGGCATGGCAATGTTATGCAGTCACAAACTGAACCTGTACAAAATTAATAAATTGCAACCCTACATGCATTTACTTTGGATAAAACATGCACAGGACTGGGCTGCAAATAGAAATGGGTTGTTTTTCTTTGCTGCAGCCCTGATGCCAGAATGAGTTTCACCAGCTAGTGGGCGGATCGTGCCATTCAGCGCAAATCAAAGGCAACAGACTAGATCAGTGATGGCAAACCTATGATACACGTGTCAAAGGTGACACATCGTAACGTTTTGGGTGACACGCCAACATTCACCAACACCCCACAACAACTATTCTCCCTGTTTGAGTTAACAAAGAAACTGAGTTTGTTTTACTCATATTTCATTTTTGTCATTATTTGACGTTTCTTTATATAATACATAGCACCACACATGATTGGACTGCATTTAAAAAAAATAAATGCATTTGTAAAGAATTGTTTTTCTTTTGTTCGGGGGGTGGGGATGACATGCCAGCAGAGTCAAGTTAGGCATTTTCCAAATTTTTGACACACTGAGCCCAAAAGGTTAGCCATCATTGGACTAGATGGTCTGTCAGGACAGAAGTGAAGGGAGAAAGGGGGAACACACTTTCCTAGTATTCCACAATACAGATAGCCAATCAGACAATCGTTAGAAAGCTTTGAATTCTCTTTTCTTGAACAGCAAGTGCTGAATTGCCACCCTTTCCACCTTGCTTAATAATTCAACTGAGTCACTGTACAACTGTTAATAACTGTACCTTCACTGTTAAATAGTTAATTGAAAAATTCAGTCACAAAAATAAAATAACATAAAATGCCCAACTGGAACAAACTGGCCACCATGGAAAAGACTGGGATTACTGGGTATACCTGGAAGTCCCATCAGAAGTTACATTAACATTTTGCCTCCAAAAAAAATGGAGATTTCTTTTTGTTTTATTAAATTAAAACCTACCTAAATGTTATTTTACGTCTTTCTTGGCATTTGTTCACAGCCAACAGACATCTATTCTATCATTCTAAATACAGGAATTGAACCTAACCCTCAAACTGTTTTCTAATGATCAAGTCACTTCAGTCTGATGGACCACCGGCTGCCGTATGTACTAGGGTGAATTAGGGAATGGCCTGTTAAAAGATGGAACAGGCCATTCTTTTGTAACAGTTTGAAGTTTCCTCTCCCAGTACATTTTTTTTTTGTTGAACACCTCCATCTTGATTCTGTGTTCTTCTTCAGCCATTTCACATTCCCTTTCTATCTGTTGAATTTTTGCCACATGCACCTCATTCATTTGGATCAGTTGCAGCTGCAAAATAGACATTTGCTGATGGTGTTCCTCTTCATGCATCTTTTTCAAATCACTTTCTTGAGCAGCTTTATTTCTGAAGTTTTTATTGCCAGTTACTCTGACTGCTGAACAGGAAGGCTCAGATTGTGAGGTACCTTCACATACCTGGAAATGTACAAGTTCTTTCTCTTCATCACATGGTTCTCTGTTTATAACACTGAATGATTCTGGGAAAATAAAAGAAACAGTCAACAACTGTATGACTTTTTAAAATAAAAATTCCCCTACAGAAGATCTAATGTGGCATTGTAGAAAGTTTGTCTGGAAAACCTGGATTCCCATTCTCAGTATGAAGTTTATTGAAGGCCCTTGGCAAGCCACAATTGGCTGAACTATTTTATATAGTGATTTGTTATGAAGAAAAAGCATTTTATAGGAAGGTAAGAATTCAGTGTGAAAAATAAACATGACATTGCACAACTAGAACAATTTGTGTAATCTTGCATTCAGGATACCACTAGATGTCAAAATTGTCTACACCAGGACAAATAACAAATGGATAAAAACAATAATTATAAAAAGACAAAAAGTGATCATTAAAATGAAAACATTATGAAAAATTTTTAAATTTTTAAATGTTAAAAATATACAAACTCCATGGAGAGGGCAGAATATCAATTACAGTGGAGCCATCTAAGAATGTCTCTGGTTCTCAAAGACCCCCAGGCCTGACGACACAACCAGGTCTTGAAGGACTTCCTAAATGACAGCAGGGAAGGGGCGAGCCTAACTTCAAGAGGGAGAATGTTCCACAAAGAAGGAGCCACAGCAGAGAAGGCCCACCTCCTGGGACCCACCAAATGCAAGTCCATGGCCAATGGAATGCGTAGCATACCTTCCCTGCTGGATCTAATGGGACAGACTGATGTGATCAGGGAGAAGCAGTCCCTCAGATAAGCCAGCCCCATGCCATGAAGGGCTTTAAAGGTCAAAACCAGCACCTTGAATTGGACCTGGAAAGAAACTGGCAACCAGTACAACTTGTAAAGCAGAGGTGTAACCTGTGCTGTTCTAGGAACACACATAACTGCCCTTGCTGCTGTATTCTGCACCAGTTGTAGCTTCCGGATACTCTTCAAGGGCAGCCTCATGTACAACGCATTACAGTAGTCCAATCTGGAGGTGACTAGGGCATGAGTCACTGTGAGCAGAGCCTCCTGATCCAGGAAGGGGTGCAACTGGCACACAACACGAAGCTGTGTAAAGGCCCTCCTAGCCATGACTACCACCTGCTCTTTGAGCAGGAGTCACAAGTCAAGGAGAACCTCCAGATTGCGCACTGGGTCTATCCGGGGCAGTGCCACCCCATCCAGCACCAAAGATGGTATAGTCCCAGAACAGGCAGGACCCCAAACCCAAAGCCACTCAGTCTCGCCAGGGTTCAGTTGAAGTCTGTTGTTCCCCGTCCAGACCCTCACAGTCTCCAGACATCAGGATAAGGCGTCTACAGCATCACTTAGGTAGAGAGGTAGAGACTGTATAGTTGGGTATTATCAGCATACTGATAATACCTCACCCTGTGGCGACAGATGAGCTCACCCAGCAGTCTCATGTAGAAATTACAAAATTACAAACATATTATAGGCTTGTGGGCACCCTTCCCACCCAAAAAGCTGAAGGCAATTGGAAAGAAAGTTTGTTGTTTGATATATAGTACTGTGCTAAAGTTTTAGGCAGGTGTGAAAAAATGCTGTAAAGTAAGAATGCTTTCAAAAATATATATTGTAATTGTTTATTTTGCACAGTACTGTAACTTTTTCCCAGTACTGTATGTATATGCATGTCATTTTCACTTCTGAGAACGGTTCACTTCTGGTATGTTGGGTAGATACAGTTTCAGAATCCCTACTTTACCCCAGTTCCAAGCTGGGGAAAGGCTGAAATTCATCTAGCTCAACAAAACCAGAAATATACAGTGGTACCTTGGGATATGAACTTAATCCGTTCCGTGATTCTGGTTGCAACTTGAGTTGGCCTCAAGTCGAGGTAAAGTTTCCCATAGGGTTCAATGTAAATCCGGTTAATCTGTTCCGCCCTCCGAATTTGGTTGCAACCCGAGGCAAATTTCCCCATAGGGTTCAATGTAAATCCCGTTAATCCGTTCTGCCCTCCGCCCGAATTTGGTCGCAACCCGAGGCAATTTTCTCTTCAGAGCCTTACTCCCGCCAAGCCTGCTCTGCATTTTCTTTGGAGCCATGCTAACATGCACACCAAAAACCTTCGCAAAACACTGCAAAACACACCACAAGCCTCACCGAACGTCTCCTTGCTACCGCGACCTCGCGCACAGGAAGCCGCGACCGGGTGGCAGCAGGGAAAATGGCCGCAGATCCGGTTCGTTAGTAGAGGTGTTCGTAACCTGAGGTACCACTGTATACCAATTTAAGCTTACTTCTGGATTCAAGAAGCTATCAGTTTTGAAATGTGGTTCATCTTAGGCATTTTGAATTCCATGGACAGAGGAAGGCATAGGAAATTTGTCCTAACCTCTTGTTTGTAGAACTATAGATAAGTACCTTTTCTATTCATGACAAGGAGAAAACTATCCATTCAAAGATGTTCCAATTCAGATGCTTAAATATCAAATAGCATTTTAAAATTCTTCATTGAGATGCATATACAGTGCATTCGGAAAGTATTCAGACCCCCTTCACTTTTTCCAATTTTGTTATGTTGCAGCCTGATACTACAATCGTTCAAATTCATTTTTTTCCTCATTAATCTACACTCAGTACCCCATAATGACAAAGTAAAATACAATTTTAGAAATGTCTGTAAATTTATTAAAAGGGAAAAAGTGAAATATCACACGTACTTAAGTATTCAGACCCTTTGCAATAACACTTGAAATTTAGCTCAGGTGCCTCCCATTTCTCTTGACCATTGCTGAGCTATTTCTACACTTTGACTGGAGTCCACCTGTAGTAAATTAAATTGATTGGACATGATTTGGAAAGGCACACACCTCTCTATAGAAGGCCTCACAGCTGACAATGCATACTGTGTCAGAGCAAAAGCCATGAGGTCAAAGGAACTGCCTGCAGAACTCAGAGACAGGATTACTGCAAGGCACAGATCTGGGGAAGGCTACAAAAAAAATTCTGCTGCACTGAAGCTTCTCAAGAGCATGGTGGCCTCCATAATTCTCAAATGGAAGACGTTTGGCACACCCAGGACTCTTCCAAGAGCTGGTTGCCCGGCCAAACTGAGCAATTGGGGGAGAAAAGCCACAGTAAGAGAACTTCAGTTAGCGGGGTCCAGAAGGTAGGCCTTCTCTGCGGTAGCCCCCTGTCTCTGGAATATTCTGCCTCCAGAGGTAAGATTGGCCCCCTCACTCCTGGCCTTCTGGAGGGCTTTGAAGACCTGGTTCTGTCACTTGGCCTGGGGTGGGGAAGGAATACTTCAAGCGTGGGGATGGCTAGCCCCATAGAGGCCTGTCTTCAGCCCCAGATCCTTCATCTTCTTGGACCCTCTTTCTCTTTTTCAGTAATGTTTTTAAATTTTTATGTTTTAGGTATTTATATGTATTTGTGGTTTCAATGCTTTGTGTGAACCGCCCAGAGTCCCCCATTGGGGGGAGATGGATGGGGAGAAATTTAATAAACAAACAAACAGACCCAATGGTCACTCTGACTGAGCTCCAGAAATCCTGTGTGCAGATAGGACAAAGTTCCAGAGGACAACCATCACTGCAGCCCTCCACCGATCTGGGCTTTATGGTAGAGTGGCTAGACGGAAGCCTCTCCTCAGTGCAAAACACATGAAAGCCTGCTTGGAGTTTGCAAAAAAAAGCACCTGAAGGACTCTCAGACTGTGAGGAACAAGATTCTCTGGTCTGATGAAACTAAGATTGAACTGTTTGGCCTCAATTCTAAACATTATGTCTGGAGGAAACCAGGCACTGCTCATCACCTGTCCAATACCACCCCAACAGTGAAGCATGGTGGTGGCAGCATCATGATGTGGGGGTGTTTTTCAGCAGCAGGGACTGGGGGACTGGTCAGGGTTGAGGGAAAGCTGAATGGAGCAAAGTACAGAGATATCCTCAATGAAAACCTGTTCCATAGCGCTCAGGACCTCAGACTGGGCCAAAGGTTCACCTTCCAACATGACAACGATCCTAAGCGCACAGCCAAGACAACACAGGAATGGGTTAGGGACAACTCTGTGAATGTCCTAGAGTGGCCCAGCCAGAGCCCTGACTTGAACCCTATTGAACATCTCTGAAGAGACCTGAAAATGGCTGTCCACCGACAGTCCACATCCAACCTGATTGAGCTTGAGAGGATTTGCAAAGAAGAATGGCAGAAAATCCCCCAATCCAGGTGTGTAAAGCTTGTCGCGTCATACCAAAAAAGACTCAAGGCTGTAATTGCTGCGAAAGGTGCTTCAACAAAGTACTGAGGAAGGGGTCTGAATACTTAAGTACATGTGATATTTCAGTTTTTCCTTTTTAATAAATTTACAGACATTTCTAAAATTCTGTTTTCACTTTGTCATTATGGGCTACTGAGTGTAGATTGAGAAAAAAATGAATTTGAACAATTGTAGTATCAGGCTGCAACATAACAAAATTGAAAAAGGTAAAGGGGGTCTGAATACTTTCCGAATGCACTGTACATTAAACGATCAATGTGATATTCATTACAACTTATTGGAAGAAAAAGACTAAGTTTTACTTTTATAAAGATTCCAATTGCAGTATTTGTAATTGGATAAAATAAGGTTATTTTGTATAACCTTAATAAAACAAAACACTACTAAAACATTATACAAACTTGTATATACACATATTTAAAATAGTACCCATTGTATTGAAGTTTATTATTAATAATTAAAAAATCTAACCAATTGGGAATAAATGTATTGCATCAAAAGGCAAGTTAAATTTTTTAAATTTCTCCTTTTAAAATACAGGGGGCTAACTTGAGAGGCCAGAGCTACAGAATTCCTACAGACTTGCCAGAAATGCAGTATAAACCCTAAAAAAGCTTAATATAGTTAAAATATAAATCGAAACCCCAAATTTCCCCCCCCCATCAGGAAAACTCAGTAACCCTGGTCTCACCTATGTGTATGCTATGAGACCAGCCGTAACAATGAAAAGGTTGCACTCTACCTCCTGTAGTCTTCAGAATTCCTGTCCCTATGTTTAGGAAGGACTCCATTCTCAAAGATTTTCCCTCTCCTGTTTTAAAAAACAACCACCTGCTTTAAGATTAAAAAAAAATGGTTCTGTTACAGCTAAGAGACAGTTCAGGACTGGTTTTGCTGTTACCTGGAGCTATGAATAGTGAGTTATGTCTCACTAATTGTACAGTGAAGTAAAATATGCGCATCTGCTTACATGTTGAAACTGATGCCATTACAGAGATATTGTTGGATAAATGCAGTGCAAATACTCTATCTACTTCTGAAATAGGAAGAAACTGTTTAATGTAGGTCACTAGATTACAACTGTACCTTGGCTGGAAGCTTCAGGCTGATATTCAGAATCTTCTTCCGGTGGAGTCTGTAAAAAGTATACTTGCTCTGGTATCATGTTGGTGATCTTCTCTTTTCCTAGGATGTGATTACTTATAAGTGGACTAATACATCTTTTTACCTTATCTCGTCTTTCATGGGCCATTATTTTCTTTGTCCGAGCCTTGATGTTCTCCCAGCATTTCTTCAACTGCTTGAAGTCTCGGAGTGATACATTTGGTTGGGAATTATATTCATGAGCAAGGGCCTGCCAGGTCCGTTGTTTCAGTGCAATAGTCCTTGCATCACTTTTTTTACACTCAAGTACATACTTATATTTCTCAACTAATGCCAGTAGCACACTCTTCTCCACTTCAGAGAAGTATTTGGCAGGCTTTATTACTTCACTGTTTTGCATTTTCTGTCAATTCTCCAGGATATCAAAGCAATCTGAAATTCAATAGGAATGCTTTAGATTTGAAAATGTGAATTATTTTAAAGTATCTACATTTTGAATCATAAAATGTAATTTTCACATATTCACAACAAAGATATATGACTCAGCCAATTTGTACAAGCATTGACAGTCAGGTTCAAACAAAAGTTAGTGCAATTTCAAACAATTTGTAACTTGCCACTGCAAGATGTTGTCATGGCCACTTGTTTTGTTAGTTTAAAAATGCATGGAAAATAAAATATCTCAGTTCCAATTAGCCACAAAGGCAGCTAATTGGCATGTCCGTGTGCAGAGGCAATATAGCTCTGAATATTGGCAACAAATAATGGCCATTGTTCTTCATGCCCTAATTACAAGCTTCCAAAGGGCATCTGGCCAACAACCTCTACAGATGGAAACCTGGACTAGATGGCTTTTTAGAACCAGTAAAACTGTCCTACAGATGACAATAGCTGGTACACTCCTTAACTCTTCTAAGAAACAAAATTCAAATAGCAGCTGTCAAATAATTGTGGGACATGTTACTGTATTTCTCTTACACTTTATTTTGGAGAAGATACAATTTTGTTACAGGATAGAATATTCTAAAGGAAGTAAAATATTCACGTCCCATCATTTGAGCTAATTCCTAGTATGTATTTAAAAAGGTGTACATGAAATTCTGCAGCAACCTGAATATCACTGCTATTTCTAATTTTTTAACTTCATTCCAATGAATTTGCTATCACGAAGTAACAGCTACTTCCATTTGGGAGAGTCTGTGTTCATCATACAAATTCAGATATTCTGTTAAAGATGCTAAAGTAAGGCATGTATCTGATGCAATCTACTGCAATAGCACTGATAACTTATCACACAGAAAAAACAAATGCTTTAAATCTGATTCTTCTTGGACAGTTAATCAGCTGCTCTGCAATTCCAAGAAGAAACATATTTCATATCTGAAAATATTTATGAGCAGAATTATTAATATTTACTGATTTACCTCTGAATCCTACCCTAAGATTTACTCAGAGGGCTATAAACATTTTAATGATTTGAAAATACATGAATAAAATAATTATTTGCTTTAAATACAGATTTTCTATTTTCATTCCACTGAATCTTCCTAAACCTTTAGGAATGTTTAAATGGTTTCCTCTTAATTCATAACAGTATTTAATATGGCATAAATTCATCAACTAAAGTAACTAATTTGTTTTGTGATCAGTTTTTACGACGAGTACATTAAATAGGTTTCTCCACTTTGTTTCATCTTGTCAATAAGATTTAACTCAAGCTGTTCTTTTCACAGAACTGATGGCATCTACCTTCCTGCAACTCATGGTATGGTTCATTCTAGCCAGTCTTTCTCAGCAGAAGTCATGAAAAGCTTTGAGGCTGCACAGCTCCTCTCAATTCATTAAGTCTTGTACATAGAAGTGAATTTTTCAAGTTTTCAGATTTCTTATTTGTTGATCAAGTTAGCTGTCAATTGCAGGTAGTTTTCTACATCATTCTTTTTCTTAAGTCACAAAAATTTCACTCTATCATTGTTCACTTATTTGGCACACCAACATTTATTTATTTATTTATTTATTGTTTATTTATTTATTTAGAAACTTATGTGGTGGGTTATCTGGGATCTAGGCAGTTCACAATATTCAACAAAAACAAAATAAATAAAACCTAACAAACCCCATGACAGTACTATATATCCCAACCACAGCACCGCAACTTCCTATAAATTCTACATACTCTTGCATTTGCTAGGCTACTACCCTAGTCCAAAGCCTGGGTGAAGAGCCAGGTCTTCAAAGCCCTCCAAAAGGCTAAGAGGGTAGAGATCTTCTAAATCTCAGCGGAGAGACTGTTCCAAAAGGTTGGGACAGCCACAGAGATGCTTCTTCTAAGTCCCACTAGATGGCAACATTCAAGGAAAGGGACCTGGAGCACACCCACTCTGTCTAAGCTGGTAGGACAGGTGGATATCCTCAGGGAGAAGTATCTTCCAGATAACTTGGCCCCATGCCATTTAGGGTTTAAGGGTGATAACCAGCACCTTGAATTGTACCTAGAAAGCAAATGGAAGCCAGTGCAGCTTACACAGAGTGGTTGAACACAGGCAAAACATGAAGTGCCAGAACTTTACACACCGCTGCAGGGTGGATGAATTGAAACATGCCATTAGGTGCAATTTTAACTTAGTTTATTTTACAGAGCAAGAGTGATCAAGTCTACACTGCAAGATCAACTGAGAAAAATACACATGCACATGTGTTTAATGCACATGACCACTATTTCATTATGGTTTGCCACCTCTAGAATCTTCTTGAAGAGCCATCTATGTCTTTGGATATGTGATGTTCATGCTGTGTTCAAGAAGACTCTTTGCTTTCCATGGATTCCCTTTTCTTGTCCACACAGTGATGCATGCATTTTTAAGAACTTGATGTTTGTTTCAACAGGCATTGCACAGCATCATTACTTGTCAGTGATATGGATCTTATTGTCTTTTTTGTTTGAAAACTTTTTTTTTTATGAGAACACTCTCATTATTATTGTGCCATTGCTCTCACAACATCCAAGAACATTCTCTTGTTGCAAGATTGTAAAATGGCATTGTCTTTCCACTGTAAAGATCAACCTTTTTTGCTATGTCCTATATCCATTATAATCCATTATTCTTCATATAGTGATAAATTCCAGATTTGGGGTATATAAATCAGAAACATATTCACATATTTAGTCCATATTAATAAATGTATGATATTAAACTGAAATGGGATAAGTATAACAGCTGCATTTCATATGCCTAAATAGTCCCTCTGTCATTTTACACTTGAAACATGCGAGCCAATAATTTTCAAGCATTATCTGTGTCCAACAAATATGAAAAAAAAGTATTTAATTAATTTCACCTTAATATCAAAAGAATAATATTCTTTTTGACTGATTTGTTAATATGGGGAATTACAATTTCTATTTCAACTTGAAGAAAATGAAGATTTATGTGCAATTTTCAGACTGGGATTATCTCAAGATGTCAGAGAGGCTTTTTTTTCCTATCATGGTGCCAAGGCTGGTTGAGTTTGTGGAGTGGACACCAATTGTGTGTAGATTTTAGAATACTGTGGATGACCAGGGGAGAGGATGTGCGAACTGGAAGTTTGAGGGGTTCTCCTGGGTCATCCCCCTACTGGACTAGGATATGGCTGGCACTGCTTGATATCAGGCCTGCTTGGCTTGTATCCCCTGCCAGAACTGGTGGTGGCACGGGACAGAACCATGCCTGGGGCCTACCTTTTGTTCTGTGCTGCTGAGTGAAGGATTGTCTGAGATTGGTGGCGGCGGCAGCTGGGCTGCCAGGTGTGCTGATCAGCTGTCACATGGGTTTTGCACTGATCTGCGTTTGGCATGGTGGCGGCAGAAGGAGGCCGGTGATGCCAGCACTGATGCGAGAGGCCCTCTGCTGGCTTGTGGGAAAGAAGAGAGTGCTGCAATTCTGGTGGTGGCAAGGGAGGCACTGATGAAAGCAATGCCATAGATGATTTGATGGTGCCAGCTCCTTCACTGGAATGGAGGCACTGGAGTGGGGATGAGCTGAGGCGTTGGTGTCAGCCTGGCTCTGTGGCTGCAGCCTTTACTCTCTTACTCAAGTTTGGTGGACGTCTTGCCTATTTGGTCCAGGATTAAGAGAGACTTTGTAGCAGCCATCTTAGGGTGGCTTGCTTTGTTGACATCGCAACCCAGCTGGAGTCTACCTGCTGGACTTTGGATGTGTGATTGGGAAGAGGGTTGTGGATGGTGGAGGGCAATTCCCCCTGAATGTGGGGAGTGCCTGCCTTCCTATGGGTGAGAGCTGGGGGGGGGGGCTTTGAATTCACCATCTAGATGGTTGACGGGTGGGTGACTAGACTAGGAGACTAGTTGGGGTTGCCAGAAGTTAGATGTGTGGATGGAGGCCCTTGTCAACTGGAGTCACTGAGTGGCTTGGGCAGAAGGATCTCTGGGATTCAGCTGGCCTCTACGAGGGGAGTGTGCATTGTGTGGATATGGTGTGGGGTCTTTAGGCATGGGCCAGGACAGGAAAAGGAGAGAAGTCTCTGGAGGTAGGAGGTGGGTTATAACATCATGGTATTGACGGGAAGGGGGAGATATGACGAGACAGGGGCAGGCTGCTCTTGGGGAACAGATAACTAATGGATCCAATTGGGTTCCAGAAGATTTGGGGTTGTTCTGGAAAGTCCAACCAAAGCCCTGGTCGCTGCCTGAGATGAGAGGGTGGTTGGGGCTTTGGATTGGATTGCGCCTGAGTGACCTCTCCTTCCCTGGGGATTCCAGAACTGTCCCTGGTTTATGGAGGAGCTAAGGGAGATGAAGCGGTATTAGAGCCTACCTTGTGGTGGTAATAGCAGCAAAACATTTGTATTTATCCACCCTTATTGCATCCATGGATAGTCATCCAGTGGCCGTTACAGGTGACCCAGTCCTTCCTGGATGGGAGTGGTTTTGGGACTCACCTACAGGGTTGTTGTGAGGAATATGCTAGGCATCTGATGGATAAAGTTGATTGGATTCACTTTAAATTGGACTCCGGCGTTGATGCAGGTCCTATATAGGATACTAGGGCCAGGTCTGCCTCAGTTATCTGGGGAGAGTTTAATACTGCTGGGCCTTAGATCATGTTCCTCCTGGCTGGTTAAGGCCATCCGGGAAGGGACATGTGGTTGGGTACTGGGGGGGGGGTGTCCTGCTGCCTCTTAAGGAGATGCTAGACCCCACCATTCTGGACAATTTTCAGTCTCCAATCTTCCCTTTTTAGGGAAGGTTGTGGAACAGGTGGTCACACTGCAGCTACATTAGACTCTGGAAGAAACAGATTATCTAGACCCTTTCAGTTGGGGTTTAGGCTGGGGTTTGGGACCAAAACGGCACTGATCACACCCTTGGATGACCTCTGGTGAGAGCAGGATTAGGGTGGTGCACCCATCCTGGCTCTTCTTGACTTCTCAGCAGCTTTTGAAACCATTGATCATTGAACCTTTGGACTAGCTCCAGGAACTGGGGGTGGGCAGTATTGTATTGTGCTGGCTGTCCTCCTTCCTCCAGGGTCAGTTCCAGTTGATGTTGATAAGGGAGGAGAGGTCTGGCCCGTGGCCCCTGCATTGTGGGTCTCAGCGCTTGGCACTTTCTCCTCTCCTGTTTAACGTCTACAGGAAGCCTCTGGGGAGGTCCTCCAACAGTTTAGGTTGAGGTACCATCAGTATGCTGATGATAACTAATTTTATATCTCTACCCCAGGTCGCCTGAGTGATGCCATGGAGGTTCTGTGCCAGTGCCGGAGGCCGATTGGGGTGTACAGACTTCAGCAAACCCTAGCAAGACTAAGTGGATGTAAGTTTTGGGGTGACCTGGTTCTGGGGACCTTCCAGTTCTGGATGGGATGGCACTGCCTCAAATCCTACTTATGGTCACTCATTCCCTATTAACCTCCAGATTGGACTACTGCAATGTGCTTTACATGGGGCTGCCCCTGAAGAGAATTTGGAAGCTTAAGCTGGTGCAAAATGCGGTGGCACAGGCAGTAAGCAGGGCTTGTTCCTTGGTGTACGTGACACCGCTTCTCAAGCTGCATTAGTTACCAATATGCTTCTGGGTATAATTCAGAGTACTGGTTGTCACCTTTAAAACCCTTCATGGCTTGAGACTGGGTTATTTAGGGGACTGCCTCTCCCCAGTTGTTTCTACCTACCTACCCCATCTGGTCCAGCAGGAGGGGCATACTTCGGGTCCTATCAGCTAAGGAGTGTCAGCTGGTGGGGCCCAGGAGGAGAGCCTTTTCTGTTGTAGCACCCATCCTCTGGAATGCTATCCCTCCAGATCAGATTGGCCCCATCCCTGTTGGCCTTCTGTAAGGTCCTGAAGATGTTGCTCTGTGTTCGAGCCTGGGATCCCATTTATGGGACAGAGCCAATTGCTTGGTTATATTGAATGTAATTTTGTTCTGGTTTTCTAAGGGGTTTTTTTGGTATATGTTTTTTATTATTTTTAAAATTGTGATTTGGCCATATAAACCTTCTAAATACAGATGGTGTTCGCTTAATGACCATTCATTCAAGGATCATTCAAAGTTACAATGGTGCTGAGCGAATGGTACTTACACCTGGTTCTCAAAGTTATGGCTGTTGGAATGCCCCCTGCGGTCATGTGATCAAAATTTGGGCACTTGGCAGCCCACTCACATTTCTGACTAGAGGTTGTTCAACAACCCCCACCCATCTCCCCCTTTCTGTCCTTTTGGTCCCTTGCACACCGTGGCCCCTGCCGCCCTGCCCCCCAGCTGATCTTCGTCTTCTTGCTCTCACTGCTGACAAAGCGCACCTGGCCTGGCCCTTTGTGAAGCAGCTGCTGGCCGCATGAGGCCTTCTTCTCAAGGTCACGTGTGGCGGTTTCCATGCCAGCAGATGCCTCGCGAACAGCCAGGCCAGGCACACCTTGTCAGCGGGAGCAAGATGACAACAAAGGTCAGCTGGGGGCAGCAGAGTGCTGAGCAGCCATGGCTGTGCCTTCGCGTTGCAGTGCTGGCTGGGGCAGCTGGGTCTTTGCACCCTCCTGCTGGGCTTGGGACAGTTGGGTCTTTGCACTGTGCTGCTGGGCTTGGGGTCACTGGGGCTTTATGCTGCACTGCTGGGCTGAGGCAGCGGCTTGCATGCTCTCCCTCCCCTAGCAGCAGCCACCCCAGCCCAGGACCTCCTTGCGACTTCCGGCCAGCTTCCCCATTGACTTTGTTGGAAGCTGGCCAGAAGTCGTGAGGAGGTCCTCGCTTAACGACCCATGATTCTTACTTAACAAGAGCAACAGGGACTGCCGGGATTGCTAAGTGATGCAGTCACTTGATGTCACGCTTTATGACTGCATTGGTTAGCGATGGGAATTCTGATCCCAATTACCATAGTTAACTGAGAACTACCTGTAAATAAATAACTCTGCAGATAATGGCTCTTGATCCATTGATCAGTTTCTTGTCAGAGAAACTATATGCCCAATGGAAAGCCAAAAGTTATGAAAATTAAAGCAATCCGGGGTTTGTTGTTCTCATAAAAAGAATTCTTAGTATGTTATCAATTTGTCTGAAATAACCTAAAGATATTGGCATAGGAACATCTCTACATACATGTATTGAACTTGATAAGCTCATATATGTTTTTTAAAAACCTCATTTTTATATCTATATATGTTTAGCAATTTGTATATCAATTTTATTCAGTTTTAATATGTAATTTTAAAAAAAGATATATTAATAGCCAGAAAAGAAGAATCTTTCTTTTGAATAACTACTCTCAGGTTTTTGAAAGAATACAAGCAGTAATTGAAATCCCAATTATACTTTTTTACAGAAAAACTAGAGTGTATCAGCAGCACATGAGAATACAGTTAACTGAGTTATCTGATAAATTATCAGTACATTTTAGTAAAGAAAATACGTAATTTTCAATGACACATAATATACTATTGGCATATAATTACAATTAGTATCCAACACTAGTCATTGTTATACTCAAAATGTCTTCTGTTTGTCTAATAAAACAGGCCAGTGGTTCCAATTTAAAATTAAAAATAAGAGGAGATAAAAGTATCCTTGATCAGTTTCACATGAAAGTATGATAGATGAGATAATTTCATTTATAGTAACTCTAATGAAGCAAGTAGAATATATTAATCAAATTGGTAAAAAAGTGAAAATCTTTTAAGTAAACTTTAAGTAAAATTTATTTCAGAATTTTCTAGTGAACCATTTCAGTCCTTTTCCACATCCAACAAAATTTGCTGATTTCAGGTTTTCTGAATATATCCAGGGTGTCAATTAGTAATCTAATGTCAGACAGATTTTTATAAAATCATATTGTACAAGATGAATGATCAAAAGTAATACCAGCTGCAGTTTATGTGCCGGCATTGCTATATTTTTGCAGCAAAATTTAGTAACGAAATCAGAGAGTACCTTACACAATCAGCCTTCAAAATCACTGTTACACAAGCTTCACAAAGGAGGCTGTAGAAACCTTACAGTATTTAAAGTGCATTATAATAAGTCTCCAATACTGCTGAGTATGTAGACCAGTAGCTTTTCCTCTTTTAATACATTTAAGGTAGCTATACTTTTTTGGAGAGGTAAAGGTACAGGTAAATAGGTAACTTGATAATATGCAATCTTAGGAAGAGTTATATTATATAAAATATACTTTTGACTCAATATTACAAAGAATATTTTTTTAATGATGTATTCAATCAAAAGCATTAACAGTTCCTTAGTACTTAGCACTTAATAGTATAAATAGTATCACATTGCTGTAATTGTTTCAGCTGAGAACTTAATACAGAACTGCTCTTGTTACTACCACTCTTACAAAACGCTGGAAAGAAATATAACCATAATCTTTTCTCAGGCTTTGATTTTTTAAAAAAGAAAACCGTCTATGTCAAAAGACTAGTACAAAGTCAAAGTTATACTTTAAGTTACTAAAAGACCAGTACTATACTAAGTTATACTTATACTTGGTCTACTATTTATTTTTTAATATTTATTTTAATATTTAGTATTATTTATTTTTTCTTTTTATATTTATTAATGTGTGGAAAATATATCAGGGATGTATAATATCACTGAATTTTTGCTGATCTACGAATAATGATTTTCTTGAAAAATATATCACTGTTTCTGCTACTGTTATTTCCTTCATTCTTTTGGGTGGGGGTGATTGTTGCCTTGTTTATTCATTGATAAAGGTTTTTATCCTTTACAGGTAGTCCTTACTTAACATCCAGTCATTCAGCGACCATTCAAATTTACGATGCATTGAACAAGGGGTACTTACGACAGGTCCTTGTAGTTGCAGCCATCACAGTGTCCCCACAGTCATGTGATCATGATTTGGGCAGTGATTTGGGCACTTGGTGACTGGCTCACAATTACAACATTGAAGCATCCCATGGGTGCACGTAGAGATTAAGTTATATGTGTTTTATTTTGGTTGTTTGATTATTTTATATAATTAAAAAAATTAAAAAAAAAACTTTGCAGCATCCCATCGACATGTGATCACCATTTGCGAGCTTCGCTGCCAGCTTCCGACAAGCATAGTCAACAGGGAAGCTGGCAGGAGGTCGCAAGTGGTGATTATATGACTGTGGGATGCTGCAACTGTGCGGGATTCGCCTAACAACAGCAACTGGGACTACTGGAACTGCCACTATAAGTTGCTATGGTCACATGACATTGTGCCTTATGATCATGTCGCTTAGTGATGGAGTCCCCAGTCCCAATTTTGGTTGGTAAGTGAGGATTACCTGTATGTTCTAATACTTCATTTGATTTGACTTTAAGATCAAAGGTGAAAACATACAAACCAAAAGAAATACCCACACAGAGAAAATCAAAGCGTAATAAAATGAGCATTAATAGGCAAATTGGTTTAAATGGTAAAGCAAATTATCAAAATTATTAGACTGTTAAGTATCAAGTGGCTATAGCAATTGCAACTACAACAAATTTAGAAACCCTTCTGGTGATCCATCAGCTAGGGGGAGGCAAATAATCTCCTTCTCTGAGCCAGCCTACGGACAGAACATTGTCCAGCAAGATCATAGCAAGACTATAGTGCTACCAAGAAAGTGTAAATGAATCCAACTGCCAAGCTGCATGCAGGTTGCCAGAGAGATTAGTTTGGATTCCAATATCAACAGAGAGTTAGGTACATAATAGGGTTCTCAGAGCAGATTAGACTACACTGCCTCAATAGAGCTTGGGTCATGATAGCAGCAAATCTGTGCACCATACAGCAGGTGACTGATGACCATGGTAGCAGCTGAGACTTAGCTATCATAATTATGACTAGTAAAATGCAGAACAATGTTTGAAAGCTGATGGGCCTGGGCAGTTACAACCCTTTGTATTTATTCCAGGTCATCAAGGCTTTGAAGGAGACTCTTAAGTATTTAAATTCCCTGATATGATCAATGTCAAAGCCATTAATTTTCCAACAGTTCGTTTGGTGAAAGCAACTACTTTCTTTATACACACACACACACACACACACAATAAAATATATAAGTTTTATTAAGCATTTTTACATAAATAAAATACAAATATGAAGAAAAAAGAAAGAAAGAAAAAGAAAGGTACAAGAAACAAATCAGAAAAGGAAAAAAAATTAAAGAAACAAAAATCAGAAAAAATAAGCAATCTCTGACTTTCTTTTCAAGTTATAAACAAACTCATTATCCTTCCTCCTTTTTGGTATTACAAAAATCCCTTCAGCCCCTTATTTAACCTTTTTTGAATCATCACATCCATAAATCATCCCTTCACTTTTTTCCATTTTCAGCAAAAAATCCATAAAAGGTTTCCAGTCTTTTATAAAAGTACTTATTGTTTTGTCCCTGACCAAACAGGTCAGTTTTGCCATTTCTGCCAATTCTGACATCTTCACAATCCATTCCTCCATTGTGGGATTTCAGTATTCCTCCACCACTGCACATACAATAATCTTGCTGCAGTTACCATATATAAAATCAGTCTTCCATGCATCTTTTCTAATTGGTTACCCATGGGTCCCAATAGAGAGAGTTCTGGCTTTTTCTCAATATTGATCTTTAAAATTCTTTGTATCATTGTGTGTATTTGTATCCAAAATTTTCCGGCTTTTTCACAAGTCCACCATGTATGGTAAAATGTCCCTTCATATTTTTCACATTTCCAGCATTGACTTGAAGTACCTTTATACATCTCTGATAATTTCTCTGGTATGATATACCAACGGTACATCATTTTATAAAACTTCTCTTCTAAATTATAGCACAATATGAATTTCATCCCATTTACCTACATTCTCTCCCATTTGTCCATCTGTATATTATAACCAAAATTCATAGCCCTTTTTATCATGCAGTCTTTAACTTGTCCTCTTTCGTTTCAAATCTTAACAAAAGCTTATTTGATATTTATATAGCCGCCCATCTCACAAAAATTTGACTCTGGGTGGCATACAACACTCAATTAAAAAACCCATAAATACATATTAAACCATCACTAAAACTATAAAACTATAAAAATATATACAACAAGAAAGGATGATGTTAACCATAGTAAGGGAGCCATCGCAAAATGTCCCCAGTCCCCTGGGACCCCCAGGCCTGATCACATAGCCAGATATTGAGGGACTTGCGGAATGTTAAGAGGGATAGGGTTACTCTCACTTCTGGGGGGAGAAGATTTCACAAGGCACGGCCCATGGCAGAGAAGGCCTGCCTCCTGGGACCCGCCAAATACAATTCCCTGGCAGGTTGTACCCGAAGCATGCCTTCTCTGTCAGACCTGATGGGCTGGGCAAATGTAGTTGTGGAGAGGCAGTCCCTCAAATAAGCTGGCCCCATGCCATGAAGGACTTTAAATGTCAAAACCAGCACCTTGAATTGGACCTGGAAGGAAACTGACAACCAATGCAGCTTGCGGAGCAGAGGTGCAATGTGTGCCCTTCTAGGGACCTGCGCCTTTTGCACCAGCTGAAGCTTCTGGATACTCTTCAGGGGCAGTCCCATGTAGATCACACTACAGAAGTCTAAACGGGAGGTGAGTGACAGTAAGCAGAGCTCCCCCAGTCCAGGAACAGGCACAACTGGCACACAATTCAAAACTGTGCAAAGGCCCTCCTAGCCATAACTGTCACTTGCACTCTGAGCAAGAATTGAGAGTCCAGGATAACACCCAGATTACACACTGGGTCCGTCTGGGGCAGTGCCACCCCATCCAGCACCAAAGATGGCATAATCCTAGAACTGGAAGGCCCCAAAACCCACAGCCACTCAGTTTTGCCAGGGTTCAGCTGAAGCCTGTTGTTCCCCATCCAGACCCTCACAGCCTCCAGGCACCAGTGGCCTCATGTAGAAGTTAAATAGGAAAGGGGAGAGTACTGAACCCTGCGAGACCCCACATACTGGTGGAGGGCAGGATCTCTCCTCCCCAACTACCCTTGACTGGCCCCGAATTGGCCCCAAAGAAAGGAGGTAAACCAGCACAACACCGTGCTGCCCACCCCAGTCCTCTGAGCCAATCCAGAAGGATACCATGGTCGATGGTATCGAAAGCCGCAGAGAGGTCAAGTAGGGCAAGGGTGGATGTACAATTCCCATCCCGCCCTTGCCAGAGGTCATCTAAAAGCACAATCAATGCTGTTTCTATCCCATACCCAGGCCTGAATCCCAGCTGAAAGGGATCCAGCTAATAAATTCTTGTGATTGCATGTTCATCATTTGTACATAGTACATTTTCAAATTCTGACTTATATTGTTCAATTCCAGATACCTTTTTATCTATATTAAATATTTCTCTTAGCTGTACATATGAAAACCATTGAAAACTAAATCCCTCTGCAGTCAATTGTTCTCTTAACTTTGTGAAAGCTACTTTCTAATATTCATGAGGATTCTTTTATGGCAGTTTTCCTTGTTATATGGAATGTTAAAGGTTTGGATACCCTTCTAAGTATTGACAACTGTGCTTTAAGTAAAAAGAAAAGAAAAAAAAAAGACACTGAATATATGGAGTACAGAAAAGTACTGAAAGTACTAAGTAAAAAAAGTCACTAAATTTAAGGATATTCACATTTACATAGAAATTTTAAAAGTGCAATGGATAATAATTTTTAAATGTTAATTGTTGTAGAATGTAGGATGAATTTTATTTAGTGGATATATGTGGTAAAAAAATTCACCAAATAACATTAACAACCGGAGAGGATCTAAAAATTATTTACTTTCAAAACTATGCAAAATGTTGATCATATCAAGTCAAGCATATACACATTGAATGGCAGCCTGAATGTAAAGGCAACTGCTTTTCATGTTTATCTCCCCACAATATATAATGTTCCTTTATCCTTATCAATGTGAATACAAAGCCATTTTTGTCAAAGCGATTTTGGAGTATCTTGTTCCTTGGGTTATAAAATTAAAGCATATAACTATTTCAGAACCTTTCCAAGAAAGTTTATAGCTGTATTCAGTAATAATTTAAACACATCTTTCAAGTCATCTCTGCTTACAAGAGAGAACACAGAACCCCAAAACAACTGTACTTTAAACCAATAGATTTTAATTTCCTCATAACAAAAATGTAAAACTATAGGAAACTTAACAACCAGCAATGAAATTTAGCAATCCATCAATTTGTCTGATGGTCTCCTCTGAAGCAATATCATAACTTATAGTTGGGCCCTAGAGCCACTGCATCTTGTCTGGCACTGGGAATTTGGTGACAGCCATCATAATCACTGGTCATACGGGAATATTTGTTCAGTGGAGTGAGAACTGGGTGGGCTGCCAGGGATCCAGTGTGTAACAGAAAGCATTAACTTTCCACTATCCTCCTGGGACTGGTTGGGAAAGCCTAACAGCAGAGGTTCATCTTGAGAAAAATCAATTGCTCCATCAAGTCAATGTCCAGGCATGAGTGACAGGAAATCATCCCATCTCCTATCCTGGAAAAGGTCTCCTTTCTGGCAGCTAATGAAACAAATGCAATTGTCAGGTTTAGTCCAAAGAACTCCAAGAGACAATGCAAATTCAGTTCTGCTGAGTTTATTAGCTACAACCTCTAGAAAGAATCTCCCCAGATTGAACCCTAGCTCCCAAGCCAGCCAGTCACAACACAATGAATTTCTCAGGGAGGTGCCAGCCTCATCCTCTTGCACTTCCCACGCTCTTGCGGTGAACTAAGAACACGTTTATCTCCCTGAGCCTGGCCTTCATAATTCCATTCCATCACACCAATGGACTTCTGAGAAACTGATGCCAGTTGCAACCAGACCTCAGCACTGGTCAACCAAAATAGGAAGTATTTCCCACTTTTCTACCTAGATGGCACTCAAGACTTCTCTACTTGCCTTCCTCTGGCCCCGATAGAACTAGGCATGCTCTGTTCCATGTGACTGCCCAAGTAACCTGCAAATACTGTGTGTCTCCTTGACAAGATTCCAATAATGCTATCCCAAGAGAAGACCAGAGTGCTTCTGCTTGCCAGGAAGAATCTACTGTTGGTAGTAAGAGCAAGGCTGCTGTGAAAGGAATGAATGCTCAGTATTCCATCCTCACTTTGTGGTCAAATCTCTCCATCTCTGCCTCAGCCACTTCTATACTGATGAAATCTCTCCCCTTCTGTCCTTAGTTTGTCTTCTATGGTCCTGGAGGCCTATCAAGGTATTTTTAGAACAATAACCATGAGCAGCATGTAGCAAAACCCTCTCTGTATTCAAGAAGTGTACTGTATAAGAAAGAAAATGTCTTGAGTGAAGGGAGAGCCTCTGAGATGAGCTTGCGCTCTTGTTGGATAATGAAATATTTCCCTATCTACCTTCCCATGTTTAATTAAATTACTTATTAATGATATGTGTATAACTTGCTAAATCAACAAGAACCCCCAGCGGTTTACAGTGATTAAAACTTTATAACAAGATATTTGAAATTAAAATATCCAGGTTAAAAATAACTCAAAATAACTGCAAATCTGATTTTCTCTGAACCATCATCTAATATAAAAAGTAAAATTAGTACAAATCCATAATTGACTTTGTTTTGGTGCCTCCAAGTCATTGTTGACTCCTGGTGACTGCCTGGAGTAGTCCCTGCAGTTTTCTTGGCAAGATTTCAGAAGCAAGCTCAGCGTGCCTGCTTCCTAAGGGTTGAAAGGGTGTGACTGGCCCAAAGTCACCCAGAAGGCTTTGTGCCTAAGGTGGGACTAGGACTCATGGCCTCACAGTTTCTAGCCCAGTGCCTTAACCACTACACCAGACTGGCTCTCAATTGACCAACAGTGACAATTTAAACACCAATTGCCTTCTGGAAGAGCTCCATTTTTAGCATCTAGAATGCCATTTAATTAATTAATTAATTAATTAATTAAGATCTACTTTCAAGGTTTCTACTTTTACAAGGGCAGGCCTGCAACTGAAAAGCAACTTCTCCTGGCCTTGGCTCTCCTCACTTCATAGAAGTGGGGAACAATAAATAGCTTTTCCCAGAAAAAATGTACCAGAAAAGTTGATTCTGCTGGGAGAGAAGGCCCTCGAAGTACTTAAATGCCAAGCTAAATCCACCACTTTGAATTGTGCCCAGAAACCTATTGGTAGCAAATGCATGGACAACATAGAGGTAATATATTCTTGATGCCTAGTGCATGCCTGTATGCAGATCATCTCATTCTTCACTAGTTGCAGTTTCTGAGTAGTCTTCAAAATAGCTCCACGTAGGCTGCATTGCAAAGATGTGAATTACTGCAGTGAGATCCTCTTCTTCCAGGTAAGGTTGCAACCAGCACACCAACTGGAGCTGGGGAAGGCCATTCCAGCCAGAATCTCCATCTGTTCATCAAGCAGAAAGTCCAGGAGCCTACTGCCATGCCTCTGTCTTGAGACACAACTCTGGAGCAGAATAAGAATCATGATGGACCAATAGTAACTGCTTGCTAGGGTTTAACTTCCACCTCTTTGGTCCCATTCAGAAATCTTCACAGAATTTAGATGTTGAGACAAAACCACCACAGCATCAACCACACAGCATTACTGATTATTTCCCAGTGGCTTCATGTAGATATTAAACCAAAGGGGAAATAATTGAACTTTGTGGCACTACACAATTTATCATCCGCTGGCCATCTTCTCTTCCCCTGTTGCTAACAACTGAAACTGCCTGATAAGGAAGGAGCAAACAGCTACAAAACACTGCCTCTTACCACTAGCCCTCACAGGCAGTACAGAAGAACACGATGGTTGATGGAAATACCACTGAGGGGACTAAAAGGACCACAAGGATTACCCTGATTCAGGTCCTGATATAGGACATCTACCAGTGCAACCAATGCCATTTTAGTCCCATGCTGAGACATAAACCCAGACTAAAAGTGGCCTATATAATCTGTTCTACACATGGCTGTTTAAATAACATGTAGATGGAGTTGCATTCTATTATGATAGTCTTCAGATTAAAATACTGAGGTAAACAAAGCTTGACAGATGTTTTGTCAAATAACTGCCTCCCTTCACACAGCAAATAAAACATCCCAATATCTTATGACACTCTTCTTTAAGCATGACCAAGGGCAACCAGTAGTACCTATACAGTGAGATGCATAATGTGACCTATACAGCTAACAAACTGCCCCGTTGTTGATACTCCTGAGTCTGCAGGTGCAGTTTTTGCTCAACCACCTGAAGCTGTCCTTCATCTGACATTATCCTAGCTTGAAGCAGCACCCACCTATGCTTGGGTCCTCTAGCACAGAAGGTAGATGGTAATACCAACAGAAGATATCCCTCTTTGCTCTACCCCCATTAGTACATTCTGACTACATGTCAGCCACACACTCAGCTGGAGGTCTGGAGGAGTTGTTCATAGCATTTGTCCCACATGGTTGCAGAATCCGCTTGTTTTTGCACTGCGCTTGCCTAATTGTTACAGCAAAGCTATTTATGCATGATGTGATGAGTTTTATCAAACATCTTGCTGCAAAGCCTAATGTCAGTTATTGCTGAGAGGGAATTACTGGCCCTATAGATAATGACAGGCATAGGGCCTAGGAGGGACTAGCAGTCTCCCTACCATTTATGTGAGCCTGCATTTAGGTGCCCCATACTATGTTGTCTGTACCCACTGCATTCTTTGATGTCAGGGGTGCTTAAATATCTGCATAGGCATCAGCAGGCATCCTTGAATCTGCGGGCAACACAATGCAAATAGTGCTCTTGAAGGAGAAGCAAAACCCATGGTTTAAAATATAGCAAGATGTCACAACAGTGGATAAGTGAGCAGTTGGCAGGCTAAAGGCGAGAGAGAGAGGGAGAGGGAGGCAGGATAGCCTAAAGCCACCACAGATCGCATTTGCTGTACTCCAAATGATGGCTTTGAATAACCAACCTTCAGTGCAGTAGAAGATGCAGGCTTCCAATGCTTGACTCCAACTACATAGACTCACATAAATTGCAGGGAAAATGCTGGTCCCTCCTAAGCCCCATTGCTACCATCCACAGGTTATAAATCAAGAGGACATAATTGTTCCATTTATGACTCCATCCCTGGTTGCTATTGGGAAGGCATAGGTCTACTAGACCAGTAAGCACTATTGTGATGGAGAAAGATTCCTCAACCAGCACTCCCTGTCTCTTGCCATGGTGCTAACTTTATCATTACCACTGTAGGTGCAAAATCCTCCCTAGTCAAGTCTGGATGCAGTTGTCCATCTTACTGGCAGATCTTTTTCTCCCATACTCTGCCCCTCCAACATTCCCAAGACATGTTTGATTTGGGATGGTAGGAATATTTTAAGGGTTCACTTTATTGCAAAAATTATGTAAAATCATAGCAGCAATGGCTTCAGACAAACATTTCCTCTATCTGTGGATCAATTCTGCTTATCTGCTTGGTGTACCATCATCCTCTTTACAGAACTGCTTCAGTTCACTGATATTTTGGGGTTCTCTTACATGAAGTACTCACTTCTGCTCAATAAAATATTTCAGTAGGATTAAGAGCAAGGCTTTGATTCGGCCATTCCAAAATCCAAAATTTATTCTGTTTCATCCATTCTGCTTCATATTTCTATGTTCAGTATCACTGTCATGCTGCATGACTCACATTCATTTAAGCTTCACTTCACAGATGGATACTCTGACTTTCTCCTTTAGAATTTGGAATACAATCCAGAATCCATTGTCCCTCCAGCTGCTGAGTCTGCAAAATAGCCCCCGACTATGATATTTCCAGCACCATGCTTCACAGTTGGACTTGTTATTTTGCTTGAATTTTCTTCTGTGCTTTGTTTTCTCCAAAGTTTCTTATTCATGCCATAAAACTCCACCTTCATCTCAATCATCCACAGAACATTATTCTAACAGTTTGCGGGATCATTCTGGTGGTCCTTGAAGATGGTGGCAATGTGGTTTCTGGAGAGCAATTTTCTCCTTGGTATCATCCCATTCTTGTTTGGTATTCTCTTTGTAGTGCACTCATGAACACTCATATCAGAGAGTGCAACAACAGCCTGCAGATCCTTTGTTATTCTGTTTCTACTGCAACCTCCCAAAATCCACAGGGCAGGCGCCACAACAGAAAAGGCACCAAGATCATCAACTATCCTTTTTCTGAGTTCAGAGGGATCTCTTTTGATTGGGGCATAATTTATTTCCTCAAATATCTGTTGCAAACAGCAGACTATGTGGCAATGTGCGTATGTGTGTGTGTAGACACATTTTAGGGGGAAGATTCCTACAATCTTTTAAAAAATATATGTTATTGAAAGCTTTAAAAACAAGAATAAAAATACAAACTAAAATAGAGTAAGAAGGAAAAAAGAAAAAAGGAATAAAAGAGAAAGCTAAAGTGCAAAAAGGAAAAAAAGAAAAGACAAAGAAGTGGCTTCCGATCTTCTTTACAACAGTTATAAGTGTAATTGTAGATTTACCTCTTTCTCTAAAATTACATCATGACTCTCTTCTTTCTATTATCTATCCTATCTAATCATCAAAGCCATAGATCATAAGTTCATTTTTTTTTCTGTTTTACAGAAAAAAGTCCATGGGGGTGGGGAAGGTTCCTATAATCAAAGTCACATCTGACTGTCATCTCATTTGATTGGAACATTTGTTTCAACTTACTCCTGTGACAGCTCATTATCCTAGGGCTTAACATGCTTTTTCCAATGTAGACACAGAACATTGGCTTAATGTGTTCAATACAGACAGGAGACAGGACACTATTTTGGGTGCTCTTTGCTTAACCAGAATAGTCTACTCCTGACTGAACAAATTTTGCACATCCTATGACTTTTAATCATTGACCCTAGAGTCTGTTTAATAAGGGTTGGTTGCAGTCATGTTATACTGGAGATGTTATAAAAAAAATTGGAACACTAATTCAGATGGATTGGATTTGTCCCATTATTACCATATTTTGGACTGAAATCAATAGGACTGTTAATTTTTATTTATTCCTTCACAGGAATTATATAAGACTAGAACGGTTACTGAGTGTTAAAGATGCATGTACTTATTTATTTTTTTTTGCTATATCTTTAGGATTTGGAATCCATCAAGGCATCAAGAACTGTGGACCTCCCAAGCATAACAGTTGACAAAAATAATTATTATGCAACATTGGAAGGAGAAATCTATACTTAATTTGCAGCAATGGATTGATGATGCATTTTCATCACTTGAATTATTTTTTGTTTCAACAAAAGGAAAAGGAAAAAGACTTTTGAGCAATAAGGTCAAAGTTATCCAAAAATACATTATATTGTTTATGTTCTCCTAGACAAATATTTAGGGGCAGCAGAAAAATAAAATATAAAAGGTGAGATAAGCATATAGACTCTGTGTTATTAGCATATACCTCACTTTTATAAGAGATTAGTATCACCATGAACACTTAAATAAATGATAGAGTATGAAATTGAGAATATAAGATAAAGTAAAATAAAGGCCTGGGGATTTAAATTTACATCATGGATTAAGATGCAGTTTTTAGGAGACAGATTAGCATGAGCTAGGTTATGAATGTCTCCTCTGCAGAATCTTTGCTTTTATATTCAATCATCAGTTGAGTCAAATATCTTTTCCTCTTCTTGATCCCTGGTGTCACTTGATGTTTGGGAGAATGAGAGTTCAGTAACGGAAGTAATGGCTTAAACTTTCCTCTGATAGATGTTTGTGATTCTTCTTGAACTTGTCAAAGAATTTCTAACCAAGTTACACTATGATTACCTATATTTATTTATATCCCAACTCTCCTTAAGTGGCATTCCAGCAATATAAACAGTTGCAAATAAAAAATACCGTTGGAGAACTTAGAAGTACAGAATTAATGCCTTATGCTGTCATCTTCAACAGGTTATGTCAAACCTCCTTTCTGCCCAAATGCAGATTACTGAATCAGACTAAGCTTCCTAGCTGAACCAGGATACTGTCTGAACAAAATAATAATTACTTGCTTGACAGGGCCATTAACAAACTGATTTACAGATAAGGCATACACTGTATTTAGACACTGTACTCCGATCTATATATCATCAGCAAAGCAAGCAGACCAAGAACTTTAGTAACAGCAGTGTTCAGAAGAGGAGGTGAAAGATATTTAGCTGATCTTGGGGGGGGGGGGAACTGTCATTTGCTAATTCTCTGAAACAGCAAGAAGTCCTACTCTGTATGTTTCTGTCATTTACCCACTAGCTGTTCGAACACTGGACCTCTCATAAAGGCAAGTTTAAGGCAATTGTCCTAAACAGGTTTAGGACATAAATATTCTTTAAAAAATGCTTATTTAATATCTTTAAATAAGTGTTCTAGTGAATATAATTATCACCTGGTAATACAGTAATCCATACTCCACCTAGAGTATGTGACATCTCCAAATTCCCTGAAAAAGCAACAGATGAACAGAAGCAAAATTAAGCATTATTTACTTCCCTTCCTTTTTAAAAATAACAAGTATAGAAGGTATATTTATAGAGACCAACTCCTAAGCAGATCTAAATTGTTAGTGCATTAGCTGGTGGCCCTTCTTGCCACACCCCCTTTGAGGTCCTTCTGGTCCAGAATTGCCAAGGTATTAAGACTCAGCTTTGGAGACAGCGTGAGAGAGTATTAGTCTCTAAATGTGCATCATGAAGAACCCTTATAACCTCTTGGACACTATCCTGGGACATGCAAACCAAAAGAAAAAAATTGTGTAAGATCTGAGAAAGCTAAACGTACTGTATATAAACCAAATAGAAATGTAAGCAAAATAAGGGAAGAATGTAAATATGTAAGTAAAGTACAATTATTTTTTACTTCCAGAAAAATAACTGTATAACTAAGATGTGAAGAACTGGTTGCGTTCAAACTTTGCAAAAGAAACAAAAAACATGCAAAATACAAAATCTAGGTTCTGCTCAAGATTCCTGTTAAAGGGTAAATTTATCTTAACATTGTCTGCCTGGACGTTTTCAAGATCACAGTGTTTACAGGTATAAAAAAACAGGTAGGAGAAACACCAACTTTTTAAAAAATCATGGTTCTACCTAACTTTAGAACCAAAGCAACTAATTATAATCATAAAGTATTCTATTAATGTTAGATTTCGGAAAGCTGTACCTAATCTCCCTGCTTACATTAAATAACGTTAGCAACACATTTACTCAGTGATACCCTTCTTCGCTCAGGGAGGCTTACTCCTAGATACTGAGGCTATTTTGTGATCTCTCTCAACAGTAAAGAAATAAAGAAATCTTCGTCTAGCTGGAAAACATTCTAAGCGTTGCCTAAGGCAATTGATAACGGGGAGGAGAGAGGATTTCAAAGTGCTTGTCTGAAACGGTTTTTTCCTCGAAATAAACACAAATATATATGCATGTATGTTACCAGACTTCTGTGCATGAAGGCCTTCTCAGACTTCCCCTTCCTTTCTCCTCGATGCTGCCGATTTCCTCTTCGTTTTAGATAAAAGGAACCAGAGATTTTAGCCTGACAAAGAACGCCCCACCACTTTACATGCGCACTAGCGGTCGTAGATTTACAAATAGAGGAACGTAAGCCGGGATCCAAACAGAATGTTTGTATTGTTGTGGTTATCACTACTTCCTAAGACCCAGTAATGGGACACAAAGAAAAAAAATGTTCTGCAATTGCAACGCCAGCAGTCTTAGCTTTTAAAAGACAACAGCAAGCTTTACTCTTATCGAAGCACCACCATTACCAGCCTTTATTTTCTGCTCCCTCTTCAAGACTGGAGTAGAAGGCTAGACCTTCTTTGTCCCCTCCCACCGCCGCACTATTAGCCGCTCCTTCCTGATCTTCTCAAATTCCGACACGGTGGGAAAGCTTAGGGAAGAACAACTGCTTAGCAAAAATCCGTAATCCCATACTTTCGCGCGTAGAACAGGTAGCAAATCCAAGCATATGTAGTTATGGGCAAAAAGAACGCACTTTGCTTCCATTTCCTTATTATTATTATTTTGATTACGACATCGCCGCTCGTTAGAACAATAAGACATGATCGAGTAACGCCGTTCCCTCTCTTTCGGTTGTCCAGTGAGGGTTTTCTGTCTAACTGGCAGTGATTATTCCGACAAAAGTAGGAAGAGCCGGCCTGCGCGTGCGCAATAGTCTCTCGGTAACTGGCGGGCGGCGGCGGCCTGCGGGATGTTTACGAAGCCAAGCCGGCGAGGGTTGGGGTTGAAATCAGGCGCTTCGAGTACGTTCGTCTTCTTGGCGGCGGTTCTTCGATGGGCTTGGAGGACCTTGACCCAGACTCCGTTCTGCTCCCCGCAACTGTCAGTCTTTCACCCGTAGCGCACATTCAGACAAGACTTGTTTTATGAATCCAGAAGCTGGGTTTCAGAAGTATAGTGTTTCTGAAGATGGGAACCTTATTTAGCTAACATTAACAAGTCTGTGTACCTAGTAGCAATTGTTACTTTTTATAATAATCTGTGTATGTATGTGTAACGCCGTATTCTCGGTTGAAGGAAGTAGATTAAATTGTTAATTATTCATACAGTGTCTTGATTAACAAGCTTGAATGTCCTGTTCTTGCAAATCAGGTTTTTTTTTTTTTTTAAAGAATGATTAATAATTTTAAATGTGTTAATGTATATTGGGAACTTGGGCTGTGTAAAGCATTCAAAAGAAGTGCATTGCAACATGGTTTGATAAGAATTAAGCACCTCTTCTTGACTTGTTAAAGCAGCTGTGACTTTTGCAAGTTTTCTGTGTCTTGTTTCAAAAGCTATCCCTAGTGGCTGTTTCCTCATTTGCAGATAACCAGGACAGGAATTGTTTGTTGTATAAGTTTCCTTCCTTCCTTCCTTCTTATCTTATTACTGCTGTCATAGAAATAAGTCTTTTTCTCTTTGACAAGGAAAAGATCCAACTCATCCTTACAGATCTATTTCCGTATTGAACATAATTATAAGCTTTTCACAGCAATACTTGCAAAGAGAATATATGGTTTTTTAACTGAAATAGTACATTCTGATAAGACTGGATTTGTTCTGAAGAGATAAATGAGGGACATCACTCATATTTTGAATGTTATTGACAAGATAAATTTAAAAAATCAAAGTGGATATTTTCTTTCTTAATGCAGAAAAAGCCTTTGAGTTTTGAAAAGATGACTTCAATTTTTTTCACATGGATACAGGGTATGTATGAAAAACAAAAAAACTAAGATAGTATATGACTCATTATCATAAGAAAGTGCCAAGACAAGGTTGCCCCTTTCTCCCCTTTTATTTTTGCTGTGATTAGAACCATTAGCAATCCAAATAGGTCAAGAAAATAAATTTTCAGGAGTTAAGCTAGCAACTCAAGAACATAAATTGAAATTATATGCTGACAATGTACTTACAGTTACCCAGCCAAGAGACTCCATAAGCCTGTCTAGAAGCATTCCTTAATTTTGATCTATATTTGATCTATATCCCCATCTAGCATGTTGTCTTCATTATTGGCTCAAGACTAACCACACTTTCATTTTGACTAAGTCAAGTATCATTCAGTTTACTATTAATTGAACTCAAAGTTGCCACTAGCCAATTGGACAGGATACAGACTATAGCTTTATACTCCTGTTATGTGTCAGACAACAGTGTTGATATTTCTTTCAAATTGAATTGTTCAGTAGGTTCATTGCAATGAGTGTGGTGCAGTATCTTCTCAGTTGTGAAGTATGAAGTATTCACCAACATTGTTAAGTGTAGAAGAATATGTGTTAAAAAGCTTTTCTTTTTTTGCAACTCATAGCACTCTAACCATAGGCTGCAAGTGTTTCTTATTTTTAAAAATATTCATTTATTAAATTTATATGTCGCCCATCTCCCCCAGAGGGTGACTCTGGGCGGCTTACAATTAAAATTAAACATTAAAAACAGTAAAAATATAAGTATCCATATTAAATTAGCTGAAAAATAATATATAAAAACTATATACATAAAAAGTCTATAAAATTCAAGATGACAGAGGGGCAGAATCAACTACCCCGCAAGCCAAGTCCAACAATGCGAGCCCCCATCAGGCCCTCAGGCCATCTGGCATAGCCAAGATTTCACACTCTTCCTGAAGGCCATGAAAGTGAGGGCGCACCACACCTGAGATGGTAAGTTGTTCCACAGGGTGGGGACCATGGCAGAAAAAGCCCTCTTCCTAGACCCTGCCAGCCAAAATTCCTTGACTGGTGGGGTCCACAACATGCCCCTTCTGCCAGACTGAGTGGGGCAGGCTGATATAACAGGGACGAGACAGCTCCTCAGATAACCCGGTCCTGTGCCATGAAGGGCTTTAAAGGTAATAACCAACACTTGAATTGGAAACTGGCAACCAGTGTAGCTTGCACAACAGAGGTGTTATATGTGTCCCCCTAGGGGCACTCAAAACTGTCCGCGCCACTATGTTTTGTGCCAGCTGTAGTGTCCAGATACTCTTCAAGGGTAGCCCCATATAGAGTGCATTGCAGTAGTCCAACTGGGAGGTGACCAGGGCGTGACTGACCGTGTGGAGGGCCTCCTGATCCAGGAAGGGGCATAACTGGTGCACAACACGAAGTCGCACAAAGGACCTCCTAACCACGACTGCCACCTGCTCTTTGAACAGGAGTTGTAAGTCTAGGAGAACTCCCAGATTACGCACCGGGTCTGTCTGGGGTAGTGCAACCCCATCAAGGACCAAGGATGATAAGCTCCTAGAACTTAAGGCTCCCCATACCCATAGCCACTCCGTCTTACCAGGGTTCAGTTGAAGCCTGTTGGCCTCCATCCAGGCCCCTACAGCCTCCAGGTCCCTACAGCCTCCAGGCACTGCGAAAGGGTAGCCACAGTATCACTTAGGTCACCTGGGATGGAGATATATAGTTGAGTATCAGCAGCATACTGATGATACCTCATCCCATGGTGCCAGATGATCTCACCCAACAGTTTCATGTAGATGTTAAATAGGAGCGTGAGAGCACCCAATTGTGAGGCACCCTACAAAGTAGGGGCCGCAGGCTGGACCTCTCACTCCCTATCAACACCGATTGGGATTGGCCTTGGAGGAAGGATCTGAGCCAGCACAGAACTGTGCCTCCCATCCCCAACTCCTGCAGCTGACCCAAAAGGATACCATGGTCGATGGTATCGAAAGCCACTGAGAGGTCAAGAAGAGCAAGGATGAACACACTACTCCCATCCCGCTCTTGCCAGAGATCATCTAAAAGTGTGACCAATGCTGTATTTGCCCCATAACCGGGTCTGAAACATGATAGGGGTCCAAATAATCCGTTTCCTCCAGGATCCACTGAAGCTGCTGCGCGACCACCTTTTCCACAACCTTTCCTAAAAAGGGAAGGTGGGAAACTGGACAAAAAATGTCCAGAAGGGTGGGATCTAGCGATGGCTTCTTGATGAGGGAGCAGACCAGGGCTTCCTTAAAAGGCTATGGGAACACCCCCTCCTGCAAGGATGAATTGATCGCTGCCAGTACCCACCCCAATGTCACCTCCCTGGAGGGTTTAACCAACCAGGAGGGACAAGGATCTAAAGTACAGATAGCCATGCTAACAGCCACAAGGACTGTGTCCACTTCCTCAGGTCCAACAGGATCAAACCGTTCCCAGATAACTGGGTAAGTCCGCTCCCCAGGCTGGACCTGCATCATGCTTGGCCTCCAACTGGGCACGGATCTGAGCGATTTTATCCATCAGGTGTTCAGCAAATTCCTCTGAATGGCCCTGTAGGTGGTCCTCTGAGCCCTCCCTACCCAGGAGGGACTGGGTGACCCTAAATAGGGCCGCCGGGTGACATTTTGTGGATGCGATGAGCAGAGAAATAATGGTGTTTTGCCGCTCTTACTGCCATGAGGTAGGCCTTAACAGCGGCTCTAACCCGTGTTTGGTCAAACGTCCTTTGTTTTCTGTCAACGGTGCTCTACACATTTCTTGGCCCTTTTCAGCACCCTTAACTCCTCTGTAAACCATGGGGAGTGCCAGGGGTGATGGACCAAGAGAGGACGCACAGGTGCAATCCTGTCTAGGGCCCTGCCTGCCTCCCTATTCCAGGCTGTGGCCAGGGCCTTCACTGGACCGTACAGCAAGGCCTCAGGAAAACCCCCCAGCTCCCTTTGGAACCCAAGTGGTCCATCACCATTCAAATAGGTCCCACCTCCCTGTGGAGGGGGAAGCATAAGAGAATCTCAAGGCCACCAGGGAGTAGTCTGACCATTACAAAGGGGACAATGCCAAATCCCCCACCAGATCACATTGCTACTGCTCTGACAAGAAAACCATGTCCGGAGTGTGACCACTGTCCTGAGGGGCCATGGATGACCTGGGATAGGCCCATGGCCGCCATGGGAGCGTCCTGAGCCACTTCTGAGGCCAACCCCAAGGATGGCAGGTTAAAGTCCCGCAAGACCATAAGCCTGGGGAACTCCACTGCCAACCCTGAGTTGGCCCCCAGCAGCTCAGGCAGGGAGGTTGCTATTCAGCAGGGAGGCTGGTACAGAAGCAAAACTCCCAACTGATCCCATGAGCCCATCTTCAGGAACAGTATCTTACAACCAGCAACTTGTGGAGCAGAGCCCCTGAAGGCAAATAGAGATTACCGGATGACAACTGCCACAAGTTCCCCTACCCTGGGGTCTTGGCTAGTGCCAAACCTTAAACCTGGCTGGACACATTTCCAAAAGGGGGACACCCCCTTCTGTTGTCAGCCAGGTCTTGGTAATGCATGCCAGGTCAGCCTGCTCCTCCTCAATAATGTCAGGAATAAAGGGGACCTTATTGTAATTGACATGGCATTCATCAGCAGCAGCTGAAAGCCCAGGCCTCCGTAGGTCCACTGACCAGGGTCTGGGCTTGAGCGCAGAGGGCTGGAACACGCCACAGGTATAACACTTTAGGGGCGCCGTCCCCTGAAACAGCCTGCCCTCTGGCTCCCGTCATAATGTCCCATGCCTGTCACCACTTGAATACCCTTACCCACCCTGAATCACCCAAGTTGATCCTCCATCCACCCTCCTGGCCTCTGGTCTAAGGGGTCCGCCATCTCATAAGCCATTCAGTCCAAGGGGGATTATGGGGGGGGGGGGGAATGGGCCCCTGTGGTACTTCAGCTACCTACTTTCAGCGCCAACAGGGGCTTAGACCCCCCAACTCCCCCTTCCCTTACCACACTCCCTCTCTCAGCTGGCCTTTCTCACTAGCCAGTGAGAAGAGGGTCACATCCACTCCTACCCTCTCCCACGTCCCACCCGGGAAGAGGGTAGCACACTCATCTAATAGCCACACACCAACTCACACCACAACTACTCCAGTCACTCCTGGCCTCTTCTCTGAATATCTCTTCTAAGATATTCTTAATATTTTTATTCTTTAATTAATAAATATTATTAATATTAATATTATAAGATATTCTTCCAATATCTTAATTGCCTGCAATCCTATACTGCAATGAAAATGGCATTGTAAATCCCATTAATTTTCCTGAGAATGCCCATTTTCTAGTCACTTTTACAACTTCATTTTCTCAGCAAACATCATCATATTCCTATATCATCTAGTCAATTTCTCAACGTGAATACGTTTCCTGGCTTGCTCTTCCTTGCTTATATAAGCTTAACAGCATCCCACAAAGGAAAACTGTAGTACCACAGCTTTGAAATACATTATGTCAGCACAAAGAAGTCATGATTGCTTGAGAAAAGGAAGCAAGCAAGCAGGGGAAAATGAAGAAGAAAGCATCCAGAGAATGGCTTAGCATGTGGCTCATGTCTTTTGTATCACATTGACAGGAATATCGTGGTAGACCTGTCTTGTTTAGGGTTTCTGATAATTCATTGGGTTCAAAAGTTTGAAGACAGAGATAGAGTTGTGTATCATCCATGCACTGGTGGAACATGAAATCCAAACCTCCAAATAATTTTGTCTCTAAGTTCCGTATTAAAAAGCAGATAGAACAAAATGGAATCCTGAAGGACTCATCCATAAGCATTCCTCATTTGTTATGGTTATACTCTTTCTAAGTTTTGGAATCCACTCTCCCGTGGTTTTTGTTTTATTTATAGTTTTTAATTGTTTTAATTGTATTTTAATGTTTTTGTTTTTTAATTGTTTTGTTTGGTTTTTGGTATTTTAATTGTGTGTGCTGCCCAGAGTCACGTATGTACATGTAATCATATATGCAAACTTAATTAAAAAAAATAACTAAAATCACTGATTTACATCTTCCTTATGCATTCATCTGGCATATCTCTGACCAAAACAATCATGAATACTATATGTAGGTTTAAAGTAATTCTAATTCTAAACGAGTTCTGTCTCACATATGTTATTGAGTCATGCTATGATCCAGTCCAACTAATGAATAAGAAATCCAGTTGTCTTTTAAAGGTCATTTTAAGAAAGATCCCTAATAAAAATCACTATAATTCATAAGGATCCAAGCCTCAGATTCATGATTTTATTATGATTTGATAGCAGCTGTGGGGAATATCATGTAAAACATTTGCCTTAAAGTTATGCCTTTCCACCATGGATAGTTGCCGGATGTATAACTGATACAGGGAGTCCTTGGGTTACAATGGCAATCGGGACTGGGATTGCCATCGCTAAGTGATGCGATGTCATGTGACTGCATCACTTAGTGACAGGAATCTTGGCAGCCCCGGTTGCCATCATAACCTCAAGACCATGCCAGTTGTTAAGTAGGAAGTGGCAGGAGTCCCACTGGGGTGCCATGGGGGGTGCTCTGGGGGAGTGGTGGTTGCCCTGGGCAGGTTCTACAAATGGGTGGGCCAATGGAGGCTGTGCATGGGCCAGGGAGGCCTGGGGAGGGCTGGCAGAGGCCTCTGGAGAGGGGTGGTAGGAGTAGCAGCTCCTTGGAAGAAAAAGTGGTTGAAGCGACTTACAGGAGCAACTTGTGACCTTCCCTGCCAGCTCCCCCATTGACTTTATGGGAAGCCGGCTGGGAAGGTAACAAATGGCAATCACATGACCATGGCTTGCTGTGACATCATAATTGTTAGCCTAGCACCCGAGTGCCTGGATTGCAATCATGTGACTGGGGTGGTGCTGAGATGGCTGGAACTTCCAGGACTGGTTGTAAGTCAATTTTTTCAGTGCCGCCATAACTCTGAACGGTCCCTGAACGAATGGACATAAGCTGAGGACTACCTGTATGCATAAGTATGTGGAGATGTGACATACTGTAGAGTTTGTGCTTTCTCCTGGATGTGCTATCAAAATAATGTGATGCCACTATTAGAGATTTTTGTGTCACATTGGTACAAACACAAACCTGCATGAATATTTTTGCTTGTTCTGTATATTGAGAAAGGTACAATCTGAAATTGAGAATAATTTCAGGTGGAACCTGTGTAAAAATCATGAGGATCCATATCTTTACATTTTTGTAGACCAAAGACCCATGATTGTTATGGCTGTCAGTGCAGACATTATGTTCTGTGATGTGAGGGTGGTTTCACGTGACTGCAATGCAAAAATTATGAGGTCCCGTTACCATCCTTATGTAGCCTTATTACATTCTTGAATGAGGCTACGAAGAAACTGTTTCCTAATGTTAGCTTCACTGTTCAAAACGTAGACCAGACACTGGCTGGGGAATTCTGGGAGTTGAAGTCCACGCATCTTAAAGTTGCTGAGTTTGAGAAACACTGACGTAGACGGAGGCTTGACCAACAATTCCAAAATCTGTTTGGTATAAATGTACACCTCCCATGTAAAATTCTACTGCTATTATTCTGCTCCTGCTGAGTGGAGCCCCGGGAAACTGGCATTTCGCTCGTTCTCTCGGCCTTTCCTTGTCCTCAGGCGGAAGCATTTCCTTTCCCCTCAACCGCAAGAACCTCCTATTTCGACGACAGAATCACGTGTTGGTACGAACCACGTTAGCGAGAAAGCACTACAAGCAACTTCCGGAAGTTGTGATAGGATGAGGGACTTCTGACCCGGAAGGAATCCTCGAAGCCAAGTATCGCTGCCGCGTGGGTTGTTTCATTCGTCGGAACAGGGTGGGTGAGTATCTTTGCCTGAGGTTCGGAAGGGCGGAAAACTAGACGAGGAGTAAACTTTCCTTGGCAGAGAAGAGCGTTTATCGGCGTCTACTAACGCCTGGCTCTTTCCGTGCTCGGGGGCTCAAGGGAAGGGTTTTCCCCCGTTGGCTTTTCTGCCCTGAGATCCTGTTGAGGCTCTTTCTCTCCCCCCCTGCCCCGTTTGCTGTTTTATTCGCTTGCCGCCGAGTGGGACTTCTGTGGTTTTAAAGCTTTCCTTTCCCTAAAAAGGAGGTTGCTCTGAAAGAGAGCATTCGTAGCTCTGCAAAAGAAGAAATCTGTGGGTCCCGTACATGGTCTCCGGGCACGCAAAGTCCTTGCTAAACACCTGGCTTTCATTATCTTTTCGGCGGTAGGCCAGGGCCGTTCAGTCCCTTCAGAGTATTTTAAACGTGGTGGATATCTAGCCGTCTAGATCATGCGATGCGGGGATTTCCTATACCTGATTTTAGATTTAGATTTTCGATCAGGTTTATGTTTTATGCTGATTTGGGGTATTCCTGTTGATTAGGGGGAGTGTCCCTTGGACTCAAAATTTTAGTTGAGAATGAATTAGGTAATAATTTTCTCCATTCATGCAGAAAATGCTAGAAGCTAGAATACCATTTCAATAGTCTTCACATTTAAAATGTTTACTGATTTCCAACAGATATGCCTTTAAAACATCATCAGCAATATATATCTTGAACAGGTCAATCTTAACCATGACATTGATCATAGATGTTATTATGGAAGGGTCAATGCTAAATGCCTGTAACATTGTCAGTTTTTCTTCAGTTAAAGGCTGATTCTAGTTTTGAATAGGAGAATATGATCAAGAAAATGAGCTGGACATAGACCTTCTTCTATTTAGTTCTGTTTTATCTGTAAATTAACTTCCATTGCATCTGTCTCTTTTCAGTATTTCAGTTCTTTCAACCATCTTTTAGTGCCAGTTTATGAAATAGCTGTTCATCCAGGCTTCATTAAAATTAGTACTTCTGTACCTTATATATACCTTGTCATGTATCTTGGATTTTATATTGTTTATGATTTTAAGTACAGTGGTACCTCTAGTTACGAACTTAATCCGTTCCGTGACTCTGGTTGCAACTCGAGTTGGTCTCAAGTCAAGGTAAAGTTTCCCATAAGGTTCAATGTAAATACGGTTAATCCGTTCCGCCCTCCGTATTTGGTTGCACCACGAGGCAAATTTCCCCATAAGGTTCAATGTAAATATGGCTAATCCGCCCTCCGAATTTGGTTGCACCCCGAGGTAAATTTCCCCCATAAGGTTCAATGTAAATACGGCTAAACAGTTCTGAAACATATGCATTTTATTTTTAAACCTCAAAAACCTTCCAAACGCCACAAAACACACCACAAGCCTCACCGAACGTCTCCTTGCTACCGCGATCTCACCCACAGGAAGCCGGGACCGCGTGGCAGCAGGGAAAATGGCCGCGGATCCGGTTCGTAAGTAGAGGCGGAGTTCGCAAGTAGAGGTAAATTTTTGGGGCCGGAGCTGGTTGTATCTTGAAAAATTCGTAAGGAGGGGCGTTTGTAACTAGAGGTACCACTGTATAGTATTTTTAGAGGTCATCATTGAATTAGTTATGTTTCACTGTTTCTATTTCTATTGTAAATTTGTTTTTTAATTGTCCTGTGCTTTAGCATATTTTTTTTTCATATACTGAAAATTGGGTTTAAATAAAACCTACTTCTCAAAATATCCCTTCCACGTATGCAATTGAGGTGAGACATAGGTTTGAACTGCTGGGTACTGCTGAGAAGTTGCCTAATGAACTGTGGCAGGAAATTAAATTGACCATCATTGAAACAGCAGTTGAACACATACCATACAAAAAGCCAGAGAAAAAGTGCAAGTGGCTCTCAGATAGCCAAGTGAGAAAAACAGCCAAAGCAGCAGGCAAATGGGAGGAAGCAAGGAGACTGAGTGCAGATTTCCAAAGAGCAGCAAGGAAAGTTTATTGGGACCAGTGTTGCAAGCAGCTAGAAGAGGACTGTATGAAGGGCCACATCAGGAATACATTTGCGCAAGTCAAAAGGACTTGAACACCATTTACTGCTCATAAAAGCATCATCAGAAACAAGCAAGGGAAAGAACTGTCTGACCGTGTCAAGAACAGATGACAAGAATATACAGAAATGCTATATGCCAGCAGCAAAGTGGCCCAGACTCCTCAGGATGATGAGGAAAGGGAAGTAGAAATAGAACCAGCCTTCCTACAGGAAGAAGTCTTGTGAAAAATGAGCCAACTGCCAAACAAGGCCCCAGGAGTTTATATCATCTCTGCAGAATTGCTGAGGCCTGTATCACCCACAACCATCACAGCCTTGTGCCAGTAAATTTGGGAAACGAACACATGGCCATAGGATTGGAAACTATCAGTGTTCATTTCATTGCCAAAAAAGGACAATGCCAAGGACTGCTCCAATTACTGCACTATTGCCCTCATCCCTCATGCTAGCAAGATTCTCCTTAAAATCATACAACAACCTCTGGCACTAACCATGGAAAGGGAATTACCAAATGTTCAAGCTGGCTTCAGAAGGGGTTGTGGCACTTGTGATCATATTACAAACCTATGCTGAATCATGGAAAAATCTCAAGAATATCAAAAGGACATCTACATCTGCTTTATTGACTACAAGAAAGCCTTTGATTGTGTTGATCATGACAAACTGTGAAGAGCCGTAGACAATCTGGGGGTGCCAACGTATCTGGTTGTTGGTGCAGTCACTGTACACAAATCAAGAAGCCACTGTGCGAACACCATATGGTTGGTGTTCAAGATAGAGAAATTGACTGGTTCAAGATAGAGAAAGGAGTGTGGCGAGGATGCATTCTTTCACCTTTCTTATTCAACCTGTATGCTGAAGTGATCATGAGGAAGCTGGAACTTGAAGAATCAACAATTGGAATAAAGGTTTGAGGAAAGAACATCAACAATCTTTGATATGCTGATGACACAACTCTCCTCTCAGAAGCCAAAGAAGGCCTGAAACATCTGATCAAAAGGATTAAAGACGAAAGCGAGAAATTTGGCCTCTTCTTGAACATCAAAAAGACCAAGCTTGTGACCACTGCGAGGAATGGAAATATCAAAACAGCAATTGATGGAGAAGAGATTGAATGTGTGCAAGAATTCACTTTCCTAGGATCGCAGATTAATCAAAGCAGTGAATGCAGTCCAGAAATAAAGCATTGAATTGCACTAGGTTGCATAGCAATGATAAGCACGAATCAAATATGGAAAAGCAAGAACATCAGCCTGGCAACTAAATGCAGTTTAGTCTGCACCATTGTGTTTCCCATAGCTACCTGCGGTTGCAAAAATTGAACCATGAAAGAACTAGACAGGAAGGAAATTGACTCGTATGAGCTGTGGTTTTGGAAGGACTCCTGTGCATTCCTTGGACAGCAAAGGTGACAAGCAAGTTCTGGAGCATATAAAGCCAGACATATGGCTGGAAGGCAAAATCACAAAATTCCACCTTTCTTATTTTGGCCATGTCATGCAGTCATACTCACTGGAAAAGGGAGTTATGCTCAGAATGGTCAGCATAAAGGAAATGAGGCCACCAAAAAACACTGTGGCTAAACACCATCAAAACCAACACCAACCAGAGCATAAAACAATTGAAAGAAGTCATACAAGATAGGAAAATGTGGAGAGAGCTGGTCCATAGAATCACCAAGAATCAGACATGATTGAATGGATAACATCATTTCTCAAAACGTACTATATTTTTCCTGCTAGCATCCATAGTACTACAGCCAAATGCAATGAATCTTAATTATCAGGTTCTTTTACAAGAAGATAGCCTTGTTTGTGGATACTCAAGTAGTTTATGTTGGGGAGTGGGTAAGAGACAATAAAACTTGTGTCTTCAATTTAGATTTAGTTCAATTTTGATATGAACTGAGGTATTTAACTATTCAGTTTTAAATGTAATATCTCAATATTTTACTTTTTTAGCGCAGTTGCAAGTAATTTTTTTCTTTAAGAACGTTCTTTTTTTTTTTTTTTCCCAGAATGTCAAAATGACAAAGAAGAGAAAACATCAAGAGGATTTTCACAAACTGAAGTTAAAAGTTGGGAAGAAGAAGCCAAGACTAGAAAATGCGACTGACACAAATTTCAGAACAAAGACTATACATCTTCCTGAGCAGCTGAGACAGGATGGCATACTCCCAACAAATAACAGAAGGCTTAATATAAAGGTAAAGACAAATAAAAGTTTGAGTGCCAGGACTTATTGTTATTGTTGTAGTTGGAATCTATTAGTATCAGACCAATTTTAACAGAAAATTAACTTTTGTAAAACTACAGCATATTACCAGACATGTGAAAAGATATTTTTTCATATATAGTCCAGATCTCTGTATAATTTAACAAGTACTCCCTATTCCTTTCATTTTAATTTTAGTTGAACAATGATGCTATAGTTTGAATGACCCAGGTTTAATTTTTAATCACCATAGTTTGTCTATTAGAAATTGTAGCTTTCTCTGCTTTATGTCAGTTGTATCCTGCATCTCATGCTCAGCTCTTTAGTTTTCAGTCAGTTATCTCACTGCCATTTTTTAAAAAATATGCTTATAAGGAGTAGTTGGACAGGAAAACACTTTTAAAATATATAATTAATGTTGTACAGATATCTAAAACATTTTACAATGCAAAGTGTATTAACAGAAATGTTTTATGTTATATTTTAGGATCTGCTTTCACAGATGAATCACTATAGTGCAGGGGTTAAACAAAGTGCACTTTTTGGACTCAAAGATCTGCTGTCTCAGTATCCATTCATAATTGATGCTCACCTTTCAAATATACTGAGTGAGTTAGCAGCTGTGTTTACGGACAAGGACTCTAGTGTGCGAACAGCAGCAGTCTGCCTTCTTCAGTTCCTGGCTCCAAAAATACGAGCTGAGCATATCTCTCCATTCTTCCCTTTAATGAGTGCCCATCTTTCTAGTGCCATGACTCACATCAGTGAAGAAATTCAGGAAGATTCTTTGAAGGTATTGGATATTCTGTTGAAGGAATACCCTACTCTCCTGAGGGATCGCAGTAGTGTATTACTAAATAACTTTGTCGAGCTTATTTCTCATCAGCAACTGTCAACACAGTTGAAAAGTAGAGATAAAATAAGTTGGATGCTTTCTGTTAATCCTAATCGCAGAGTAACATCTCAACAATGGAGGCTGAATGTTCTGGTTAGACTCCAAAAATTCCTCCAGATCTTGGTAGAAGGTTCTAGCACACTAGAAATTGACAGTGAGAGCCAGCAAGAGCAAACTCATAGTGTACAAATACAGAAGTCCTTATGTGTTAATTGGCAGGAACATGCCATTGGTCAGCAGCACATCCAGTTGTATGAAAATGGTGACTTACATCCCAGAATTAATTCATCGTTCACACTAAGGTAAGAAATTTGTATTCTTGGAAGTAGTTTCAGAAATGCCACACTTTGTAGTTATTGTTTACAAAACAATTTAACGAGACTGATTGCTATAATTTATTATATTTTTAATTAATTATGCGTTCTTTGCTGAAAACTTAATTATAACACTTTAGTGGGAGTTTGCTTTTGTGGAAGATTAGAATGTATTTATTTTTTTCTCTGACCCTAGGACAAAGAGGATAACATTTTTTGTAGCAGTCTCCTTTAATACGCTGTACTACTTTCTAGAGTATCTTATGATGTTCTACCTCTGTTAATAGATCCAGTTGGGATCATGGAGAATAAGACAAGAGGATTTGAAATTTTGGTGAAAGAATCCTACCTAAAAGTTAAGAAAGAAACATAAGGCATGTTTGTAAAACACAAATGAAATATTTGTCTATATTATTCAGGACTTTCATAAAAGTCCTGAAATCCTTTTTTATCTCATTGACATAGAATTAGTCTATCTATGGTCTGACCTTCATAATTAGTCTATGGAGTGGACTCACTTAAAGAAGGAGAAAGTGCACTGTATAAACTGTTCTGGTGAAGGTTGTAAGTGGAGTATTTTCAAAGGCATCACTCCCTAGAAGGGCTTTTTATGTTTTGGTGACTAAATATTTATTTCTTTTCTCTTTTCACTGGTCCATGTCTAGTTTGAAATTATGCTGATTGGTAATTGGCTCCTATTTCCTGTCCACAAGGATGATCCCATTTTATTCAGGTCATGCCTAGGATGACTTGTGGGACTCCTCTAACCTTCACAATTATCAGGGTTTTGTGTTAATTTTCACTTGCCTCTTAATATAGCAATCTCTGTTGCCAAGAATTTATGGCAATTTATAGCTTGTACAGTTAGTTTTCAGCTCCTGTTGTCTCCGGATACAGTTTCTCCTGTATCTCAACTCAACAGCTGACCATTCTTATTTAGAAAATCTTGCCTCTCTTTTGCTTTCTGCTTTTCACTATTACATGCCTCTACTTCCTAGATCTTAGTCCAGATGCATGTTCACTCCTCAGACACATCTAAAACTAAGGTCCTGTTGCAAATAATCTAAATCTTTTCTGTTTGTCCCTTCAAAGCACTCCTCAAACTGCTGTTTTCATTCAGCTATTAAACTAAATCTTTAATCCGGCAGAAAATATGCTTTCAGTAATTGCACTCACACCTAGATATAAATCAAATGAATAAGAACAGGGCTCTCTCCTGCTCTAGACAATGTAATTGAAACCAATTCACATTTCAAGACCTGTCATTGGTTGAAGCATACAGCTTTCTGGGGGGAGGGATCACTCTTGAAAGGGGGCTGGCTTTCTCTTTTCACGGTACTGCATTGTATTTATACTAAGTCCTACTGACTGGATTATTAGTATGAAGACCAAGAAAAAGTATTGCTAGAACTGCCTGGTTAAATCTGCAAAACAGAACCTACAAATTACCTACTAAAATGCTTATCTGATAATGGAGTGAGCAGAACAGTACAACAGTGATCTGCATGGGAGGGTTGTCAGAAGGAAACCTTTTCTCTGACCTCATCCCAAAAGTCATCTGAAGTATGCAGAACCCTCTGGGCCTTCCAGAGAGATCTGAAGACCTGGCTCTGCCACTTGGCCTGGGGTGAGGAGGGAAGACACCAAGTGTGGGGATGGCTAGCCCCTTAGAGGCCTGTCGTCTGCAGCTCTGGAAACCATCAGCCTCTTGGACTTTTTCTTTTCTTTTGGTAATGCTTTGTATAGTTTTCATGTTTTATGTAATTTTGTATGTATTTATTGTTTTAATGGATCTTGTGAGCTGCCCAGAGTCCCCCATTGGGGGAGATAAATCTAATAAATAAATAAATAAAATAAATAATAAGTCTGAAACATTTTAGACAGAGTGCTTTGGACTAATGAATCAAAAATTGAACCATTTGGCCACAACCACATAGATTATATTTGGAGAAAAAACGGTGAAATATTTGAACCTGTCCTGTTTCTTCCTATCCTCTCATTTGCACGTACTTTGTATTTTATTTACTCTCACTTGATAGAAACCTTTTTTGTAATTTTATTTGGAATTGATCATTATAGTTGTAAAACTGTATGCTCTAACTGGTTAGTCACTGCAGTAAAAGCCATTCTATTTTTGAAGAAAAAAACACTTGGCTGATGAATAAGCGTAGGGATGACTCTGTTATCCTTTGGGGTATATGGTAGTCTGTGGCCCAGGAAATACTGCATGAGTGAAAAGAAGAATGGATTCAACTAAATATCAACATCAGCAAGACAGCAGTATGAAACATACTTCCAAATTGATCTTGAATTCTTACAGAAAGGAAAGCTTTTGAATGGCCTTCAGAGCTCCTAGACTTGGGAGTTATTGAAAATCTGTTGGGAGATCTAAAGCATATGGAACATTTCTAAGCTTTCCCATTCTTCCTTGTAAAATATTTCTGCAAGGAAGAGTGGGAAAATACTCCCAAAGTAAGAACAGAAAGACTTTATGTGTATACTGGAAATGTTGGACATTGTTATGTTTGCTAAACGAGATGTTACAAAGTACTGACTAAAAAGGTTCACAAATTTCTTATTTTGAATCTACTATATAAACAGGTGCGCATAAATAGTAAGTATGCTCCAATGTAGCAGAAAGATGTCACGTTTAATTTTGTATTAAGTTGCATAGGGAATCTGAAGCTAATATAAATATTACATATTTTACTCAGAAATAACTGTTTCCTAACTATTGTTCATAAATACTTAGGGTGCTGATGCATCTTATGTGCTTATGTAAGTCTTGTTCTAGTCAGTATGCTTAGGAATGTACCCTTAAATACATTTGATAACATTTGGTTCTGAGTAATCAATTAAAAAAAGAAAAGAAATACTGAACTCTGGTTTTTTTTAGGTCTTTAAGCATGACTGGCAGTGATGAAAAAGGTCTGGCATCCATGCATAATTTAAAAAATTTCATTCAAGTAATAATACCATTACTGCTTGATTGTTGGGTTGAAGCCTCTCCCACACAACTTGCAACTCCAGTTCTTGGAAATATTCTGGAACCTGGATCTCAGCAAATTATGGAGCAAGTGCTCGGTATCATTCATTTACTGTGGAGGCTTGCAAAACAAAACAAAGATCCACATGAAATGGTAAGAAGCTAAATTGCTTGAAGCAGTATGAATGTTGGAAGTACAGTGTCTGTTATTTAAATAAGATGAAAAATACGTTAACTTTTAATAGGCCCTTAGAATTTTTCTGTTTAGGGAGCAAGTAGAATTAAAGCAGTCAGAATGTAATGAATTTAAGAGAAAGGCATCTCCTTTTTTAATACTGAATGAAAACTAAAATTTTCTTTTCTGAAAAGTAGAAAAAGCTACATATACTATATGAGTTGTAATATGTAATACCTTTAAATATTTGAGGTATAAATGTTGCTCATATTCCTTATACAGTTTGTCTTGTACTCATAGAGAACAATTTTAACAATTGTTACAAATGATGACTTAGTGCAAGGACTCTAGCAAAATATAGGTAGTTTTTTTTGAGTTTCTAATTGAAGTAGCCTTTTCTTGGAACAGTTACTTAGCTTGTCTGAAAATTTGATACTGAACTGATCAGTAGCTAAATAAGTGTTTTTCTACCTCAAAATATGCTGATTTTGTGTGGGGACCAGGGTTAGGATTTCAGATTTTGAACTGAAAATGTATGGGCTGAAACTAAGAAAAATTAATTACTTAGAACTGTAAGTACTATTACTTAGAGTTATAAATGTCTTATTGCATGGTTGTCAAAGCAGTGCAAAGCAGAATTACAGGTCTGGAAACAAGCTAGGGGCAGCCAAACTAAATGGGCACCATGGTCAGAGATATTCCAGGAACATTTCAGAATTCAAAATCCAGGGGCTCTGGTGCTAGGAGAGCAAGAGCTGGGTTACATACATGCTGCCTGTTCAGAAACAAGGTTTTAAAGTCACAGCCCCCAGATTTACACACAAACCCCAGATCCAAGTATTTCCTAATCCTCCAAAGAAAGCTTCATCTCAGAAAGAGGCTATTATTTTCAGGTAAGCAGCATCTTTTGCCTAACATTTTGAATCTCAGGAGCAGACAAAAGAGACTTTAGATTGAATTTCAGCATTGTTTTCTGTGGCCTCACTTTGGTCCAAGCATACTATTTGTGAGAGAGAAAAATATATTTGTACCTTACTATAAATTGTGAGGGAGGTTTTTGTAAAATCTTTCTTCTCCTCCATACTTCATAATGTTTGGCAAAACTAAAAATGTCACTTTCTTCAGTTGATTAAAGAAAATAGTGAGCATTTATGTCATTTATATTATACCTAGCAAGAAAATTGTTTGACTTGTTGGAGTAGCTTATGAAAATGTTATGCTTTTCATAAGCGATTAATTGGGACTGCTTAGATGGAATGATTACCATAGTTTATTTATCCCTTGATGTGTAGTATTTTTTCAACAGGAAACATGGCTTCGAGCAAATTACCTGATTGATTTCAAGCACCATTTTATGTGTTATTTTCCTTACTCTTTCCAAGAAACAATCAAACAGAGAAAGAAAGATCCTTTGAAAAGGTATGAATGAGACTGTTGCATAGCAAGGGGAGTGAGATAGTTTGTAGGTTCCAAGAGTCCATAATCATAGGGGCCTGTGTTTAACACATGAGGGTGGGAATGGCTGTGGAGGTAATTTAATACTTGACTGCTCAGAAAGTTGCTTTTTGCATCATCCATCTCCTTCCTGTCTCTCATCTCCATCACTTGTTCTCATAGTAAGAAATATATTCTGGATATGCACAGAATAAATATAGAAGTCCTGGAGAATAATGGACGACCCTTGTCTATAAGTACAGTTCCAATCAATTCATCTTACTAGGTTGCTCCTTTTTACTTTGAGTGTGCAAAGTGGTACTGTATATTCCTACCTCTACATGAAAATGCTGGGATGGTCCTCTGGAGAGAAGAACTGATGTTGTGCCAAAATGCAGATTACTTTCTTAGTAGGAAAAGATTATGGAAAACTGAAGGTCAGCCCCTCACTTTGAAGCATTCCCAGATAACAGAAAAAAGGAAGTATCTAACAGTTACTGTTTAGTATGTAGAAAATCTTGGGATTTGTAATGTACTGTTCGAGGGCAGGTAGAGCTGGGCCTGAGAGAAGCTTGGATGATCCAATGTAGTGAGAGGAGATGGTGGTGAAACAGGAGTTAAGATATGGTAGACTAGAAATAACAGTGGGAATTTGGGAGGTGAAAAAGAGAAATGCATAACAGATCTGGGCTTAGAGTATGAGGCTGACAGAGTTTAAAGGTGATCCTAAATTAAAAAAAAAAACAGTTGAGCACAAATAAATAAACTTGCATTATTTATTTGATTTGATTTGTGTGGCCATTCATCTCACCAAATGATTAGGCAGTGAACAAAATTTAAAAAATAAAAACAATTAAAATAATATAAAAATTAAAATGAATAGTGGCCGAGAATAAATCACCCATCATAATGACTACAGTGGGGCAAAAAAGTATTTAGTCAGCCACCAATTGTGCAACTTCTCCCACTTAAAAATATGAGAGAGGCCTGTAATTTTCCTCATAGGTATACCTCAACTATGAGAGACAAAATGGGGAAAAAATCCAGAAAATCACATTGTCTGATTTTTAAAGAATTTATTTGCAAATCATGGTGGAAAATAAGTATTTGGTCACCTACAAACAAGCAAGATGTCTGGCTCTCACAGACCTGTAACTACTTCTTTAAGAGGTTCCTCTGTCCTCCACTCGTTACCTGTAGTAATGGCACCTGTTTGACCTTGTTATCAGTATAAAAGACACCTGTCCACAACCTCAAACAGTCACACTCCAAACTCCACTATGGCCAAGACCAAAGAGCTGTCGAAGGACATCAGAAACAAAATTGTAGACCTGCACCAGGCTGGGAAGACTGAATCTGCAATAGGCAAGCAGCTTGGTGTGAAGAAATCAACTGTGGGAGCAATAATTAGAAAATGGAAGACATAAAAGACCACTGATAATCTCCCTCGATCTGGGGCTCCATGCAAGATCTCACCCCGTGGGGTCAAAATGATCACAAGAACGGTGAGCAAAAATCCCAGAACCACACGGGGGGACCTAGTGAATGACCTGCAGAGAGTTGGGACCAAAGTAACAAAGGCTACCATCAGTAACACACTACGCCGCCAGGGACTCAAATCCTGCAGTGCCAGATGTGTCCCCCTGCTTAAGCCAGTACATGTCCGGGCCCGTCTGAAGTTTGCTAGAGAGCATTTGGATGATCCAGAAGAGGATTGGGAGAATGTCATATGGTCAGATGAAACCAAAGTAGAATGTTTTGGTCTAAACTCAACTCGTGTTTGGAGGAGAGAGAATGCTGAGTTGCATCCAAAGAACACCATACCTACTGTGAAGCATGGGGGTGGAAACATCATGCTTTGGGGCTGTTTTTCTGCAAAGGGACCAGGACGACTGATCCGTGTAAAGGAAAGAATGAATGGGGCCATGTATCGTGAGATTTTGAGTGAACACCTCCTTCCATCAGCAAGGGCATTGAAGATGAAATGTGGCTGGGTCTTTCAGCATGACAATGATCCCAAACACACCACCCGGGCAACGAAGGAGTGGCTTTGTAAGAAGCATTTCAAGGTCCTGGAGTGGCCTAGCCAGTCTCCAGATCTCAACCCCATGGAAAACCTTTGGAGGGAGTTGAAAGTCCGTGTTGCCCAGCGACAGCCCCAAAACATCACTGCTCTAGAGGAGATCTGCATGGAGGAATGGGCCAAAATACCAGCAACAGTGTGTGAAAACCTTGTGAAGACTTACAGAAAACGTTTGACCTCTGTCATTGCCAACAAAGGATATATCACAAAGTATTGAGATGAACTTTTGATATTGACCAAATACTTATTTTCCACCATGATTTGCAAATAAATTCTTTAAAAGTCAGACATTGAGATTTTCTGGATTTTTCCCCCCATTTTGTCTCTCATAGTTGAGGTATACCTATGATGAAAATTACAGGCCTCTCTCATCTTTTTAAGTGGGAGAACTTGCACAATTGGTGGCTGACTAAATACTTTTTTGCCCCACTGTAAATTAACCACAAAACAGGTCCCTGCACACAACCGGGACCCCAGGCCTGGGCACAGGGCCAGGTCTTTAAGGACTTAAGAAAAGCCAGCAGGGTTGGGGCCATCCTGATCTCTGGAGGGGGAATATTCAATAAGGCAGGTGCTATGGCAGAAAAGGCACATCTTCTAGACCCTGCCAAATGGCATTCCTTAGCCGATGGGACTCAAAGCATGTCCACAATGCCTAAGCAGTTCAGATGGATAGAAACAACTGGGGAGAGACAGTCCCTCAAGTAACCTGGTCCCAAGTCATGAAGGTGACAACCAGCACTTTGAAGTGTACCTGGAAGCACATTGGCAACCAGTGCACTTCACGGAATAGAGATTGTTACATGTGCCGAATAACCAGCACCATTTACTACCTGAGTTGCCACATCTTGCACCAGTTAAAGCTTCTGAATGCTCTTCAAAAGGGCAGTCCTATGGAGAGCACATTGCGGTGGTCCAGACAAGAGGTCACAAGAGCTAGTTTGATGTAGTTGTTAAGGTGCTAGACTAGAAACCAGGAGGCTGTGAGTTTGAGTCCTCCCTTAGGAATGAAAGCTGGCTGGGTGACTCGGCCAGTCACTCTGTTTCAGTCCATACCACCTCACAGGGTTGTTGTTGTGGGGAGAATAGGAGTATTTTCTAGATAGATAGATAGATAGATAGATAGATAGATAGATAGATAGTTGGGATAAAAATTAATAAAAAAAGAAAGTTATCTATACTTTAGTTCTACCAGTTTGTCTCTTGATGATAGCCTCTCTGTTGGAGTAGAAAAGTTTGGATTTATTTTAGGGGGCTCAATTCTTCCTTTTACATTTTTACAAATTGAGTGTCACTTAGCTTCAACAGTTTGCTTTTCTGTGAAATTTATTTCAGTACCAGCACAAAATTGTATGTTGGAAAAATAGCTTAGCGTTCTGAAGGCTTAGATTCTATCTCTGTCTGACATTTGAATTCACTGAGCCTTTTCAGTTTGCCACACCCATGATAGAAACATGATAGCAAACACCTGAATGTGCTATCAGCCTAAAAACATTAAAAACCTCTTTTTCATACAGTGGAGGAAGGCAGCTAACACTGAGTTTGCAGACATGGCCAAACTTTTTAAATTAAATCCATGTCCCCAGTACTAATCAGACCCAATTCTAACTTGCAGTGCTTTATTGCATGCTGTGCCACAGGATTCTTTATTTATTTTTCTACTCCTGATGGTCAGAACAACAAAAAGCAACCCTGTATGGCCTGTGGATCCATTGGAGGACCTCTCTGATTCCTATGAGATCTAGTAGATTACATCAACCTTCAGATTGTTGGTAGGTTTGGGAGGAGGTAACATGGTGGGGGATATCCCCTTCCCCTTAGGAGATTATGCTTTATTTATGGCAAAAGAGGTGTTGAACAGCCACCATGACACACTTACTGATCCTTTGAATGAGTTTTTCTGCAGGTAATCAAGGAATCTCTGCATTGTAAAGAAAGGTGCCTGGCTGCAATGTGCAGCTGATTCTTCCTGCATTCTTTACTGTTAAGTTTTTCTTGAACCTCCCCAAATTCTTCAGATGAATTAATACTGGCAGAGCTTCTTGTCCTGATTCTTTCAGCCAGGGTAATTCCTCCACCAGGAGCATAATGTTTGTCTGGCACTGGCCCTTTCCCTAATAGCTGCCATTTTGGACACCAAAAAAAGTTAAGAATTTCCTTCAAACTAGCAGTTGCATCTAGGGGTCAAGTCTGATGGGTACACCTGCTAAATCAGCTGCCTGAAAGGTAAGGTTCTTCTTACCTTTTCCTGAACTCATCTGCTTAGAGAAAGGAGCAGGCATCCCCAGACTCTGTTCCAAGGTTACATAAATCATGGCATTGTATTGTATCCCTTTTCTTCAGCTGAGGATTCGGGGTTATTTTTCCCCTTGTCTGAAAAAGAGGAGAGACAATTAGATTGGGAGAGGAGTATTCTTGATTTCCTTCAGATACATTCCAAAAAGCAAATTTTCCATACAGATAAAATTTCTGGAAAATATTGGGTGTCAGCCTCACTGCTGTGCAGGCTTCAGTGAACTCCTGACTTGATCCTCTAGCAGCTGAATATTTGACCACATTTTCTTTTCTACAGATTTTCAGTAAAATCATAAACTCAGAATGGAATTCCCCAGGGACAAAGAGACCTGGTGAAATAACTCCTGTAACTGGAATATAGCAAGGGATACAGTTTGTTTAAAAGAAATGGGATCAATAGAAAAGGAAGAGTTGTACCGAACCCTTCTCAGAAATCCAGGTGAATTGCAGGGCAGTAGTGAACATCAGGATTAAAATAAGTGGAAGAACAAATGAAAGCAATACTGTGATGGAATGGAATTATGAAGGCCAGGCTCAGGGAGATAAGCATTTTCTTAGCTCGCCTCAGGAGCGTGGGAACTACAAGAGGATGAGACTGGCACTTTCCTGAGGAATTCACACTATTGTGGCTGGCTGACTTGGGACCTGGGGTTTGAGTCTGGGAAGATTGATGTCAGGCCTAGCCCAAGGAACTCCAAGAGACAATGCAAAATCAGTTCAGCTATGTTTATTAGCTACAACCTCTAGCAAGAATCTTCCCAGACTTGGAAATATCTCAGTCCAAAGACATGAAATGTAATTATCTGGGATGAATAACCAACATAGATTCCATTCAATGAGAAAGGGCCCAGTATCACTAATTACAATGACTATTATTGTTCTTCCAGATATCTCTGCATTTTAAAGGCAGTGTTGGTAAGGAGTGGCCAGGAATCTAGGACAGTTAACTATATAGTTCTTTCTCATAATCTAAATTTTGTACAGAGGTTTATAATTCAGACTTGCCATGGTAGCAGCTATCTACCATTGGTTCTGAATGTGTGACCTTTTTGCCTAGGAATTATTTGCAAGGTTTCTGTCTAAATACCAAGATTAGGGGTAAGGTGGCAAATGAGGGTGAATATGTATCTAATCCGAACAACCTTTGCAGTCTTCACTCATTTTTACAGACCAGTTAAATGAAAATATTCTTGTATGCTATGACAACCTGATTCAGTAATGACAGCATATATTATTCCTTTTCAACAAAAATAATACCATTGTTTGTGCAAGCTAGAGTATTAATTTCACCATTAATGTATATACTGAAGAAAAGCATTGATTGCAGCATATGGAGGTTAGAGAGGAAATTCACATACCTCTTACTTGAGGGTACTATAACTGAAAGAACAATCATAGTCTTTTGAGAGATGAAACATAATTTTCTAAATTTGTTCTACAGTAATTAGTTACACACCTGCAAGATCAGATAACTTCTACTTTCTGAAGATCAATTGCAGTAAGGCTGAATTCTGTGATCTCTCTATGTTCAACTGAACAGTCTGGGAGGCACACCATCTTGGTCTTTATACAGGAGAAAACTGTAATCCCTTCTGTTTAAAAGTGGATTACAGTCAGCTCCTCATTGTGATTAGAAATACATAATTAATCAGGAGAAGCCGGAAAGAGCACCAAGGATTTCTTTAATCAAAAATATTTCTGTCTGGTGGGGTCAAATTTTTCCTTCTCTTTTTACCTATATTGATAAGTTAACCACAGTCATTAGGAATCTGAGCTGAACAATCATAATTCTTAATGGAAAGTAGGATTGATGAACCTACTAATCAGTCTTTTAAGCAACTTCAGTAAAATCTATACCAGGTGTTTGTGCTGGGAACTGTTAGGCTGTCTAGACTCAGAATATTCTGGCAGATGTATAGCCAGTCCTAAATTATAACAACTGTTGGAAAAATATACTGGAATGTCTAAATCAGTCCAATTGACATCATATGCAGATTCTGGGACTTCTCTCTGTCTCCCATCTACAGGTTGTGTATTAATATTAGTTTGAAAATGAGATGCATTCAACAAGTCATACTTATCTGGAAAGTAGCTTTTCTTAGTGTCTGTCATTTCAGTCAGGGTGGCTTCTGAACTGGGGACCTTAATTTCCAGAAAAGAACTGTGCATGCATTTTCAGATTCCGTAGACTCTAACTGGATCTTAGGTTGATTGTAAAGGTTAAAACTACATCCTGCCATCTGTGGAAAAAAAGTCTTAGCATCTTTTTGCTTCCTTCCCAAATCATAGTTTTATGGATTAGAAATGTGTTGTTGTTAGGTTTTTTTCCTGGCTGAGTCTTTCTTGATTATTGTTCTAACTATCTTTATTCTAAGGTCTCTTCATTCATTGAAACTGGTGAAATGGTTCTTTAATCCATGGATATAATTAAAAAGTTTGGCCCTCTGCTGAAGTGGTTTAGAGGAGAGCAACCCACTGTTACATGCTCTTGTTCCATCATAAAAAAAAGTATTCACTGTAGATCTAATGAAATATTTTCTCTTAAAGAAAGCTGTAGAATTTACACTGTTTCACTTTTATTTAAAAATTCTATCTGCTCTGTGTGTCTTTCATTTAGCAACAAGTATTATATGACATCTTCAAACGATATTGACCACCTTTTGCTGAATTTAACTTTATGTGAAATCATGGTCTCGCTAGCAAGTACTTCAACGTTGCCTGTGGATGCCCATTGGCTAGACTTGATTCGAAAGTTTGTGATAGAAACCCTTCAGGATGGTTGTAAATTAAACAGTAAGCAGCTGAACAAATTGCTCAGAGTAACTTGGAGACTTTTACAAATCCAGCTAAACAAAGGTAAGATGATCTGAATATATGCTGTGTTACAGTCACTCAAAGTTGGTGCTGTATTGTATGTTTCAGAAGTTTCATTTTGCTAGCTCATTCATTCATTCATTCATTCTAGTTTTTATGTAGAAAAACAGGGTAGTATAATGATTTTGGTTATGTATAGATTATCAGAAAATGAAAATCATGGCATTTGCCAAAAGGCCCAAGAGCCATTCCTGGAGCATAGATGACCACAAGATTGAGCAGGTCTCCTGTTTCAAATACCCAGGGGTAGTCCTTTATCTTTGGGCAGTAGGAAAGCCCAAGGGGGGTATGTTGCTGAAAATGCATAGATGAGTTCATTTACCATCCTTAAATACCTTAAGGGAAGAGGTGGCTACTACATACCTGCAGCTCTCAAATTATTTGAAGCCAAGCCAGTAACATAACTTCTCTATGCTGCCTAGCTAGGCGACTTCTCCAATTTTGCACCATTAGAATTTGTACAATCCAAATTTTTAAGATCATCCCTTCAAGTCCATAATTGTGTCTCTAATGCCACCCTGTGACTAGAGACAGGTTTCATGAAAGTGTAGACTAGAGCGTGGATGACTATACTCAACTCTTGGCTTAGACTATCTTTTTTTTCCCTTGGCCTTGCTCCATTGACTATGAGTAATGATTTTCAATCTGCATGGAATCAGGCAGTGGCAACTAAAATCTCTTTTTTGGGCTTCTCTCCAGGTCTTCTATTCAGTATTGGGTATGATCAGGACAAAACACTTATTAAATAGTGTGTACCAATAGAGGTGAATATGTGTAGCTCAGGGTTGAACTGTGGAGTCCTTGGGGTTCTCTGAGTGCACTGAAGATGTTACCTAGCCAGGTAATGAAACGTTTGCAAGAAAAGAACCAAGCTCAGAGAACCCCAAGGACTCCACATAAATAGTGTGTAGCAGACACAGAGTGCCAAATGGATCTAGCTAGGACACCAAACTTTATTGCCAGGGAATCCAACAGATACTCTGTCCCCCTTGTGGCATACCTAACTAAACTTGAACTATCTAAAATAGAAGGGCCTTTACTCTGGCAGGATGTCATGCCCTCCCTTCAGCTGCTGTTGAAGGCTGATACAGGAAGATTCCTTACCGAGAGAGACAATACCCTGTGACTCTGGACACACAGAAACCACAGAGCAAGTGCTTTCCCAGTGCCTGTACTACAGAGACATTCGACTTGGAGTGATTGTGACAAAAAACAAAAAGTGAAATTATTTATTTATTCATTCATTCATTCATTAAAGAGGTTTTTCCACAGAGTAAAAACACTACAGATTTTAAGTTAAAGATAAGAGAAATAGAGAAAAGTAATAGAAAACTGAAAAAAAATGTGGCTTCTGATCTTAACAGCACTTGTAAGTACATTTATATTTTACCCTCTCTCTCTAAGGTTACATCAAAGTTTCCTTCTTTCCATAATCTACCCTTTCTAATCATCAAATCCATAAATCTTCAGTTCATTTTTTTTCTTTTTTCAGCAAAAAGTCCATAAAGGGTTTTCAGTCACTAATAAATGTAGTAATTGATCTTTCTCTAAGCAAACAAGTTAATTTTGCCATCTCTGCTAGTTCTGTTATCTTTACTAACCATTCCTCCATTGTATTTCAGAATCTTTCCATTTTTGTGCATATATGTGTCTTGCAGCAGTGATCATATATAAAAATAATCTTCCTTGGCTTTTTTCTAATTGTCTGTTCATTAATCCCAACAAAAAAAGTTCTGGTTTCAGTTGAATCTTAGTCTTTAAAATTCTTTATATCAATATATATATTTGAAACCAGAATTTTCTGGCTTTTTTACAAGTCTACCAAGCATGATAAAAATGAACCTTTACGCTGTCCACATTTCCAATATAAATTTGAGGTACCATTATACATTCTAGGTATTTTTTCTGGAGTCATATACTAATAGTACATCATTTTATAAAAAAATCTCTTTTAGGTTATAATGTAATGTGAATTTCAATCCTTTCAGCCACATTTTCCCACCCTTCCAACAATAAGTTATGTCCAAAATTCTTAGCCCATTTTATCATACACTCTTTCACTTGTTTGTATCCATTTCACATTTCAACAAATACATTTTGGCAGTTTCATATTCATCATTTGTACATAATTCAAATTCTGTCTCCTGTTGCTCAATTCCAGATGTCATGTTATCTACCCTGAATCTTTCTCTTAACTGTATGTACAAAAACCATTGAAAACTAAATCTCTCTACAACCGGTTCTTTTGATTTCATCTTATATTTTCCATGCTCTTGTTCTAACAACCCTTAGTAGGTTAACCATTTCTCTTTACCTGCTGTTTCTTTCCTATTGTGCTTCTTGTGCTGAGATCCATAAAGGGATTTTTGGGCATAGTCTGGGTTTATTCCATATTCTCAATATGGCACTTCTAACATAATGGTTTTTGAAATCTACATTAACCTTAACTTTATTGTACTACAGAAAACCAGATTGTGCTCTTCTAAAATTCTAAATTTTACTTCTAAAATTTCTAAACTTCTAAATTTCTCAGCAGCACCCACTCTTTCATCCAAACCAAACAGCAGGCGGCAAAATGCAATTTTAAATCAGGCAATCCCAATCCTCCTCATTTATTTGCATCTTGGAGCACTTTATATTTAACCCTTGGCTTTTTCCCTAAAAAACAAAAAGTGAATTTGTGTGTTGTGAGTATGAACTCAGGTTTAGGCCTATATTTTGTTTTTACTCCTCTGCTCTTACTGTGTCTGCAGATTCATGCCCAGTGGCCATGTTCATGTTATTTTGCTTCCTTTGAGGTAGGAAAGTCAGGAGAGTGTTCCTTCTGGTTGTTATCACATGTCTGTGAAGTTTTTCAAATATAAAATTGCTCATAATGAAATGGAGTTGGACACCGCTTGGATGGAAGTGTGAAAACTGGGGTAATATCATCTGATATAATCTGGAATTCACCTCAGCTTGTAGAGGCTGAGAAAGTAGAGTTCTCTGTTATATGTGCTCTGGTACATGCAAGCTTGATTCTTGCCCTTCAGGCTGCCAGTGTGTGAATTGCTGAATTCAAGTTGATGAATACTTCAACAGAGTGTATCATTGACCTTAAAAGAAGCAGTAGTGCATCCTCTCTTAAAGTAGCTGTCTTTTAATCCAGCCATAACTTTTGCCTAGTATCCGGCCTTCCCTTTCTGAAGAAGGTGTTGCAAAAAGTGATAGGGAATCAATTATAGAGGCTTCCAGATGAAGCAGATCATCAGGATCCCTTCCAGTCCTGATTCTTGCCCATGCATGAGACAGAAATTGGATTGGTCTTTCTGATAGATAACCTTTGTCAGAATTTCAGGGATGGGAATGTACTCTTTTGGTATATTAGCAACTTTTGATGAGACTAACCATAGTGTCAGAGCTTCTGGGGAAGAAATGGCTGATTGAACACGGCTCCGTTCTTTGTGGAGCTGACACCCATGGCAATTAGAGGAGCTGGCCTTGATCCAGCTCTTTGGAATCATCTCCAGATAAAGGAGATTGACAGGATCACCCACAGGTACTCCTTACAGAAATTCCCTGTGAAGAGATTGCAATCTAGCAATCTGTAGTGGGTGGAGCGCTCTGGGAGTTGAGGGACAAACACCGAGCCTAAGCCGTGTGCGGAGCCTTCAAAGGGACACTAGATTTGCTTTACTTCTTTTAACTAACATCGTAAACTGCCTATTCATGATTTATTTGGCAATTAAAAACCTCCTGAAAGACAAGTTGCTGTATACCCGTGGCCAAAAGTTTTGAGAATGACACAAAGATTAATTCTCACAAGGTCTGCTGCTCCAGTGTGGAAGATGGCAATGTGCATATACTCCAGGATGTTATGAAGAGTGGTCAGATCAATTGCAATTAATTGCAAAGTCCCTCTTTGCCATGAAAATGAACTTAATCCCCCAAAAACATTTCCACTGCATTTCAGCCCTGCCACAACAGGAGCAGTTGACGTCATGTCAGTGATTCCCTCTTTAACACAAGTGTCAGTGTTGACCAGGACACGGTTGGAGACCACTCTGTCATGCTGATTGAGTTAGAATAACAGACTGGAAGCTTTAAAAGGAGGGTAGTACTTGAAACCATTGTTCTTCCTCTGTTCACCATGGTTACCTGCAAGGAAACACGTGCAGCCATCATTGCTTTGCACAAAAAGGGATTCACCAGCAAGGATATTGCTGCTACTAAGATTGCACCTACATCAACCATTTATCGGATCATCAAGAACGTCAAGGAGAGAGGTTCAATTGTTGTAAAGAAGGCTTCAGGGCGCCCAAGAAAGCCCAGTAAGTGCCAGGACTGTCCCCTAAAGGTGATTCACCTACGGGATCGGGGCACCACCAGTGCAGAGCTTGCTCAGGAATGGCAGCAGGCAGGTGTGAGTGCATCTGCATGCACAGTGAGGCGAAGACTTTTGGAGGATGGCCTATTGTCAAGAAGGGCAGCAAAGAAGCCACTTCTCTCCAGGAAAAACATCAGGGACAGACTGACATTCTGCAAAAGGTACAGGGATTGGACTGCTGAGGACTGGGGTAAAGTCATTTTCTCTGATGAATCCCCTTTCCAATTGTTTGGGGCATCCGGAACAAACCTTGTCCGTAGAAGAAAAGGTGGGCGCTACCATCGGTCCTGTGTCACGCCAACAGTAAAGTATCCTGAAACCATTCATGTGTGGGTTGCTTCTCAGCCAAGGGAGTGGGCTCAGTCACAGTTTTGCCTAGGAACACAGCCATGAATAAAGAATGGTACGAAAACATCCTCCAAGAGCACCTTCTCCCAACCATCCAAGAACAGTTTGGTGGCGAACAATGCCTTTTCCAGCATGATGGAGCACCTTGCCATAAGGCAAAAGTGATAACTAAGTGGCTTGGGGACCACAACATCGAGATTTTGGGTCCATGGCCAGGAAATTCCCCAGACCTTAATCCCATTGAGAACTTGTGGTCAATCCTCAAGAGGCAGGTGAACAAAGAAAAGCCCACGAATTCTGACCAACTCCAAGCATTGATTATGCAAGAATGGGCTGCCATCAGTCAGGATGTGGCCAAGAAGTTGATTGACAGCATGCCAGGGCGAATTGCAGAGGTCTTGAAAAAGAAGAGTCAGCACTGCAAATATTGACTCTTTGCATAAACTTAATGTAACTGTCAATAAAAGCCTTTGACACTTATGCAAATGCTTGTACTTATACTTCAGTATACCATTGTAACATCTGCACAAAGATCTTCAACACTGGAGCAGCAGACCTTGTGAGAATTAATCTTTGTGTCGTTCTCAAAACTTTTGGCCACGGGTGTACACTGGGAGAATTTCCTACTATCCTGGGAGAAAGAAGACTAAAATAAGTTTAAAGATCAAAAAGAAATATTTTAAAGTTTGGAAACAGCAAAAGGGAATTAAGAATTTTGATTGGGGACAGTTAAGAGGCTAGATGGATTTGAAACAGCTTTTTAAAGGATTGTTTTAAATGTTTAAGAAAATACAGTAAGTGAATTTGGATTTAATTTCAAGAAAATCTGCCCTGGGAAAGTTTTGCTTCTGAAAATAAACACAAGATAAGACTCAGCTTTCAAGGTCAGAGGAAATGGAGACTAGAGGAATATATCTCTTTTAACATAATGGAGGAGTATCCTTCTTTCAAAGAAGAATTTTTAGCTGTTTGGAATCAGCGTGTCCAGGAACTATTTTTAAAATTAGGACTAACAGAGGTTGTAGAAGAAGAAAAGATTTTACTGGATAAAACAGCAGTGGAGGATGACTTGAATAAGGATTCTAAAATGGACTTTAAAGAAATGCCAGATTATAGGAAAGACATGGAAGATATGGAAAAAGATGCTGTGGATCTGAAGATGGACTCAAAGTTGCTTGATTATGAGAATGATATGGAGAAAGAAGCTGTAATGGACCAGAAGAGTGACTTTGAGAATTATCCTATTTAGGATATACAGAAGGGAAATACCAAATCTCTGAAACTTTTTCTGAAAATAGATATAGGAAGAGAATGATAAGAAATTGTTATTTGGGGTTTTATTTAGAGAAGAGACTGAAGATTGAGCTTTTCAAAAAGAAGAGAAATTCAAAGTGGATTTATCAGATTAAGGTTAAATTGTCCATGTTTTGATCTTGAATTGTTAATATTGAATTTTCTTTTTCTGACCAGAACTGTAAGACAGTGATTTACATCTGTAAAAAGTGATTTATTTGGTTTAGTTTAAAACACGTATGTGATTATTATTGGCCTTTTGTATGCTTAAGGGGAGAGATCTTTTAGGTTTCATTTCTTAGAAAAAACTTAGAAGCTAAAATGCAAAACAGACCTATTTGTTTAAGCTTAAAATATATAGTTTATTATTACTGGCACTCTTAAATGCTTTTGCTTATTAGATTGATTGTTTAATATTTTTTATAATTCGGTTATTGTTTAGGGATGAAAAGGGGGATGAAGAGGACTTTTTGTAGTAATATTAGAGTAGTTGTTAAATTACTGTTAATACATATACTTGTTTGGAGGGAGGGGGAAGTCTCTTTCTTTCTTTCTTTCTTTCTTTCTTTCTTTCTTTCTTTCTTTCTTTCTTTCTTTCTTTCTTTCTTTCTCTTTTCTCTTTTCTCTTTTCTCTTTTCTCTTTTCTCTTTCTTTTTGTTTGTAGGTTTTTTAGTTTTGTATTAGTTTTTATATATATAAACTTTAATAAAAATATTAAAAACCAAAGAGACTAACCATAGTGTATATGTGTCATTTCTGATTTTTACCCTCCCCTCTTATTTAGCAGTAACAGAAACTTTGATGAAAGCAGTCTACATGCTTTACCAGCAAAGGAATCTTCCTTTTCCTGTACGTACGTTGCTTTTGAATTTTTTTGCCAGAGTTTATCAAAAGGAAGAGATGAACCTTCATACAAATAGGTAATAATAATATATCTTATTTTCAACTTTGCATTATATAATAAAAGAGAGAAAATCATTCTTGTTAGTTTTGTTGAAGCTTTTGATATAGTAACATTTTGCAGCCAACTTAATTTTAAATGTCACTTTGTAAATGTCTGTTTTTTAAAAGGGTAATAAATGTGGAAGTATCCAATAATATACCCACAATATATTTATACATTGTCTGAAACTTTTCAATCCCATTCATCAAATTAATATAATGCCTCTGAAATTCAATATATGGAAATGAAGTTCTGAATTAAGAGAGAGCTATTTTCTGAACCTCAAAAAAGTTTCAAAGTTTGTGTAATGCGGATGTGCTTATATTATAATTATGAAAATACTTGTTACTGTTTTTTTTCTTGTGCATTGCAGAAGCCGAAGTAAAGTATTAACTCGTTGGCTGGCTGGTCTGCCTCAGCAGCTTGTTCTTCTTGGCTTAAGAAATCCTGAACTTTCAGAGCAACTGATTGGTATTATTCATTCTGCTGCATCTCGGGCAAACAAAGAAATTCTGCAGAGTTTACAAGCTGCTGCTCCTCTGATATATGGTATTTATTATTTTCACAATTGAGAACTAAACTCTGGTAACAATCTCTAAACTGCATCAAGAAAAATATTTTGAGAATTAAAGCAACTTTGAAAGGATTTATTCTGTATGAAGGATTGGGATTCAACTTGCTTTCTCTACTTGAAACTGCTATTTGACAGGAGAATTGTTTACAGTAGACTTATTCAGGATTTTTTATGATAAAAGTTGCATTCATGTAACAAGTTTAGTTTAACACTGTATTAGCAGTATTTTGGTAATTGACTGATAATTGACTGCCTTTATTGTTGTCCTAACCAGAACCTCTCAACTACCTTTGTAGAGGCTTGTCTCTTACACTTCTGTTTCTTCTCTTTTAACTCTTAAAATATTAAAGAGCATAGTGGTCTAAATAGGGTTGGAGCCACTGCATGCAGCCAGGTTAATTTTATTGTGCCCATCAGGGGAGCAGGAAAAGAAGCTGCAGCAGTGGAGGTAATTGCTGTGTCCGTGTCTGGTATGCCAGTGATTGCTGCAGAGGTCCAACAGGACACATATCTTTATTTTGACATTTTGGACTATGCCTATGTCGATAATAAAAAGCACTGCTTTGCCCAGTATTGACATAAAGCTAACCAGTCTGTAGTTACCTGGATCCTCTTTTTTTCATCTGTTTTGAAGATAGGGAAAAGATTTCCCTTTTTCCAGTCCTCTGGCAGTATGTCTATCCTCCATGATTTCTCAAAGATCACAGAATGAGGCTCTGAGATGACAATTACAAGACTCTTGGCTTTAATTGATCTGATTCTAGAGACCTACTTTTCATGGTGGTCAAGTACTTCCTAGTTCTTTATTTACCGTATGAGAACTGTTTCATCTGAACACAGTTTTCCTTAGGGAACAGAAACAAGTAGGAGTTGAAGACCTTTGCCTTCTCCCTATCATTTGTTACTACAGATAGTGCTCATTTAACAATGGTAATTGGGACTGGAATTTCCATCACCATGTGACAGAGTTGTAAAACACAACAGCACTTCTGGTTGCTGCTGTTAAGCGAATCCTGCAGTATTGTTAAGTGTGATGTCACTATTTGCGACCTCCTGCCAGCTTCCCCATTGACTTTGCTTGTCAGAAGCTGGCAGTGAAGGTCGCAAATAGTGATCCCGTGACCGCAGGATGCTGCAACATTGTAATTGCAAGCCAGTCACCAGTGCTCAGATCGTGATCAGGTGGCCCTGGGACACTGCTACAACTATGAGGACCAGTCGTAAGTACCACTTGTTCAGTGGTGTCATAAGTTTGAATAGTTGCTGAACAAGTTGTTGAGTAAGGCCTACCTGTATTTTCTCCAAGTGCACCCATCTTCCATTTCTTAAACACTATAACTTTTAGCCCAACTGAAATCTCTCTGTGCATCCACAATGTGAGATATTATATCCTGTATATTTGGGCATATCCGTTCTGGTGCAGTAGAAACTCAAATTTTTGTTCAGTTAATGTTCTTTGACTTGCTCTACTATCATTTATCCCCTGTATCTCTCAGACAGCAGTTATTTTCACAAAATCTTGAACCTCAGTCCAGGAGTTAGTACCATCTGAAGGTAGCATCTGAAGATATGTTAGTATCATTTGAAGTACCATTTGGGGTCCAGATGTCCATGTAGGCAGAGCCCCTTACCTGTACAACCCAAGGGTACTAAGAGAGTTAAGACTCTGAGAGATTAACTTAATGCTCACCTAAGTAACAAGTTTCTTAATTAGTACTGCTCTACATATGAGAGAGGTAGTTTCAACATGTCCTGATGCCTTTATTTCATGGCTGTAAAGAGAAGTGTGTACTATACTTGGATTCAGCCCCCTTTTCTGTTTTCTTTCTGTGCAACTGGACCTCTGTCTTTTGATTTCCTGGAGCTTTCCTTGAACACCTACTTTGTTTAATCTCTGCTTAATTTCTGATCTGTTGCCTGCTATTAAATAGAATGGTTCATACCCATAATATTCCTGAAGCAGGATATTATACTTAGTGGATATGTCACTTCTTCCAGTTTATAGCAAAACATTATTCTGATTCAAACCCTTCATTGGGATTATATTCTTTTAAGAGAGAGCAGTATATAATTCAGCCTTATATACTGAAAGCACACCATGTGTTTCCATGTTACGAAGTTCTAGGAAGAGACTATGTGTTAATTTAAGGCTTTTTCTAACTTCTTTTGACAAACTCATGTGAATTTTTTCAGTTCAGCTGCGATATACAGCAGTTTTTGTCTTTTACAGAGGACTGTAATCTGCCTAACTGAAATGCTTGATTCTTAATTTATATTTTATTATAGCATAATCTAATAATATGATCATAATCGCATAATCTGATGCATGCAGATAATGCTTAATTTCTTGAATTTCATAGATCCACTAGATGGCGCAGTGGCTCTTCTGCCGCCAGAATCGCAGCAACATTTAGTCCAGCTACTTTACTTTGTGCCTCATTTACCAGGCAATGTCCTTGCTTCTCTCAGCCGCTGCTGCATTATGGGAAAACTGTCTGTAAAGTTAGCCACCACTCTTATTAGGATACTGCATATAAGGTAACTATCCTTTTCTGTTTTGTTTTTCCTGAATGAACTTGACTAACACAGTGAATTTAAATTTTGTATATTTTAAGGATACACATTTTATCACAATGTAGTAGGCATCATTTCACTAAGCAGATTACGAAGTAGCTGTGAATCCAGTCTGCAAGAAGAGGTGTTGGAATCTAAGCCTGTGCAGATTCCATGATATGGAAATAGAGAAATCATTAAAAAAGGAAAATATGTAACGCTAAAATGTAAGGAAAGTGGATGAAAAGAGGATATTGGGATGTTAAATATACAAACAAGAGGCTGTAGTCCTAGTATGTATGCTTAGAACAGAAGGAATAGATTGAAGATGTGCTACAACTTAAGTAACTATCTAAATTAGAAGTGTTCAGCTTTAGAAACAGCTCCCAAAGCTTTCCAAAATTGCCACAAAGTTTCAATTTTAGTGTGATTGTAAAAAAAAAAAATTACTTGTATGAGGTATAATCATATTATAATTATTATAATTACATTAATTTTTTTTCTGGTCCCACCTGCTTTTTGATATGCATTGCATCTCAGCATGCAGTTCAGAAGCTAAGAGTAAAGAGTAACTTTGACTGGAAAAAAAGCTTGTACTTCCTTGTTCTAAATTTTATTGCTGCTCATCTTAAAATGTCCAGAGGCATAATTTTAGAGGAGGTCACAGTTACAAGTGATTTTATAGATTGGCAGTTTTTGCAGTTTCAGTATGCAAAAGATATTCCATATATTCTAAGGCTGCTTGTGGTAAAACTGTCCCAGTGTCATCACCCAAATAAGACCTTAGAACCAGAAGTTTGGATGTATTGCATAGTTAATTTCCAAATAATGGAAGAAAGCTTTTCCTTGCAGTTGAGGAAGAGATCATGACAAGAGTTGCTTCTTTCATTTGTACAAATAGGCTGTTGTAAATGGGATAATATAATACTCTTCAGTGTGGGAAATAATGCTCTCCCATTTTTAGACCTGCAAGGGGCTGAACATTGGTGGAGTCAATCCTACTAAAAAAAAGAAAATGAGGTTCAGAGCAGATAAAGAGCATTGTGGCTGAGATGTTTCTTGTAAAATCAGGAAAAGATAACACTAAGCTATTGCCAGACTTCTTCGAGCTGCCTGGGTAACTGGACTGGGTAACTAGGAAGGAGGTCAATATTTTTTCAAACCTAGTATCTACAGGTTTCTTTCATACAGGAATACCTGGAGATGCATTTTACTTATGTCACTTGCCCAGGTATAGCAGGAAGCTCATCACACATGAGCAAAAATCTACCCTAATAAGGAGGAAAGAGCCCCAGAGACAGCTGTGGAGAGCGCAGGGGAATGTAAATCCTGCACTGCCATCACCTCTTGGAAGCTCTCAGATCAGACATGAGAAACAGCAAGAGATCATCTCCTGCCCATCTTCTCTCCAGTCTGATTACTTGCCCCTTAGTGCTCCCCTAAAATGGGGGAGTTATAAGAAAACATTGTCAGACTAATGTAGCCCCTGTTGGTACGATTCCTAAATTCATGAAGGAGTTTATTGTGTCTGCCTTTGTCACTTCAGAAATGGATGAGCAACAGGCTCTCTAGTATGTGATCAAAATGTTCCATCATTTTATTCCAGTGAAGTTTACTGGACCATCAGCTTTCTTAGCGTCATGAAGGGTTGAACTGTCTGGTGAGGAAACAAAAACTAAAAGATTCAAGTATCTTTTCACTTACCCCCTCATAAGCAATAAGGCTAGTAAAACATCTAGATAGAGATGGGGAGAAGGTTCTGCCTAGCCTGAGGACTCTCCTGCTTTTTCCTCCAAGGACAACAGAAAAGGATGCTATTTCTTTAAAAAAAGTGATAAATGTATGATGAACTCAAGGGCTCCATTGTTGGGTTTTTCTTTAGTTACACTGGCTCCTGGCAATGAGATTCTCAAGTTGTTGATAGAACTCAGGCTGAATATTAGCCAAAGAAACTTCAGGACTACACAGCATACCTGAATTAAAAAAAAAAAAAATTATTTGCCTGTGATGGTAGATTCAACATCAGTTATTACACATTTTACCTGCATCCTGGCAGCCAGTATACTACTAAAGACCTGGTTCTTTCCCTAGGACCTGGGCCAGGATGTTACCTGAGTCCATTTTCATGTTTTGAATATTAATTGCCTTCCGCGCATTGTATTTTAACATGTTCTCATAGAATTAAAGGTTCTATTTCTTCCCCAATCTCCTGATAAGACAAGAAAAAGTTTTTTATTATAGTTTATAGGAAATTTACAGTTTCAGAAGTTTAAACTAGCTGCGAAATTTTCTTCACAAATAGGTGATACTAGACTGTCTGTGGTTTGTTGTGCGTTATACTTTATAGAGATTATAAATTTAAAGCAAAACAGTTAAGTTATGCAAATAATCCATTATTTTTCTGAAACTTGGATTTATAGGCCTCTCTTTCAGCCAGCATTTGGGCTGTTCTTTCATATTTTTATGTTAAAAGTAATCAGTACTATGGAAGCTCACAAGGCAGTTGTAGTATAGTACCTGTATAGCTCCGTTCAAAGAAGGCTGCAAAAAAGGAGATGATATAGCTCTTTTCTTGGGATGCAAAGGAAGGAGAATCTGTTTTCTTTTATAGTAAGAGGTACATGTGAAAACTACAACTAATACAAAATATTTGCATATCTTCATACTGATTCATTAGTATTTATAAGGAATAAATATCAACCTATATGGAACTTGATTTTATCTTTTACAGGAACTTTATCATCTACAGCAACAGTCACCTTAGCAATCTAACTCTTATCATTTTTTGTTGACTCACTAGAATGGACAGGGTACAGACATTAAGCCTGGTTTTTAGTACAGGTAGTCTTTGCTTAACGAGCCTAATTGGGAGCGGAATTTCTGCTACTAAGCAAGGTGGTCGTTAGGCAAAACATCATGTGACTGCACCGCTTAGGGATGGCAGTTCCGGTAGTCCCGGTTGCGGTCGTTAGACGAGGACCTCATGCTTCTCATGCCCTTTGTGAACTGCTGGCTCCATCCTGCTGCCTCCTCCCCATCTGGGCCCAGTGAACTCCCTTTGGCAGATGAAGCTCTGTTACCCTGCTGTGCTCACCTCTGCTTCAACTTTTGGCGCCCTGGAGTCTGCCACTGCCACCTACCCCTGCCGCTCCCTGCCCCCAGTTGACCTTCACCATCTTCCTGCTGCTGCTGCTGAGGTGTGCCTGGCGGAAGCAGCTGCAGGCCCTTTGCGACACCTCGCAAGATAAGTGGGTAGGGAGAATTGAAGCGCACGCTGCGGTCATACACATGGCCAGGTTCCAAGCTCCTGAATTTTGATCACATGACTACAAGGATGTTGCAAGGACTGGTCATAACTACTGTTTGTTCAGCACCATTGTAATTTCAATGGTCACTAAAACCAATGGTCATTTAATGAGGACTACCTTTACAAATAGCTGAAGGCTTGTGGCACTTTAGAAACTAACAAATACATTATTATATCAGTTTTGGAATTATTTCTTTAATATATTTTATAGTGACTCCCATTAAAAGAAATTTTGAAACAGTTTACTATTAAATATTACAAAATACATTAAAATGAATAATAAAGCATCAATTAAGGCATTTTATAAAATAAAATACAAAATAAATAAGTTAAAACAATATTAAATTAAAAATGTTAAAAAGTGCTTTACAGTCTACTTCATCAGATGTATGGTACATCTGAGAATATAGTCCACTGCTATCATTGGCTGGTTATGAAAAGCCTGAATCTCCCAAGCCTACCAACCCCACTGTCTTATTTAGCACTTTCTGAACTATTATCTTCAGAACTTATAAACCCTCTTGAACTATATAGCTCCCACTTGGCTTTCTTCTTCCAGTGCTGCCTTAGCAAATTTGGTTCTGCTAAAATAGGTTCCACCAAACAAGGTACTTAAACCTGGATGATTGTTATATTATTTAGGACCACTAGAATAATTATGCTTTTTCATCTCTATCTTCAGTTGTACATTTATTAGTGTTCCTAAAGAATAACTTGTAGAATAGACTCAGAAACAAAACTTTAAGCCTTTTAATGTATGCATGGTAATGTTGTCCATAGATGGCACTGTGTTTCTTCTGTTTAAACTAATGTTTGAATAGAGATGTGGGTACGTTTTTGTGTATATTCTATATACATTAAATAAATTTAAATAAATAAACAAAGTTAAATCTTTCCCATTTTAACAGATTTTCTGTAATGGTAGATTTTGTTCTTACTTAAAAATTTCTTTCTTCTCTCTAATGCACTTGATAACAGTGTAGAATAAATATAAAATTTGAAATATAACATTTATAAACTTGAGTTATTTAGTCAATAATTTGATCAGTTTTGTGAATATAAGTAATTATTAAAGCAGTCTGAGGCAACTGATGCTGGGAGAACAGTTTTCCTAATTTCTATAATCTCAGTATTTTGTGTATGCCATATACATTTATAGTTTTGTTCTTAATGTAATACCTTATATGAACTTCTGTTATAAGGTAAACAATTCTGAATTCCTTTCATAGTCTTAGAAACTTAATTAGTATGCATACTTTTTTTTGAGAACATGAAAGAGAGGTTTCAGTTGAGAGTTTACATAAAATCCTGGTTTGCCACATCTTCATTGTGACAGGCAGGGGGTGATATGATGGGGATCTGGAGAAGATGGGATAGATGTTTGAAATTGATCCTGCCTTCTGGTCACCAGCATTTGGCTCTGGTGCCAGGTCTCAGGATCCTTGGTGGCCATGGCCTCTGGCTGCTGCTACCAAACACCAGTTAGATCTGTAATAAAAGTGCCTCATTATTCTGGATGAGGCAGCTGACCTAGCATATATTACAAAGATCTGGATGGGCCTACTGGAGGTGTTCCCATCTTGGAAATGTGCCTATGTGGGTTTCAAGTATGGTACAAGTAGGGTGGGGTAGATGATGTCATCCGGGACACCTTAATGGCATTCAGAGGTACTATGTCATGGGTGAGATCCTGTAGCTGAAGTTGGGCTCTAGGGATCAGTTGGGTTTGTTGCTGTTGTATCAGCCTTCCTGCTGCTCAGCACATCCCTGTCTGAGCTGTTTGACATCACTAAGTTGGTGGTGGAGTCTCAGAGGCTGTTAGTGTTTATTTTTTTACTTTTAACATGTTCACAGGTAGCCAGCAGCAGCCTAGTTTAACATGACTCATTCTTTGTTGGGGAGGGAGAAGTCACAGGAATATCTTGAAGGCCACTATGAGGACTGTTTTAGGCACCTGTCAGATAGTTCTGTGGATCCTGTCAGAGTAGACTCCAACAGGGCAAGTCCATGTGAGTTAAGTGAGACACAGTCTTATCTTGTTTAGGCTTTTGATCCTGAAACTCCTGAGGAAATGAACAGGATCATTGGGACTACTAATTTGGCCATCTTTGGTGGTTGATGTGTCCTTAAGTGAGAAGGTAGTTCTGCCATCCTGGAAGGAGACAGTTGTAAGAAGCCATCATTGTACCCAACAGTGCTATGCAACTTTTGTCCAGTTTCCAACCTTTCCTTGTTAAGGGAAGGTTGTTGAGAAGGTGGTCAAGTTGCAGCTTCAGATGACCCTGGAGGAAGCTGGACCCTTTTCAATCAGGTTTCAGGCCAGGAAGATGAACACTGATGAAGATGAAGATAACACTGATCATGCTTGTTGGTGATCTCTGGCAGAATTGGGATGCCAGTGGTACAACTGTTCTGATTCTTTTTGACTGCTTGGATGCTTTCGATACCATCCATCATTATATTCTTCTGGACTGACTGCAGGAATTAAGAGAAGGAGGCATAGTGTTGCCTCCATGGCCAGCTCTAGTAACTGTTAGTCTGGAGTGAGGGGGAGGAAACAGGCTAAGCCTTGTGGACTGCCACAGATCTCAGTGCTCTTGCTCATCCTGTTTAACATCTTTTTGAAGCCACTGAGTACATCTTGATCTCAGGCTGACCAAGTGAGATTGTCAAAATCTTGTCCCTGTGCCTGAAGTTTATTGAGGTCTGGATTGGAATGAATAGGCTTAAACTCAACCCTGACAAGACTGAGTGGCTGTGTATTCTGAGTTCTCTCAGGGCCACAGACTTTCCTTCTTCAGTTCTGAAAGGGATAATACTCCCCAGGACAGAGTTTGTGTACAGTTTAAGGGTCTTCCAGGGTTCACAGTTCCTGCTCAAAGAGGTGTGTTCAGTTTTGAAAAGAAAGATAATTTTTCCTTCTTTTTCCTTCTTTTTAAGTCCCCATTCCTAATGCCCAAGTTGTCATTTTATTGCTTTCATCAACAAATCTAACATTAATAGCAACATAATTGACTCTGTGACGTGTACAGGCATCCATTTTAATGAAGACAAAACATCACTTCAGACTTTTTCCAAGTTCTTCTTTCTTACATTTGGCCCCTTCAATTATAAGTTTCCTTATGCTTTCTCTTTCTGGAGAAACTCCAAGTTTTCTAGCCATTTCTCCATTTAAGCCTAAAAAGGATGGTTGTGAAAAAAAAAAGATAGAGGTACACTATTCTTCACTGCCATTTCAGTGATGTGGTTTTTGAACTTTTCTGGCATCATTGTTACGGTAACTTTGTCAGATGTAAAGAATCTTGATAGTTGTATTTGGCCTCCAGTAGATTTCTGATCTTTCTTTAGCCCTGAAGTAGATGGAATGTTGTTGTTAACTTTCTCATTCACAGCTTCTAACACTTTAGGATGCAAACACTGGAAGTATCTCTTCATATTTGATCCTCTGGTAGGCGCATTTTTGTCAGAACCACTAAAGCTACGAATTTTTGCATTACATGTTTTTTCAGAATCGTCTTCTATAATACACTGACATACATAATGTTTTTCATCTCTTGTTATTATAAAATGTTCAAAAACAGCCAACTTTGTTGACACTCTTTTTGCCATTGTGATTTTCTTCATAGGGTGCCACTATCACAAAATAAAAATATCATAGAATATGTTATATTTTGAAATTTGCAGAGAACTTGAAATTAAAATATATCCTGAAAAAAATAGGTTAATCAAATTGTTATCTATGAAATAGGGAATTTTAACATATTATATTATATACATTTTATGCAATTTAAATTTATTAGGAGTCAGAGTCGGTACATTTTTACTGACTCCGACTCCAGTAACCCAAGAATTGCTTCCGACTCCGACTCCATGACTCTGACTCCACAGCCCTGCTAATATTTATTCTATATGCTATTACGGAAGATGATTTGTTGTATGTTCATGTCATAGGCAGCTCCTCTCCAATAGTTAAGGATTGGCTGTAGTACTAGGTATTGAGAATATTGGCAAGAAATTTATTAGGATATATAGTTTGCTCTGTATATATTTTAGTTCCTGCAATTTTACTTTGTCACTACCGATTTCTCTTTTCAGGTTGCACTGAGTTCTTCCAAATATATACAGCATTAGAAATAAAATAATAACCTCTCTGCATCTTGTTCTGGGCCATACGAGTAATCTTTAGGAGATCAGAGCAGATGCTCAGGACTTCTCATCAGCTTCATATTAAGGACAGTGCCATCTGTTTTTTTTATAGTTTTGTCCAAACTGTTATCAGAAAAAGCAAGTTCTTAATATAAGAGTTCAAGTGGGCCATTCATAAGACATCAGTGGGAGAATTAATTGAAGTCCTCCTTCTCTTAGAGTAGCCATTATAAACTGGTTATTGTTAAAATACTTCACAGTGTCTTACTAATTATGTCATTCTTTAACATTTCTTAAACATTGAATAGTAACAGGGTCCCTTAATGGAGCTCTTTGCATTATTTAAAACCAGTGTTTTATTAGATTTTAAAAGCTTTTGTTACTCAGTTTGTGGTACAACTCACAATGTATGACAGTATGGTGGTATCCCATAATTTACTTTTTGGCAATTTTAGAATCTCCACATTCAGAAGGAATAATCGATCACTTGGGTGCATTCAGAATACATAATATGTGAGTTTTTATATTGTGTGTTTGCTACTACTTGAAGTTCATTCAATGAGCAGTGCAACCATATGCCATTGGTTTGAGGACTTTACTTTTTAAAAACTTGTTTTGTGAGATATATTTACATCAATACCTGTGAATCATTTGCATATTAGGCAATTGAAATGTTTGGAAAGTGTGTTAGAACTTTCACAGATTTTTGGGTAAATGTTTACCATTTCCTGGTATATTAATTGTTTCAGTAAGTTACTTCTTTCTTGTCATATTCATTATCTGATCACCTTGATACCTGTGGCCACCATCAACTTCCATAAAGGGGATGGATCCATCAAGTTAATGTATCCCAGGTATACATTACCTGGCTTTTAGTGGGTAGCTCTGTGGGTGTCAAGGCTCAAATGGATGACCTCCAGAGAGCCCAACATACTGATTCTTCTTCTTTCCCTGAGTGGCTGTTTATATGTTCCTCTTTATCTAAGCAGTATTACAACTTTGCCATGACCGTAAAGCTGCTGTTTGTGGGAAGTTTTCAAAATGTTACATCTAGGGCTCTGGGAGTTTTGGTAGTCAAGGGTGAGAGCTAATGTCAAATATGGTACTTTATCCTGACATGTCAGTTGCTGGGCTTAGACTATCATGACTAAGGCAGCCAGTTTGCTCCAGGCACTCCCTTCCCTTCCTGGGCCATGGGACCCAATTTCATGGGACTTTATTATCAGTCTTCCAACTGTACAAAGTTGCATATCCATTTTAGTGGTAGTAGATTTATTTATCAAGAAGGTTCATTTTATTTCTTGCAAGGACTCCCCATTATGTAGGGGACTGCATAGCTCTTTCTAGACCAAGATACAGAGGCTTAGTCAATCATACGTTCTTAGATCATGCCTCTCAATTTACATCCAAGTTTTAGAAGGCCCTGTTTCACTGCGCATTCATCGTCCTTTCATCATCCACAATCTAATGGGTAATTGAAAAAGATGATGTTTCTCTTACTATCACAACAATTATTGAATTATGCCTCTTGCAGAATTTGCTTATAACAACTGGTGGCATCCTTTCAGCATATACCTACTATGTCCACATCTTGCTCTCTAGACCTCTTGCCTCCGCTGTTCCTCAAGCCTTTCTCCAGGAGAAACTGTCTGCTCAACGCCTCTTAAAGGAACAGTTAGATTTAGCTAAGACTAAAGACATACAAATGTGTAGCAGATGCACATAGACAAATACTGCCAAGGCTGTTTTGGATTTGGTGTGGCTTTCCAGTAAGTGTTTGCTTTTCTCTTGCCCATCTAAGAAGCTGGATCAAAGTTTATTAACTCTGCTACATATCAAATTAGCCCAGTGGCTTTCCCTCTGCAGTTGTCTGCTTCAATGAAGAATCATTCAGTATTCCACCAGTTGCTCCTTGTTTGAGAGGAACTGTGCTGTCCCTTGCAACTGTGACTAAATCCCAGCAAAATGGTCTTTCTCTTGGTATAGAAATAATCTGGTTCCATGAATTCCATCTGTTGCATTAGATGCACTGAAGGGAAGTGGAATTTCTTCTAGACTCATGGTTCTTGCTGGAATGACATGTGGAAGCCATGGTCAGGTGACCTTTGCCAGATCAGGTGATCCAGCTTTGCCAGATCCACCAGTTGTGCTGTTTTCTAGACCAGGAATTGCTGAAGACAGTGATTCATGCTCCTGTCATCACTTGAATTATTGTGATTTGCTTTGGAAGCTTTGTGGAGGTTTGGAGCTATTGTGGAGGCTTGGAAGCTGTAGCTGGAACAAAATGGTCCAGCAGATTAAGTCCTATTTTGTGGGAATTGGTTGCTAGTAGCTTTTCTGGCCCAATTCAAGGTGCAAGTATTCCATGTAAAGCCCTGCCAGCATGGCCCCATACCATCTGGACCTTCTTTTCTAGGTAGAATTTGCCTGCACTATATGGTCTAGCTAGGAGAAGGTGTTGTGAGTGCTCAACCCTTGGGGTGGGGGTGGGGGGAATGGGACCCAGAGAAGAAAGTTTTCAGTGGCAGTCCTCTCACTTTGGAATTTGTTGTTGTTCAGTCGTTAAGTCGTGTCCGACTCTTCGTGACCCCATGAACCATATTGCGCCAGGCCTTCCTGTCCTTCACTGCCTCCCTGAGTTTGCTCAGTTTCATGGTCATTGCTTCAGTGCACTTTGGAATAGCTTCCCCATTAAAGTCAGACAGCTCTTTTGTCCTTTAGGAAACTGGTAAAAACAGTTTACCAGTTTTTTATACTATTTCCACAGGGTATTCAGAAAAGAAGAATTTGATTGCTGATACCAAAATATATTATTTTAATCTTGGTTTGTTATTAATTGATGTTTATAATGTTACAAGTTGTTTAGAGGAGTATGCATGGGTGTCATACCAATTATTGCTATTAATAAATAAAGCAGCAAATTTTGTTTTTATCTTCAAAAAGAGGAAAAGGAGGATCTGAGAAACAGAGCAGTTAGTCCAATATCAATTGTGGGAATACTCTAGAGTAGATCATAAAGCATTTGAACTGTAAGTATCTTGAAAATCATATGGCAGTTATAATGTATTGGTGGGTTTTCTGTGTTTGAATGTTTGTAAGCATCCAAAGTCACTTGTGTGAGGTGGGTGGCTGTATAAATCTCTCATTCATATATATATGTATGTATGTATGTGTGTATGTATATGTGTGTGTATGTATGTATGTATGTATATATATATATATATATATATGGCACAATATTGTCAAGAACAACTCTTGTCAGTCTGTCATCTCATTTTTCAGTTTCATAGTAGACTGTGCATAATGTTTCTTGATTTCTTTAGCTTTATTTCCTAAAAGCAGTGTATAAATCTAATAAATGAATTTTTACTCTCTTCCCAGCAGATTCCACTTCCATGTTCCAGTCGTTATGTGGACTCATACTTTTTCTTCCTGTAATCATGTTACTTAAACTAGTTTCTTTCACTTTATCCTCTTTTGACACTACCAAAAAGCCTTGCTTTACCCCATATTTAGAACCTTTCTTCATTCTTGTATCCTTCTCAGTCTTTCATAATAATCAAATCATTTACACTTTTCAATCCCTTTCCATTCCATTTGTACAAATGAATAGATTTAAATTTGAACCAAACAGACTTGTTTCCAAGGAGATATTTGCCAAATGCTTATCATTCTCATTCATTCTTGGATCTCCAAATAACTCAGTCAGTTTTTCTGTACTTGCTTGTCTCATTCCCATCAATCCATTCATAGCATCTAAGAGAACAGTTTTTTCTCTGGATTACATTCATTCAGAAAGTTACATACTTTTTCTGAAAACTCATCTCTGGTTCTTTTGTTACTATAATTCTCTGGAGTATAACATGAAATTATCACTGGCCTATGAATTCCTACTTTCTTAAAGCACCCACCAGAACTAAGATGACACTAATACATACTTTTTAGATAGATAGATAGATAGATAGATAGATAGATAGATAGATAGATAGTTCTCATTTAGCAACTGCCTCATTAATCAATCCTTTGCAAATATGATGGTAGTAAATGGTAGTTAAAAAAAATCATTTTCTGATCAACGCATGCACTTACGTCCAAATTTCTGTGCTTGACAACAATACATGGCAGGGTGAGAGGAAAGGAAGTGATCTATCCAAGACTGTTGGAAATGTCCCTAGTATCAGATCACATCTCGTTTGCGCTAGGCTAGATCTGTGTGGCTGTATATGGGATGGGCCAGTTTTGACCCATGATAAGCCATAGTTATCACAGCAGCTATGAATTCCCAAACCATCTCTGCCCTTGGAGAGGGGAAGTTGAAATAATCCAAAACCAATAGCCTAGTGAATCCACAATCACTGCCTCAGTGAGATCTTGCAGCCTGGAAAAGGATGTTGCTATGGATCTAGGAAGGACAGTTCAGTAGTAGCCCCTCCAAATTGTTCTTCTGGCCCAAGCCTCACAATTATGTACACCCAGCTACCTGTGGAACAGCGCTCCTTAAAACTGCCTGGGCAAAGAATAGTTATCTTACCTCACCTACCCCAGGATCAAGAGTGGTGCATTGCCCAAAACCCAGCTGAACAGATCTCAGAAAGGGGTACTCTCTCCTCTTCATCCAGCCAAGTGTCTGTGCTAAGTGCTAGGCCTATCCTCTCATCCACAGTTGTGGATGAACCTGAGGTACCCAGCAGTCTGGATGCTTGGCTTATGAGTTGAAATTGTGGGGCCAGAAGTAGGGATTTGCAATTTCCAATTTTTTCTCCTGGAATGGCTAGTCCCACAGAGTTACTATTTTGTTATTATTAGAGTTCCCCATTATTGTATACCCTCCTTTATCTGGCAGTTACATTCCAACCCTGCATTCTTCTGTTTATCTCCCACCCCCTCAACCCTCTCACTCCAGGGATGGGACTTTCCTCAGCTCTTGACTCTCAGAGAGCAAAGCTGTTCCTTTTCTTTTTCATCCATTCTTCACTGTTTCCCCAGTCACTGTACAACCCCACGCCATTAGGTCAGGATGAAGCAAGCTAAGCCTCATTTCATTTGGTTAGCTTCAGTAAACCTGTTACACAGTTGACTTACTTGGCTTGCTTGCAGACTCCTAGCCTCACAGTGCAACTCAGCTCCTGACTCTTCCTCTCTACTTCACCCAGTATCCTCGGTCTCTCTTCTCTTCTCTTCTCTTCTCTTCTCTTCTCTTCTCTTCTCTTCTCTTCTCTTCTCTTCTCTTCTCTTCTCTTCTCTTCTCTTCTCTTCTCATTTTTCTTTTTCTTTTTCTTTTTCCATTTGCTGTAGTTCTTTCCTTCAGTTTTTCCTTCTCTATTTTTTCTTTTTCCTTACAATCCAGATGGAATGGTGACCACTCTTTCTTTCTCTATTTTTATTTTTCTGGCTGTTTTTCAGCTTCTCTCTCTCTCTTAGAGCTTTTTAATCTCATAGCCTACATCTCTTTTAACAAAATCCCTAGTTACATTGCAAATTTTACACTGATTGTCGTTGATAATTTGTACAAGTACAAAGGGCTAATGGATGTCAGCAGACCTCTGTTTTTTAAAATGCAGTTGTATAGTAGTCATATATAAAGGGTTTTGTGTCTTTATTCTTCCCCACCCACATTTACCTTTTTAAAGATCTCCCTCAACTAAACATATTTTTGGTTTGGAACCTAATGTAGAAGAAAATTATTCAGATATACTGGATACTCTTGCTTTTTCAGTTGCGCCATTTCCCCTGCTTTAGATAAGTTTGGGGGTGGATCTACATTTAACAGTACAAGCCAGTTGCCATCATGTCTTGTTTTAGACAATTGTAGATGAACTACAATTCATCATAAATAATTTTCCCAAACCTTCCTCCCCCCTCCCCTTTGTTTTTTTTGTTTTGGTAATAGATCCTCTTTTGTGGCATGGAAATATCCAGCACAGGGAAATTCAGTGACTGACATGGGTTACTTCAGCTTTTTGTTTTCAACTCTTACAGGTAATCTGTACAAATTTACTTTCATCTTAATGTTGCTGGAGTATTTTGAGGTCAAATTTTGCATAAAATATATTTACTTTTGCTAGTTGACTTCACCTGAATTTAGTTATCTGTCCTATGTTTTTTATTGTGTTTTATTTCCATTAGCCAAGCTGATACATACTTTATACTTTCAAATGTTCAGCCACATTTGTTCTTCCATTTATGAAGTTCTTGTACTTTTTAAAGTGTTGGCCAATCTCAGAATAAAGAACAGTAGAATTAAAAGGTTAGAAGTTTTCTGAAACTCCCCCCAAAATTGCCATAGACATGGCTTGCTGGATCAGTTTTACAAAGAAATAAGGCTAGCCAGTCCATTAAAGTATTTTTAGCAGCTTATATTACTCAGAGAGGAATTGAATGACTAGTAAATTATTTCTGCAGATCTGAATATTATAATCAAAACCTTTCTTGTTGAATTTTACCAGAATCTGTTCAGTCTTGACTCTTTTTTATATGGCAACTTTCTGTACAGTGGGCCTCACTTAATGACTACTCATCCAGTGACCACTCAAACTTGCAAACGGCACTGAACGAGTAGTACTTATGACTGGTCGTTGGAGTTCTGCTGATGTGGTGTCCCTGTGGTCACATGATCTAGTCCTAAAACTAGATAAAGAGGACCCAGTTAATTAAACAAGCATTATATTTGTTCATTTCTGTATTGAGCAAAATGATCTAAAGCTACATATTTGTGTGTGGCAAAACTATGCGAACTTTGCTTTCAGTAACTGGTATGCCCCCCTTGGGCAGCAATAACTGCTGCCATTCCAAAACATTAACTTTCTTCTGCTTTAACCATTCTTTGGTAGTACGACTTGTGTGTTTTGGGTCATTGTCTTGCTGCAAGACTCACTTTCTCTTGAACTTCAGTTCATAGAAAGATACCCTGACATTTTCCTGTAGAATTTGCTGATACAATTCAGAATTCTTAATTCCATCAATGATGGCAAGCTGTCCTGGTCTGAAGGTAGCAAAGCAGGCTCAAACCATGATATTACCACTATCATGTTTCGAATACACGGGCTAAGGTTTTTATGCTGGAATGCAATGTTTGCCTTTTGTCAAACATAACACTTTTCATTCATTTCATTCAAGCCTAAAAGTTCTATTTTGGTCTCATGTTTTCCACAGAACATTCTTCCAGTAGCCTTCTGGCTTATCCATATAGTCTTTCACAAATTGTAGAAGGGCAGCAATATTCTTTTTGGAAAGTAGTGGCTTTCTCCTTGCAGTCCTGCCACGCATACCATTATTGTTCAGTGTTCTCTTGATGGTGGTCTCATGAACACTGACATTTGCCAATGCAAGAGAAGCCTTTAGTTCCTTAGATGTTACCCTGGGGTTCTTTGAGATCTCCTGGGGTCTTACATCCCTTGCTTGTGGTTTGATCTTGGTTGGTTGACCACTCCTGGGGAGAGTAACAACGATGTTGAATAGCCTCCATTTGTACACTATCCTGTCTGACAGTGGACAGGTGGAGTCCAAAGTCTTTGAAAACAGTTTTGTAAACTTTTCCATCTTGGTGAGCATCAACAGCTGTTTTTTGGAGGTCCTCAGAAATCTCGTTTGTTCAAGCTGTGACACACTTCCACATACCTGTGTTGTGAAGATCAGACATTGATAGTGATTACCCAGAATTCTGTTATTTAAGTAAGACAGGACCTCCCACACTGTAATTATTATTGGTCACATAGCCAGTTGTTTAGACTGGATTTGGCATTTTTATCCATCTGTCGAGTTCTTCCCAAGGACCTGGGATAGGCAGATGTTATTGCTTGATGGTGTTAAAGGTATCATCGCAGGATGTAAGCTGTTCCAAGAAAAGCTGCCTTTTGCACTTAACTGATGATGATTTTGCAAAAGGTGATTTTGCAATTGACTGATAATTGGCAAAAAGAACTCCCACACTATTACTACTACTACTACTACTACTACTGCCACTGCTATTATTATTATTATTATTATTATTATTATTATTATTATTATTATTCCATTGATTGAAACACCTGACTCTGATCTCCCCTTCAGATGAACTGATAATCCTAGAGGTTCACATACTTTTGCCACACACAAATAAGTAGCTTTGGATCATTTTCCTCAATGAATAAATGAACCAGTATAATGTTTTTGAGTCATTTGTTTAATTGTATTCTCTTTATCTAGTTTTAGGACTTGTGTGGAGAACAGATCATGTTTTAGGTCTTATTTATGCAGAAATATTGAAAATTCAAAAGGATTCACAAACCTTTAAGCATCACTGTAATTATTTATTAACATGAACTGAAGCATGCAGTGTTGAATTTCTATTTTGTTCATAACACTTGTAAAGAATTAATAATAGTTCACATTGAAATGCACTCCTAATAGGATTTTTATCATCCTTTTCAGGCTTTTCCAGAGAAGAGTTGAGTAACCTTCAGAGCATTAGGGGAAAACCACATATAAACCAAACTCTGCTCTCCCCTGTCCAGCTCTATTTAACAGATTTGGAACAGTTTTCATATCACTGGACTATGGCAGAGGTAAAGCCTTCTGCACTGAAAGAGTATTACTGCTTTTAATTTATCCTAAAATGAAATGCTTGTGGGCTTACCATTGGTAAGGAAATGCTCTGTTTGATGTGAAACATAACTTAAGATGCATTAATTGCAGTTTCATATAAATAATGTCATCATAGTCTCTTAATACTTAAGCAGGCCTGTGCCATTACAGTTACTGATATCACTGGTAAAATTCGTTGGTTTTGGAAAAGTCTATGCAACTGGACAAACTTTACATTTCAAAGTGAATTCCTAGAGATTGTTTATGCAGCTCCTAAAAGCCATGGATGCAATCCCCAGTGTCTTCTAAAACTTACTGTCAAATTATAATGCTTAATGTGACAGAAGTGGGATTTCAGGATAGGGATGATATTGAGTCAGCCCTGCTTTGGTGAAAGCTGAGTTGGAGAACAGTGCCTGAGGTGTGAGCTGAACTTGAAATCATACCCCCTAGGTTTGGTGGGTGAGCTGATTTTTAGTTGTCTACAACTTTCTGTGGAATCTTAATTTTATTTTATTAACCTCCCTCTTTGTTTATACATGTGAGGAATGGGGGATGTTTCCTTGAAGGGAAGAGAGTGAGATGCCCCAATCAAGATGATCGCCAGTTAGGGATGAGGAGGAATTGGAATGAAGAGACATCTATAAGATAAATAATTGCGAGCCATAGTCCTGTCTGCTCCTTCATTCCTGTATCATGTACTTGGTTATATAACTCAGGAAAATAATGAACACGTATCCAACCTATCCAGGCCAACAGAAGACCTGTAACACCCAAAAGAAAATCAAGTGTTTGTTCCGTAAATATCATGATGAAGTAATCATTAAAATCTAATCAGTGAACTTTTTAAACATTTTACATTTGTTAACAGCAAATACCTGATGAACAAGTGGAGGTGTATATCCGTGTGGTTTCAGTTATAACCAGGTATTGGGTTTCAGATATACAGTGGGGTAAAAAAGTATTTAGTCAGCCACCAATTGTGCAAGTTCTCCCTCTTAAAAAGATGAGAGAGGCCTGCAATTTTCATCATAGGTATACCTCAACTATGAGAGACAAAATGGGGGGAAAAAATCCGGAAAATCACATTGTCTGATTTTTAAAGAATTTATTTGCAAATCATGGTGGAAAATAAGTATTTGGTCACCTAGAAACAAGCAAGATGTCTGGCTCTCACAGACCTGTAACTACTTCTTTAAGAGGCTCCTCTGTCCTCCACTCGTTACCTGTAGTAATGGCACCTGTTTGACCTTGTTATCAGTATAAAAGACACCTGTCCACAACCTCAAACAGTCACACTCCAAACTCCACTATGGCCAAGACCAAAGAGCTGTCGAAGGACACCAGAAGCAAAATTGTAGATGTGCACCAGGCTGGGAAGACTGAATCTGCAATAGGCAAGCAGCTTGGTGTGAAGAAATCAACTGTGGGAGCAATAATTAGAAAATGGAAGACATACAAGACCACTGATAATCTCCCTCGATCTGGGGCTCCACGCAAGATCTCACCCCGTGGGGTCAAAATGATCACAAGAACGGTGAGCAAAAATCCCAGAACCACACGGGGGGACCTAGTGAATGACCTGCAGAGAGTTGGGACCAAAGTAACAAAGGCTACCATCAGTAACACACTATGCTGCCAGGGACTCAAATCCTGCAGTGCCAGATGTGTCCCCCTGCTTAAGCCAGTACACCTCCGGGGCCGTCTGAAGTTTGCTAGAGAGCATTTGGATGATCCAGAAGAAGATTGGGAGAATGTCATATGGTCAGATGAAACCAAAGTAGAATGTTTTGGTCTAAACTCAACTTGTCGTGTTTGGAGGAGAGAGAATGCTGAGTTGCATCCAAAGAACACCATACCTACTGTGAAGCATGGGGGTGGAAACATCATGCTTTGGGGCTGTTTTTCTGCAAAGGGACCAGGATGACTGATCCGTGTAAAGGAAAGAATGAATGGGGCCATGTATCGTGAGATTTTGAGTGAACATCTCCTTCCATCAGCAAGAGCACTGAAGATGAAATGTGGCTGGGTCTTTCAGCATGACAATGATCCCAAACACACCGCCCGGGCAACGAAGGAGTGGCTTCGTAAGAAGCATTTCAAGGTCGTGGAGTGGCCTAGCCAGCCTCCAGATCTCAACCCCATGGAAAACCTTTGGAGGGAGTTGAAAGTCCGTGTTGCCCAGCGACAGCCCCAAAACATCACTGCTCTAGAGGAGATCTGCATGGAGGAATGGGCCAAAATACCAGCAACAGTGTGTGAAAACCTTGTGAAGACTTACAGAAAACGTTTGACCTCTGTCATTGCCAACAAAGGATATATCACAAAGTATTGAGATGAACTTTTGATATTGACCAAATACTTATTTTCCACCATGATTTGCAAATAAATTCTTTAAAAATCAGACAATGTGATTTTCTGGATTTTTCCCCCCCATTTTGTCTCTCATAGTTGAGGTATACCTATGATGAAAATTACAGGCCTCTCTCATCTTTTTAAGTGGGAGAACTTGCACAATTGGTGGCTGACTAAATACTTTTTTGCCCCACTGTAATTGGGTATTAGGCTTATGAAATTAACCTGTTGGATCATACCTACTCTGGCAATGCTGTTAACAAGACTCAATTCACAATATCAGGGTCATGAACCTGCTCATTTCCAATGTGATTCAAGCAGTAATATGTCAGCAATACCTAGCTTCATCCTATATAGTAAGCAATGGCCAGTCCCTAAGTAAAATAATAACTTTCTCAAACTCAAAACTGATCAGAAATTACAGTATCCAAAATCAGCAAGGAGACATTTGAATTTTCCAGAACACAAACGTCAAGCTGACAAAGACTAAGTTCAAAGCACAGCTGGAGATGTAGCACTATTTCATGTAGGATAAATGGAAATAAAGGCTTCTTGTGATGTGGTAACTAGTATAAGGATGTTTATATCGCGCCCAATAATTCTTGTCATTGGCCAGTGTTAATATGTAATCACCAATATCAGAATCTGTATTTGAGTATTTTCTAGGCTCCTTACAATGCTTGCTTTGTGATCACTACTGTGGATACATATGTACATCGCCAGATTTATGCATGTTCATTCATTCCTTTCTCAGGATTCATTTGATGGTAGTCTTTCAGATGCTATAAAATCACTGTGATTTTTTAATCAAGAAATTATTTGAGACATACAATGAAAGTCGGATCTCTTTTTGGGTGGATTAACTGTCATTTTTGCCTACATTGAAAAATGGGTATTCCATGGTATCTCTTAGTCAAATATGTACAGGATCACAGAGCATGACTGAGTTGGATCAGTAACGAAACAGAATTTTGAGATGGCCCCCAGCAGTCAAATATAATTGGTTCCTGGTCAGCTTTCAAATTCAAGTTGATATGTTGTTTTTAACTTGTAAAGCCTTTGAAGTTTGTATGTGTGTTGTAGTTCATATTATAAGGGACAATTGCATTCAGGGAGGAGACAAGGTTTTTATTGGAAAAAGTGCTTTATTATACAGTTACATACAAAACGCTCAGGATGCTCAGTTACTAAAGGCAGTGATTTCTTATTTGTATTATTTTTAAACCTTCTCCCTCTACATTTCTAAGAGGATTGTTCCCTTTCTATCTTATTCTAATTTAATTTCCTGTAGTTAGGCTTGTGTTTTTAATCTTGAATCTCTCTCTGTACTGTCAACTTCTTTCCTTGCTTCAAAACCAAGATCTTCACTTCATCTTACATAGTAAACTATGACCAGTCCCTAGGTCACCTCACCCCTTCTGTTCTCACTTCTCCTTGATTCTTTATCTCATTAGCACTGTCCCATTAGCACTGGGAATGTTTACTGTAGGCGCAGAGGAGCTGTTATCTGGTTCTCAGGAATGCACAAGGTTGTATCAACGTGAGAACCTGAGGACATCTCCGGCATGTGCAAGAGAGATTCGAAAACAGAAGGGGGGGTGAAATGGGGGTGAGGTAAAACTAAGTTTTGGCGCGCACGAGACTTAGTCCCAGCTTTGCTTTAGAGCTGTTAACTACTTTCCAATAAATGAACTTTTCTTGGAACCAGCATTGGTTTCAATGAGAGTTGCTTTCGTTGGGAACTGAGTATCGTGGCTCTTACAGCAGTTTACTAACTCTGTTATTGCTTTACAGCTCAACTCTTAGATTTTATTACCTTTACTAATTCTCTTTCTTTTCCCCTCCCCTCTCTTTCCCCAGAGTCACAAAATTGGTTGCATCTGAGCTCAGTTGCTCACAGTAGGACAGCAGTCACTTGTCTCCCCCTGTTAATATAAAACCATTCAATTCCTCCCCTTCAGTCTTCACCCTTCTCCCAACAGTCCCTTTGGGAATTCTTCTGTGGGTGGATCCAGAAATCTCTTTTGCCAGCCTTCATCTAGCCCTCATGGATTCTACACAGCTCCTTTCCAATTTCCTCTTTCTCTGACCCTGACAGCTGTCATGCTGTTAATGGGCTTTCTCTGGGCTTTGAGACTTTTGGTGTTCTCCTCTGTTTCTTCTCCTCCTTTTTTCCTTTTCTTTTTTTCCCTCCAGCTATATCCAGCATGCCATTCTGACACTCTTATGAACAACAGACCTTTTCTAATCAACAGCTGTCTTCCTGCTAGCTCTCAACTGACTTAAATTAATACTTCTCAGCACTACCTTTCCACTTCCAGAAAAGTACTTGTCTACATGCCACAGGACATGCATGTCTGGTGGAAGACACTCCCAGGTGGCTAATGGCCTTAGTGAGAGACAGGCACAACTGCTGTCTTGTGATATGCTGGTCCAAGTATTATGGTTGGTTGAGAGTTGCACTAAAGGTTGTCCCATGTGCTAAGAGGAGGCAGATACTAAGGAATTTCACCCTGGGGTAAAAATAGTGCTGTTCAGACTCATTATTTACAAGCCAAATGAACACTTTTTAAAAATATCTGAACCTTTTAAGACTCAGTTTTATGAATATTTATAGGAAGGTGTGTAATTGGTGGTATGAATTACAGTACATTTATATAACTATTTGTTGCAGGTAGTCCTTAGTTAAGAACAGCAATTGGGACTGGAATTTCTGTTGCTAAGCGACAGAGTCATAAAGCAAGACATGTGACCATGCTGCTTAGCAACAGCAATTTTGGCACTTCTGGTTGCTGTCGTTAAGTGAATCCCATGCTGCCGTTAAGGGAGGAGTCATGTGGTTGTCATTTGCAACCTCCTGCCAGATTTCCCATTGACTTTGCTTGTAGGAAGCCGACAAAGAAGGTTGTAAATGGTGACCGCGGAGACGCTGCGATGTAATCGCAATCCGGGTGCCAAGCACCTGAATTGCAATCACATGACCGCAGGGATGCTGCGATGGCTGGAACTTCAAGGACTGGTCATAAGTACCACTCATTTCATCAACGTCACAAGTTTGAACGGTCGCTGAACAAGTGGTTGTTGAATGAGGACCACCTGTATGTGTTTGTTCTGTTATTTCTGTGCCACTCCAGTTATCCAGCTCTGGGCAACTTACAAAAATTAAAACACTAAAACCATGAAACACATAATTACCAAGTTTAATTGTATAAACTTAATAAATATACCCAAGCAATAAAATATAATAATAGCAAATCCCAATAGATCAATATCCAAAAGCCTGGCAGAAAAGAATAATTTAAATTCCTTCCAAAATGTCAGTAGGGAGGAAGCCATTCTTTTTATGCCATTTTGGTAATGAGTCATTGTATTAAATTGAATAAAGACATTCAGGTTTCCCATTGCTTTCTGAAGAACTTTAGTTCTGAAAGACAGGTTGCTGCCTCTCTGAGCAGCATGGAGGAAAAGACAGGGGGCACCTTGGCAAGTTATTTCAAAATGCAGATCTGTTGAAAGACATACAGTGAGTATGATGTATCATCTGTATGGGCTAATAGAAACTATGTTGGCTTTGAAACATAATTTCCCTGTATAATTGAAGAAAATGAGGTAGTAGAAAGAACCTGTGAAGCTAAATTTGGTTGTTTTGCTGTGCTTTTTATTATTGTCATGCATTAGTAGGGAGTAATTCATATTCTTTTTGAAGTTTTCCAATGGAAAACTTGGGGGGAATTCCTCCTCTAGCATCTAGCGATTTGTCTCAGAGGTAAACTGTGTGCATATGGATCTCAATATTGTTGCTGTTTCGCTGTCCTATAGGCCTTTGATTTATGCTACTGTGTTTAGGGGAATGATTGTGTATTGATCCTAGCATTGTCTGGCTCTTTAGTGGAGCTATGGTGGCTAGTTTTATCTGAGTTTTCCTAAAATCATGTCTAAAAATCTCAGCTACCTGTACTTATTATTCCTGTTTGTACAGTTGACAGCTGCCGTGAGCAATTTTTAAACTGATAAGATTTGGGATTTGGGATTATTGCCTCTTAGGGAGCATTTCTATGGCAGCAAGCTTCCCATAGAAATGCTCCCTAATTACAGTGAGGTTATTTGAAAGCCTTAATATGATGGAAAAGGTTTTACCTATCGTTGCTACTTTAAAAGCTTCTCCTGGGGAGGAACGTTAAAAGCTACTTTAAAAGGGGATGTGCCAGGGTTGGAAGAGGAGAAGAGTCCTCTAAGCAGCCATAGAACCAGTTGAAAAACCTCCAAGGCATGGATTTTGTTTTTCCACTTCATGGCATAGCTACATAGTCCAGGTGGTTTCCCAGCTATGTTTCGTTTCTTTGCTTTGCAATACACAAAGGTGTCTCTGAGTACTCCTCTTGAATCACCAAAAGGTACAGCCATTCTGCTCACAAAGTCTATCAGAAGTGTTACTGTTCAGATTTACTGACGCAGGAAAAAGCACTCTTTTGGATTTTTAATTTTTATATAAAAGAATTGTCTAAACTCTTCAAATTTCCACTGGTCACTACTTTTGTATTAATAGTAGGTAATCGTGGATATTTGCTTATTTATTAATTAAATATATATACTGCTGACTCTTATGTTGTCTTTGAAGGTTATGCTTAATTTTCAATACTTAGTCCAAAAGGAATAGGACTGGCATTCCAGTGATTCCACTGATTATCCCTTATTTCAGGTGATATGAGACATAGATTTTACCTGAAACCAATGTAATGAGCCTAAAAGTCTTTCTTGAACAGATTTGGAGTTCATGATCAGAATGGAGGTGTGGAAAGTATCATTGTATTAGTAGGTTGTTTGCATAATATTGGAAATCACTGTTTTCCTGTTGACAGTTGCATAGATTTCTCCTAGGAAAGTTGGTAGTCAGTTTTGTAGAACAATATGAGCAGATGTGAAACTGAAAAATTAAAGCAGAACCTGGCCAAGCAAGAATTCTCCTATTACATAGCAACCATTTTTTGTAATAGTGTTCTTAGGCAGTTACACAGTTTTTAAACGACATTCAATATGACACAAAATCAAGTATGTTAAACTTTCTGAACAATTTTGCTGTTAAAATAGGTGGTGAGCCAATGCCTGTCCACTATTCCTTCACGAAGCCAGTGCATTGATATTGTACAAAGTGGAATTTGTAAATATCTGGTAGGTACCAATTTGGTATAAATTCATTGTTCATTATATAATTTTTTATTAGTATGTGTCCTTAGCTGATGGTTGAATTACAGCCATTTTATTTAAAAGATGGTATGTGAATTTTTAAACATGGTATATGAATATGTATATGTGTATTTATTTATTTAAAATGTTACATTCTTCACAGTTTCTTTTGTGGCCCTAGAAAACTATAATTGCTTTTCTGTAATAGTAAGGTTTATATTTCAGACCATGAAACCATTTTTCTGTTGCTAGCTGTTGTAGAAATGTGTAATTACTATGGTGAAATTCTTAACATAATGCTTATTTTTAAAATGTAAACCTGCCTTTGTTTCTAAACATACTGAAGTGAGTGACGGACTAAAGCAGATTTAAATATAACATAAGGTACATGGCTCAGTATTCATGGTGAAATAAAAAAACCCTAACCCTTCATAACTGACTGACTGTGCACCACATTATTTGCTCCTCTCTTTCTTTGGAATTCATGTAGAGACATCCCAGAGATCTAGAATGCCTATTAGTCCCCCACCTTTTCTTACATGGCAGGTGGTTGAGTATGGGAGCACCAAACTGGAGATGAAGAGGGGGTTATCTTGGGAAGATAGGGGCTGAATAGCAGCACCCACTGTGAACAACCTTGTAACAGTTTTAGTTTCCAAGTTGTCTGAAGAGCAAAAAGTAGAAATTTTGCTAAGGGGAGTCACATGAAGCAGCAGCATTAGTTATCAATGTGGATGCTGTAAGATCGATGACTGCCCAAAAGGGGCAACGATTAAGAGAGGGTTCAACCAAGGTCCTTAGAATGGCAAAACTGACCACGGATGTGTCTCTAGATGCTTTATAGTGTACAGTCAGAGCCATGGCTCAACCCAGTGCAGTTCAAGCAGTGGCAGACAGACCATATGTCAGGTCCAGCATTCTGGGCAGGTCATTGGAAGAAAAAAGCTGTTTGGTAAGGCCAGTGATTCCATCCTAATCAAGAACAAGGATAAGAAGGCTCTGCCATTGGCATCTAAAAGCAGAACAGTGGGTACAGGAAATGACTTTCTGCCTCCTTTTAATTCTGGGATTACACATCTAACTCCTTTTCTACAAGAGTCAGATAAGGGGGTACCCATTGGGAGGGCTCAAGACAGACACTAAGGACACAGTACCAATAGCTGGGGCAGAGGTAAAAAGTTCCAGAGTAAATGTTCCTCAAATTGATGCTGCCACTGTCCAGGACAATGGATTCCTACAATGCTTTTGTCATGCCTAAACTGGTCCCTGTTCCTATTCCAAATAGCCTGCAGGTCACAAGTAAGCCTGACAGGTCCCACACTGGGTGGCCAGTTCACTGCATAGAGACTGGAGCTGACCGGCTTGACAGGAGAGATTTCAGAGAATTAAATAGGGAACAGCTGACTATTGACACAAATCTGAAAGGCGGGGAGGCTACTTCTGATCTCTCTGAGTCTAGGGACAGTGGAGTTGGAGCACCTGGTGAGGAGTATGGACATCCTGATATGAACAGACAGCATGACAACAAAGGCCTGCATCAACAAAGGACCTCCAGAGGGAGGTGGTCTGCCTGATGAGATGGGCAGAGGAACACCTCACTTCCATATTAGAGGAATACCTAAAGGGACCACTAAAAACGCTGGCAGATTGGCTAAACCACCTCTGCGTTTCGCAGGAGAAGGGAAGTGGACACTGTGTCCTGAGATATTCCAGAGGATATCGAAGGAGCCCCCTTGGTTAACCTGTTTATGACAGTGGAAAACAGGTGGGTGAAACATTTATTTTCATGTTACCAAGGCAGAGGGAGTGAATGACCTGTCATCACTGTGGTCAGCCTTCTCTAGGTGTTCCCCGCTGACACTGATTCTTTCCAGGGAGGCACTGAAGACGAAGTTTCTAAGGGAGTATTCATAAGATGTGAGTAATTAGGATTTCCCCCACTGGCCCAGGAGACCATAGTTCTCTGCACTAATCAAGATGTGGGAAGAGCTTTGTGGCATTTTCTAACATTATCAGACATGCTCACTTAGGGATCAATTCTTCAGCAAGATCGAGAGTGGCTATCATTCTGCGGCTAGAAATTGGCACACCTGCTGAGTGCTGGCTTGCCAGATGCAGTGGTAGAGATCATCTTAGCATCCAGACATCCAGTTACCAAGAAGATAATGACTTGGCAGGCATTCAAACAGTGATATAGGAGAAAGAGCTTTGGGACAGTGGCAGCAGCAGTACTGGAACTTCTGGGATTCCTACAAGCTTGAATGAACTAAAAGCTGATGGGCCATTGCCTTGAGATCTGCCTTTCTGGATAGACATGGAGAGGAAACACGAGTGCCACAACCCTTGTCTCCCCACCAGTAATTCACTCTTTCCCACAGGAGGCTTTAAGAACCAGTTCTCAGGATCCTGACTACAGCCCCCTTCAAGCCTATTATACCAATTCCAGTCAGTATTTTCTCTTGGAAAACAGCTTTTCTGGTGGCCCTAAACTGAGCCACAAGTGTTGGTGAGTTAGGGTCCTTTTGTTGAGGGAAGATTTATGTGTGTTTCACCAGCATAAGGTGGTGGTAAGGACATATTCTTGCTTTATGCCCAAGATGAATTTGAAGTTTCACTGGGCACAGGAATTCTTCTGAATTCCTGTCCCAATCCGTCCTATCCCAAATAGCATATTTAGTACAAGCTTGATGTTTGTACAACCCTAAGAATCTGCCTGAAGCATACTCAAGGGGATAGGAAGACAGATAGTTTGTTCAATTCTTATAGGACAGGCAATCCAGGGAAGTGAGTTTCTCATTCCTCTATCATGAGATGGGTTCAGGCCTAGTTGGCTAACAACAAAATGCTGCCTAGGGGCATTGCAGACCACTCAATCAGGGGAATGGCTGCTGGTGGGCATACAATGTGATCAGTTGTCTTTCAGTATTAAACATAAGATAGATGGGTCTTTGTGTGCCCCATCATGCAGCAGGTGCTGTAACAAGCTCAGACCTTCTTTTTGGATATTGCTATGATAAATCCCTTTCCTGCCCGCTCCATCTTTAGATGACTGAGGACACTTGAGGTTACCTTGAGATGCCCTTCTGACAGTACCACTCCAGCAAGCACTTCCTAAGGGTTGTTCCAGGCACTCAGTGGAAATATTTTTATTTCATCATGATTACTGAGCCATGTACCTTACGTTTACTGGGATTTGAATAATGACATTTTTTTAGGCTAACTTTTTCAGCTGAAATCAGTTCATCTGACTGAAGGGAAGAGGAGTTGGCCAAAGAAATTAAGCCCTGTCTTCTTGCCAGTAGAAGTAGAGCTAAATCTTTCCTAAGGGATCCATCTTGGGGACCAGAAGGGCACCTCACAATGAATTCAAGTACTGTTTGATGTTTTGCATAGCCCTAACCCCTACAAAAATATTATTCTGCATCTTAAATCTGCAACTGCAGTTTAAATTTGCTGGACAAGATTATGTTGGAATTATGTTGGTTATTGCTGAATAATGAGTTTTCTACTAATGTGTCTAAATCTCCAACAGATAAAATGTAAAATATAACATTTTAAAGGATAATTGAAATTATTACTGTATTAGAATTCTTCTCTTAGGAACATAAGACACAAACAAAACTTTTGAGCTAAAAGGTTATGTGAAAGGTTAGGCTTATTCCGAAATTATTTTGTCTCCTAGGTAGGACTGACAGTAGTACCAGATAGCACTGCTGGTGCTGTTTTGTGTGCTATTAGTAAACTACTGGATCAAACATATCTCCTTAACGAAAATCTCTCCAGGTTCCTAGCTTCTTTGTGTTATAGTCTTCTCTACCTTCTCTTAACAATAGAGGGAGAGGATACGGAACACTTACAGAAGCGGTAAGCTTTTCAGTTTTAGACTTCATTCTTAAAATACTAGCACTTTCAAAGTGTGTCTATGCATGTGTGTTAGTATATGTACTTAAGCTTGTTTATTGTGGTTGAAGACTCAGTCAGTTGCATCTGGCAGTAGTCACCTAAGTCTTTGGATTTGAATTTCTGGTGGGGATTTGTATTTTCTTTTCTAAGACGCTGGTACTTTTAATTAACCATGTTGTACTAGTTCACTACAATATTCTAAAAATAATATTACATTTCTGAAATTTATTTTAGTGTGAATTTTTCTTGTGGGAAGTTTAATTTAACTTCAGTCCTGTCCTGGAAATTTAAACTTAGGCAAGGTTTTTATGTGTTTTGATTTAGTAATGATCAATATATAATATATTCCATAATCAGCTGTGTGGCAAAAAGCTCACCTTTCCCATAGCTGTGGGCAAAATGACTGAATTTTTAAAAACTGTTAATTAGTAATAAATTGTCAGCCCCTTGGAGACTGTGCAAATAAATTGTATCTATAAATTGTTCATACTTATTTATTTTTATGTATTTATTAAATTTATATGGCCACCCATCTCACTTGCACGTGACTCTGGGTGGCATACATAATAAAACACACACAATACTTGTGTTACTTGGGTTGTTTGAAGTTACTCCTTTCTTATAAATCTTTAGCTAAACTTGTGCACATCTGATTTTCCCTTTTCCTCATCTTCTGTTCCAGGGATATACTGTGGAGTTCCTGTATCTCAATTCTAAGCACCTCACCTCACATCTTGAGGCTGATGTTGCAGAGTCTTCAAGTGAGCCGAGTCTCTCGGGATGAATTGCCTGTCCTTGCTCAGCTTCTTCGTTTGCTGATGCAACATGGACAGCTTCGGACTCATATGATGACCAATGAGCTCTTGGTGAAACAGATTGTCAAAGATATCATGGTAAGGAGCCTATTCTCAATCACTGGCTGCTAAAGGTAGGTTGTAGTCTCACAGAAATGTGAAAAATATGGTCAGTTTCCTGACAGTTTCTGGTGATCCTTTCAAACAAAAGGATCACCAGAGAGGCTGAAAGAAATTGGCCCATTAGTCATTAAAGTATAAAGAGTCAGCGTCTTATACAAGAATGATAGCAGCTTTCTCCATAAATGATTTCCATTCAAACCCCCAACTCCAGCAGGTAAGGATTTACCATGTTTTCTGCTGCCAAACAGGAAATAGCATTACCATACCCTGCCCTCATTCCTTGCTAATTTGGAGTTAAGGCAGAGCTGTAGGTGAGCCTATGCTTTTTAAAAGGTTTATTTTGAATATCTCCAGCATCTCTTCCTTTTAAAGGGGGACATACTCTAAATCTCCTTTTTCCACTTTGGAGTTTAATATATCCACATGTAAGGTGCTGTGCTAAAAATAAATAAGAATAGCTATTTTCTTTCTTTCTGTGAAATGGTTTGCAAGATGGAAAGTAATCACAGTCACATAATGTGTGAAAGGACATATTTGGGAGCACTGCACTGTCTAAACAAGGTACAGCTGATATAGAGTCCAAGTCTCCATTTTTTTGTTGAAAGTGTATTTCCTTTTCACCCTTCATTCAAATGTAGCCTTTCTCCCAGGCAGGTATAACACAGTAGTTTTAGATACTTTCCTTGGGTTTTACTTCCTTCAGAGTGTTTTTTAATCTATTCCTTTCTAATTTTACTTTTGTTTAGTTGTTTAGGCTACAAAGCTGTTTAATGGTCCCTCCTGCTAATGCAGTGGTATGGCTTTAAATACCCCCCCTTTCATAAATTTCACCAATTTGGAATCAAGCTCTCACTTTTAAGAGAGAGTCCTTAATTTTTATCTGAATGATGAAAATATTATAGAATCTTGTCCACTCTGCCAGGCATCTTTTAAAGAGTTTTGCAGATCTTTCAGTGAGACATGAAGATAAAGGCTCCCTTAAACTGAACTCACCTCTTGGTGGCTAATGGACACATCCATCTAGTTTTTGGAAATCAATACAGAAGTGCAGGTAGTCCTCGACTTACAATGACAGTTGGGACCAGAATTTCCATCGCTAGGTAGAGCGGTTGTAAAGTGCAACTGCATCAGTTGTTAACTGAATCCCGCGGTTGTTAGGTGAGGCAACTTCCTGCTGGCTTCCCACAACCAAAATCAGTGTGGAAGCAGGCAGGAAGTTGCAGTCCCAGGCCGGCAGGCATGTAAGTAGCTGCTGCCAGGTGTGGGAGTGAAGGGGTGTGCAGGAGTGTGGGGAAGGCTCATTGAGGGTGCGAAGGGGTGTGCGAAAGGCGCCGCACAGGTCGGGGAGAGTATGCAGAGTGCATGGCGGTGTGTGAGAGGCTCTGCACAGGTCAGGGAGGGTGCATGGTGGTGCATGGGATGCTGCGCTGGTCGGGGAGGATGCGTGGGGATGTGCAAGAGGCGCTGTGTGGGTGAGGGAGTGCGTGGAGGTGCATGACTGGTTGGCGCAGCACAAGTGCAGAGGGGCTGGAGAGGGAGACTTATCCCAAATACTTGTAACCTTACCTGCCAGCTTCCCCATTGACTTTCTGGGGAACTGGCAGGGAAGGTTGCAAATAGTGATCAAGTGATTGCGAGGTGCTTGGCAACTGTTTGTAAATGCTAATGGGTTGCCAAGTGCCCAGATTGTGGTCATGTGATCATGGGGGTGCTGGGACTGGTCCAAGGACCAGTCATAACCACCATTCATTCAGCACTGTCGTAACTTCGAATGGTCACTGAACAAATGGTTGTAAGTTGAGGACTACTTGTAGTTTGTTATTGCCTTCTCCCAAGATGTTTTTTCAACTTTCCAGCATAGCCTATGGCCTTGGTATTTCCTAGTGGTCCCCCATCTGAATAAGATCTGACTGTGCTTAACATTTTTGAGATTCAATGTCAGCTAGGAGCTGCTGCTTGCTATAGCAAGTAATAGGACATGTATTGGGGAAATAATTATCCCAGTACAGTATCTGATTGTTCCAGCATCATTAAGCCCCCAAACTACACTCAGTCCAGAAATTTAAATTAAAGTATTCCTGACAGATATCCCACCCTCTGTTTGACAAGATTCAGCAAAGGGGAATTCATCATCTATTTCAATAACTGTTTCTACTGTCCAGCTACTCTTACCATTAGGAAACTTTTCCTAATATTCCACCAGAATTTGTTTTCATAATTTAAGGATGACAGATTGGCAGCAAAAGATGGATCCAGTTATATTAACTATCACTGATTTCATGTCACCTTCATTATCTTTGCTTAATTCCCTTGTGCCATTTTGGAATCAGTGCAAAGAAACTTACAGTTGATAATTGGTTTGAAATCCATCTCTGAACTTGAGACTACATTTCTGCAGAACCAGAAGCCATAGAGAAACATCTCATCTTCCACCACTATCAACCCCCCAAGATCTTTTCTTTGATCTCCCTTTGTTTCTAGGATTTATGAGATCTTGCTAAACAGTAAATATCATTATTTAATCATTATTTTTATATTTCTCTTCATAAATTTTGTGAATTATGACCATTTTCTACATTCTGAGTCTGAAGTTTTCCCTCTCAAGTCACCAAAGCCACCTAGCTTGTGGTTCTGTCTCTGAGTCAGAAATGTGATTTGGATTTGGAGACAATTTCCATGATCTCTTTGCTGTGGTCTGATCATATGCTGATCCATTTGCATTTCTAGCCATCTGTGATCTCCATGAGTTGTGGGAATCTACTATCCAATGGCTTCCAGAGGGTGCTTTGGAAGTTTCCCAGTTTTCCATTGGGCAGTTCGGTTCAGTACCTAATGAGCCACTGGCAGCAGGAAGGAAGCCAAGCACTGACCATGATTAACCCTATGCAGCCTCTTTTTGGGGACCAATCCCAGTTCACTCTTTGATTTCCTGGGGACCTCCAGGAAAAGAAGCACCAGAAATGATACCTATAGTGCTGGTGGAACAAAAAAAAAAAAAAAGTGAATCAGACCAATCATGGGTACACACCCATGTTTGGGCCTATGCCACGGTGATAAGGGAAGTGAAGTGCCTTTATGTCCCTTATCACCAAGGTGTAGGAGATACTGCATCAATGAGCTGTCATCCAGCGGCTTTGTTTAAGATGACTAATTCCCTTTTAGGGAGAAGTCAGGATTGAAAAACACATACACACACACAGGCACTGTGATCAATTTGCACAGTGTTTTGACAAATTTGTATGGATCTGCTGGAATCTTGTCTCTTCATGGACAGTCTTTGGTGATGAGTAGGGCATCATCTTGCCATATTATCTGGAATTCTTTTTAACATGTGAACTCAGAGGACGTGGATAGGGTGCTTTCTAAGCTATCTTCTGCTACCTGTGGCTTGGATCCTTCTCACTTCTGTGAGAAGCAGTGTGTGTGTGAGACTCTCTGGAAGTAGGAAGTTGTCAGTGCATCTTTACAGGTGTGGAAGCTGCCTTATGTCTTAAGAACATAAGAATATAAGCAGGGCCCTGCTGGATCAGACCCTGGGTCCATCTGGTCCAGCAGTCTGTTCTCACATTGGCCAACCAGCTTGAGAAGGAAGCCTACTACTCTCCAGAGAGGTGGTCTTCAGGGGCAGTCATACTGCTACCAAGGCTAATAGCGACAGAAATTCCAGTCCCAATTGCTGTCGTAACTCGAGGACTACTTGTACAGTTGGGCAATTGGGACCAGAATTTCTGTCGCTAAGCAATGCGGTTGTAAAGCACAATGTCACTTGACCACATTACTTAGCAACAGCAATCCCAAAGTCCCAGTTGCCCGTCGTAACCCCAGGACCATGTGGGTCATTAAGCGGGAAGAGGCGGGAGTCCCAGGCAAGCAGGCTGGCAGGTGAGAGCTGTGGGCGGGGGGTGCTGCAAGCAGGCGCCCTGGAGCGCAGGCAGGTGCTCTGGATCACAGGCACCACAGGGGAGCGGAGTGTGTCATGGGCAGGCACTCTAGAGTGTGGGTGCTGTAGGGGGCAGGGGGGTTTTGTGAGCAGGTGCTCTGGAGCATGCATGGGTGCCATGGGCAGATGCTCTGGCATGCAGACTGGTGCCATGGGGGCTGTCGTGAGCAGGCACTCTGGAGCGTGGGGGCTGGAAGTAGGTGCTCCGGAGTGCAGGTGGGTGAAAAAGCAGTGGGAGTGTTGAGAGACTTCTTTCTGCCAGCTTCCCCATTGACTTTGCTTGTGGGGGAAACTGGCAGGGAACATTGGAAATTGTGATCACATGACCGTGGCTTGCTGCGATATAATCACAAGCCAGGCACCAAGTGCCCGGATTGCAATCACATGACTGCAAGAAAGCTGCAGTGGCTGGAATTCAGAGGACCAGTAGTCTCTCTTGTTCAGTGCTGATGTACCTTTGAACAGTCACTGAACGAGTGGTCATAACCCGAGGACTACCTGTACTATATTTTCAGTACCATTTCTTATTGTACCTAATATGGTTTGGGCCTTTTTTCAGCAGATGTGCACTGTGTCAACACCTTCATTGAACACTTTATCTTTACTCCAGTATCTCTTTCCTTATCAGTCAGTCAACTCTTACCTGGTTAATTATACAAATGAGTAGTTAAAAGAGGCCATTCCTGGATGCAGTGATTTTAGAAAATTATTGACCAGTCATCAGCTTCCCCTTTTGGAGTAGGTTGTTGAGATGGCAGTGGTGGATCAGCTACATAGCATCCTAGAAAAAGCTGAATGTCTGGACCCTTTTCAGTCAGAGTTCAAGTCTTGGTGTGGACTGACATGGCATCGGCCACTCTCCTGGATGACCTTTTTGGGATCTGGATGGGAGCTGTATTTCTTCCCTGGTCTTTTTAGATCTCTTAGTGGCCTGCAATATCCTCAGTCATTGTCTCTTACTGGATTGTTAACTAGGGTTGGGGATAGAAGGCACTGTTTTGCAGTTTTGCAGTAGTCTCCCTCCTTCTATGGCAGGCTCTTCCAGTCAGTAGTAGTGGGAGAGGAGATGTTGGCTAGTGACTCCAATCTTCTGGGGTGCTACAGAGATCAGTCTGCTCACCCCTGCCCTTTAGCATCTATATGAAACAGCTAAGAGGGTTCCTCTAAGAGTTTGGGCTATGTTATACAAATAATACCCAACTGTATATTGCCACCCTGTGCTATAATGAGGATGATGTTGATGTCTTATTCCACTGCCTGGAGATGGAAAAGGTTTGTGTGGGAGAGAACAGGCTGAAACTGAACCCAAGCAAGATGAACATGCTGTTTGTTCGTAGAGGCTTTCTGTTGACACCAGTGTTATCTCTTGGGTGGACAAGCATTACCTTGAAAAGTAGATTTGCTTTTTAGGAATTCTTCTGTCTCATGGTTCCTGCTCAAGCAGTACATGGAAGCTGTGGCTAGAGGAGCTTTTCCCTAGCTCCAGCTGGTGTGCCAGTATGTCCTTACTTGGTACAAAAAGACTTGGCTACAATAACTCATGACCTCATTGCCCCTTGGCTAAACTACTGCAATGTGTTCTACTTGGGGGTGCCTTTAAAGACTACTCGGAGACTACAGCTGGTACAGAGCACAGCAGGCCATGCATTAGGGCAGTTGATTTCTGGGTATAATTTAAAATGCTGTTTTTGCCCCATAAAGCCCTTTATGTCTTGGCACTGGGTATCTGTAAGACAATCTACTCCAACTTGAATTAACCTGACCTATTAGGTTATCTGAACAGAAACTGCTTATAGTTCCTTACTTCCAGGAAGTAAAGGGAGCTGAAGCCAGGAAACCCTGCTTTTCAGGGCCAACATTCTGGCCAGCAGAGATCAGACTTGTTCCTTTCTTGATGGCCTTCAGGAGGATTTTAAAAACTGAGTTGTTTGGGAGAACATTCTAGTCAGTGCCATCTTTTATTTTTACCTGCATATTGTTTTTGTTTTATTTTCATGATTTATTTTTAATTGTTCATTTAGATTTACTGTAGATATTTTAAGGCTTCCATATCATGTAATTTGGCAAGTGTCACTAGATTGCCTACTAGATTGCCTACTAGATTATAAATGTGATAATAAAATAAATTAAAAGAAAACTGAGTTCTTTTGAACTTTTACCCATAGCAATACTTTCACTGACTTCCATTCCAAGGACACAGAGGAAAATGTCCAAGTAGAATTCTATAATACTTCATTAGTTACTAGCATCTGCTTGGTCCTATGTGGACAAAATTAATTTCTCTGTTTCCTAGTATGCTGTGATGAGTCACAAATACTGTAAAATTGAAACACTTATCATGTACTTTATTTAGGTGCCTTAAAAAAAAAAACTTCTGTGGTTTCTCTGGGTGTTCCTAGATAATTGTATCTTGTGTTTTTATCTTTTACATGAGTTATAGATAAGAGAAATAATGAAATATTTCTCATTTTAAAAATAATTCACTCAAATGCATCTTTGGCTGAACATTTCAAGTAATCATTCTGTTTTCTGATTCACAGGTCTTGAAGAGCGATGAAGCTCAAGAGCAGTGGCTGACAGACCTCCATTATAATTTCAATATATATTTAGCCACTCATTCCCCAGGATCTGGGGCAGCCAACACAATATATTAAAGCGAATATTTGGTTGAAAACACTTGTTATGAATGAAAAATGTCATTTTTTTGTGGAAATTAAAAATACATTTCGTATAATCTGTGTTTTGTGTAAAAACTCTTTCTCTTACATTTGATACTGAAATTTAAAAGTTGATCTAAAATAAAATGAAGTAATACATTGAGCTTAAAGCAAACAAACAGAATAATATGCAAACATTGAGAAGCATGTCTATGGAATTTTTACTTATTTGTGAAGAACGGGAAACACTTTGGTGTTGCCAGTTAACTTGGTATGCTTGATTCCCAATACTATACAGCTAAATATGTAAAAAGTACAGAAGATCATTTAGATAAAAGCATTGATGAAAATACTATTAAAGATACTTTAAAATGTCCATGAATAACCAACAGGCTCTCTTCTTATGCTATAGCGCAGTCTTGCTTTCATGCCTGGATCTTGTGTGTTTTGCTTTGATTATTGTGGTAGGTTTCATATTGTATGAAAAATGTTTAAATTTCCCTGGATTCTCCAATAAGCACAGATCCTGCAATCCACCTGCTGTAAAATAAGCATAAATTTATTAGTGTATTTGTTCAGTGAGGACTCAAGATACTTGGCTTTTCTTTCTGTATTAAACATACAGAATCTAACTTTAAAATTCTGCCTCATTTGGTTGAAGGCTGTTAAATGGCAATATATTCTTAATTTACTAGAGGATTCCTGTATGTACAGCTGGCAGCTATTATCTTTACTTTCTCTCTAGCTCTACCATTCTTATATAAACCTTATTTCTGTTTATTTTAAAAAATTGTTATTCCTATTTTGCCCAGTAAAAGGTACTACAGAAGGGGAAAGCCAGGGATACTTTCAAGGCTTATACAGTGGTGCTTAAAGTTTGTGAACCCTTTTGAATTTTCAATATTTCTTTGGAAATATTGAAATATTTCCACAGAAATACTAGGAAATGAAGGAGTAGCAGCATTGTAGTTTATTGAGGGGTTCATGACATATGAATGTAGAATGTTATGCAAGGTCGCAAATTTTCCTGTTTCATTCTTTCATTTGATCAGAACATGTAAGGGCATTTTAAATGTTCTGGTCTTCAAACCACAAGGAAATCAGCCTACCTGGGGAATGAAGATGGGGATTTTCCTGCTTTAAGGCATTGAGGCAAAATGCCTTGCAGAGGCTTAAAAGAAGCATTTCACCCTTAAAAAAAACACTATAATTTTTTTTTAACCATTTACCAATAAAAAGAGCGGCACAAAAAACAAGCTTTTCCATGACAGAACTGGGTGAACTCATCACCCAGTTCATTTCCCACGCTCTGATGGACTGCAATGGATAAGTCACCCTTCCTACTGCTGGCTTTCTTCAAGGGGCAAGTGGGATGGTGACATACAGTAATGAAACTTGCCAGTACTTTATTCCTTTTTAAATTTTTTAAATAAAATTAGTTATATATCTATATAAAAAAAAGAAGCTAGCACAAGGCCTCAAGGGACACCGGACATTTTCTCGAGAAAGGGGAGGGGGGCTTCATGTTCCCCAAACGGGAATCCAAGAGGTATGTGTATCAAAGTGGCAGTTGCAATCATGCCATCAAAGTCCCGCCCCTCTGCATGTGCATTTGATGTTGATACATGTGCAAAAAGGTTTGATCACAGTTGCAACCGCCATCTTCACTATTTTCACCCCCCACCTGGCTTATGCCCCCATCTGCAAATGGTGACTTTCACCCAGTTAATGTGACTGCATGCTTACAGACCTAGCAGAAAGGAGATTTTACACAATTAGTGGCTACTTCAGTGGCTTATCAGTCAGAACCTCCCTCCACCTACTAACAACCCAAAGAATCATAGTACTTGGGTGTGTATGTGTGTAAAATCAAAACACAAGTTAACTACTTCACAAAGCCTTAAACTTCTTCCATGCTGTCAACGTAGCATTTTCACATGCACCCTATAAAATGGCCAAGATTTTTATAGATTCCATTATCCTTAGTTTACAAGAGAATACTTTCTGCAATTAAAAAAAACTTTTGTTATATTGTTAACATGTATTTTTAGATTAGGATGTTGAGATTAAATAATAGACTTATTCACCTCTCTCCTAGTTAAACACTGCTGCTAGGCCACCATGATGTAGAAAAAAATCCAAATTTTATCAGCAATAGCTTCTTCAGGACCAACTGAAATGTCACAGAAGATCAACCCTGAGCTCACCAGAAAACTAAAGGGAAAACATTTTTGTACTGGCTTCAATCAACCTTTATTTTGAGTCAGACACATCACTTTAAACATTGAGAATTTCACTTTGTATCAAGCAGAGTCCATTTTAACCCAAATTAGCAACATATGTGAAATATAACCTACTGGACCCCAGTTCCTGACAGTTTAGAGATTAAAAAAACAAAACAAAAATCCTTACTGATACACATACAAGAAAATGAATTGTCATCTTTAGATAAGTCAAAAGCTTCCAGATTCCCCAAATGGAAAAAGAAAGCATTCTTCCTAATAGGAGGCCTTACTGAGTTATGAAAAGAAAAGATAAAGACTTATTGAAACTGCAAACACTCTCCAGTTAGACTATATAGACTTCAAAAGAGTAAGTAGAATCTATTATTCTGAAGGGGATAACCAACACTAAGATCTGAGAAAGTTTTAATACCATTCATATCTGTGTACAAGTTTAGATGAAGCCTTCTCTGATAATTCTGCCTGACCCAGGAGAGTAAAACAAAGAATCTTTCTTTGAGTTTGGCACAGGAAAATTGCCCATAATTGTCAGTCAGCTCTGTTTGATAGCCTTTATTAAACCAGGAGGATGGCAATAAGAAGAGATATCCAATTATTATCGCTGCACCTGCATATACGATTAAAAACTAATTTGCTTATTTATTTCTAAAAGACTTTTAAAATTATACATGTGAATAGCTCATTTGCATTGTATATGAGATTTACATTTAAAATAAACTAAGACCCATGTATAGCTAACCATTAAGATCCAACTAACACTGGATGGGCAACCTACAAGCCTGTGGACTGCATATGGATTCCCAGCAACTCATTTGCAGGTGAGCTGGAAAGAACAGAATTAAATTTAGTAAAGAAATGTAAAATTCTTAACTAAGGAAACAGGAATCAAAGCGCATTCCTGGCTTGTAACTGTACAGTTCAAGATTATCTTGGAGCAGTAATTGGTTGCAAATTAAATATGAGTCAGCAGTGTGAAAAAAAGGCAGATGCCATTTTAAGCTGAATCCATAGAAGTGTAGTTTCCAAGTGGCTGAATGTAATAACTCCACTTTACTGTGTAGTTGTCAGTGTCAGCTTATGTATTGTGTCCTATTCTGGACATCATTTTAAGGAGGATTCAGACAAACTGGAAGAGGTTCAGAGAAGCCAACAAGGATCTTCATGGCACAAAAACTAAGTCCTATGAAAACAAAGTAAATGAATTGGACATGTTCAGTCTTGAGAAGATTAAGGGAAAATATGATAGTAGTCTTCAAATACCTGAAAGGATGTCACATAGAAGGTTAAGACTGTCTTCTATCTTTCCAGAGGGCAGGACTTTATGTTACGGAAAGGTAACTGAATGTTAGGAAAAAATGTCTTAGTAGTAAGACAGTGGAACCAATTACACAGAGAAGTGGTGTTTTAGACAGCCAAGTGTCAAGAATGCGTTAATTTGAATTCTTGTACCGAGCAGGATGTTGCACTCAATGACATAAGTAACTCTTTCCAAGTCTATGTGTTTATTTTATACTGCAAAGTATTTTGAAAATAATGATTTGCATGCTTATTCCCTTTTGATAATTGAAGATCATTTATAAATTTATTTGTTCTTTAAAATATCTATTCCACCCTTCAAAAAACAGTTTTTCCAAGGACATTTTACAACACACTAATATCATAATATAAAAATTCAGGACTAATTAAAAAAATTAAATACAATAATACAAATAGAATTCTGAGTATGTATCAGTACACTATACATACCTTTTGGTTGACATGGGCAACTCAATGTATGCTTGTAAGTTAGTTTATCAGTTAGAGATCCCAATTTATATAGAACAGCATGAGCAGGCTTGGGGTAAAACTGGGTTTTGGTTGTGCTTGTGGAATATTGGCTATAATATCAAATCAAATTAAATAACTTTATTTTAGCCATAAGGCCAGAAAATAGTGATATAAAACCTACAAAGTAAGTGAATATCGATATCGATGTCAGTTTACAAGTAGTAAGCATAAGATATATAACAAGGAATAAGAATGAAATACAGAACATAAAATACAATAATAATAGAATAAAATACGAATATAAAATACCAGTAAGAAATGAATCAGAATCTTAGACTACAAGTAAGATGAATAGCACATGGAGTGGTGCAAAACTCTGCAACCTGAGAGGATAATATTTGGTCCTTATCCGATAGGAGGAACAACAGATAGAAGCTGTGTTCTCTGCCCAGAAATGTCGCACAAATTATGAGTTGGTGAACCTCAAGACTCTTTAAACTGCTATTTTGAAAGGCAGATGAAGACAATTGTTGGTAAGGGTATCAAGCTGCATGTGGACAACTAGCCAACTGATAGAACAGAAAGATGCAGGGTGCGTTTCTTATCTAGCACAAATAATGTTTTCTGTTAAGAACAAGAATATCAATAAATAAAAATGTCCTCTAATAAAGCAATTATCTTTTCTCTGATTTAAGTTTTATGTACCTAAATGTTTCATACAGACTTAGAAAAGCTGGATTAACTTCCAAGGGTCTAAGATATAGAAATTTACTACAACATTATTCTCTTAATGCTTTTCAAGATGGTTAGGGTTACATATAAAGAGGAAAACAAGTCTGATAACAGCAGGAGACCTGAGATCTATATCTGCTTGAACATCTCTCTGACAAAGGTTCTTTCAAGAATTCTTTCAGCTGACTTTAACAGGAGGAACACTCTGAGATTTTCTACTGTCTTAAAGCAATCTTCAATAGGAATACATATAAATGTTGTTCCCCTTCTAGGCTGCTGGAGTCCATCTCTTAATAATGAAGCTAATTGCATAATGTTTATCTGACTTGTGTCCCTTTCCAAAATCTCTAAAAACGTTTCTTGCAATTGAAGAATGGAAAAGCTACAAGTTGGTGGGGGAATCTTATCCCATTTGAACTTCTAAAGACAATTCTGACAGGTGGATACCAGTACTGGGATTCTCCTTACCCATTCTGATAATTCCATTCACGTGCTCAAGAAATGTATAAACATCTATGTAATTTAAATAGGGAGGAAAATTAACAACAAAGAGGTTAGTGATTGACTGTAGGTATTCTGCCTTAATGAACACAGCCAATATATAAAGGCATGACATCTGCTGTGGAGTTCTGTTTTAGTTCTGCCCTGAAGAAGCTAGAGGCAGGGCTAGTGAAATGCCCACACATATTCACTGTCTCACATGGCCTTATCTGGAAGTCATTTCACCAATAACCATTTTGTCATTTTTCCTAGCACCCTCAGATTATCACTGCAATGGCTTTCTTTCTGCTGCTGCTATTTATAGCATCCCTCCGTTGCTTCACACCTAATGTTTCTAAAGATAGTCATCACATAAATCTGAATTGTACCTGATATTAATTGAAGTTCACAGACTTGCTGTTTTGAAGAAGACAATTTCATTGGGTGATTCATCTTTCCTTCTTGTGAATGCCCTTTAAAAACAAATTTCCAAAATGTATAGACATACATGTATAGTTTTCATTCTGTGCTATATTTATAATAAAACATGTAATGCATTTAACAACATAAAACAAACAAAAATAATGATAAATGAATGCCCTCCTAAAAAGCACTGTTTTCACCATTTTACCAAAAGCCATCAGGGTAAGGTACATCTTACCCAGGGGGCAGCTGTTCCAGAGACAGAGCTCTTCCACTGAGCATACTGTCCCTGCAAGACCATGTAAATAGGTGGATTCTACCTGAAAATGATGGTCCGAAAGGTCTAACCATAAAGCACCTTAAATTGGGCTTAGAAACCTATTGGCAACCAATGCAGTATTATTCTGCTAAACTAATGCTAGTCAGCAGGAGGGCTGCTAAATTGTGTGCCAGCTATAGCTTCCAACTATTCTTAAATGGCAGCCCCCCCCCCCCCCCGCCCAACCCAATGAATTGCAGTAGCCTAGCTGAGACATGACAAGAGCTTGAGTCACTCTCTTCAGTCCCTCTTGGTCCAAGAAAGGATGGAACTGAGAGACCCACCAAAGCTGTCCAAAGGGTCTCCTGGCCATGATTTCTACCTGCTGTTCCAGCAGGAATGGTTAAATCAAGGGGAATCCCCAGATTCTCCACCAGATCCTGGTGAAGGGCTACCCCATCAAGAGCTACAGATGAAACAGCCATGGTTTCAGATTACAATAACTCCTTTTTGCTGGATCCAGCTACTGTCTGTTTTATATATATATAAAGCTTTCCTTTTCTCGGCTGCCATACAGCTGCATTTATTCATGAAAATGAAATTCATTTTAATAGTGTTTGTTCTTTGACATCTCTGTGATAACACAGAATTGTGATTGAAAAAAAAAAAAGACTCAACTTCCCAAGATACATATTTAGTGGCATGCATGATTACCATATATCTGCTTCAGAGTGGTTGACTTCTGTACCAAGTTGGTTCCTGAGCTGTTTTTGTTCATGGCCTTTGGGATTTTGCCTGAAGTAACTGCTTTCAGTGGAGTAAAGTTCAACTTTTTGTTCCAAATGACCTTAATGCACAGGGCAGCTGTTTTTTGTTGCCATTCATCTTCATCTTTACACTGCTGCTTCACACTAAAAAACTGAAGGAATTGCTTTCTTAACCGATAGCTAGAAGAAGAAAACAAAGTGAGGAATTCAGTTTTAGCTTACCACTTTTTAACTCCAGAGTTTTCTTTGAACCATTTTCTTTTTCAATTTTTGCAAAAACGATATTTTCTCTTAATTGTATTAACCTCATTTTCAATGTTTTAAAAAAGTAGTAAACAAAAATAATACCTCAGGGATGTATTATTATTATAGGTAGTACATACCTCAGGATTGTACTACCTCCTACATATAATACAGTGATTAAATTAAGCCAAACATAAAAAGAGGAGAAATAACAAACCAGGAAAAAGGGGAAAAATCCATATAAGATTAATTCAATCCTTAAATCTATAAAACTTATGGAAACATTTTACTCCTCATTTTAGAATATAAAGACATTTCAAAAATGGATAATAAAACTGTTCCTTAACATCAGGATAATCAGTTTCTTTTCATCTGTAAAAATATTCTCATTATCAAGCCCAAGGCTTGATAGAGGCAAAACTCTTCATAAAATGTCATATTCCATATTTCAGGAGTACAAAAATCCCATTCACTTTCTTGCCTTCCTCTGATCCACTGTTTGGCCCTTGGATATTCTGCTTTTAGGCCCAATATAGATAGTACCATCAAAAAAGATATGTCCTTTCTTCATGAGAATGGGTGTTCCTATAGCTAAAAAATGTTAACTGCACTATTTCCACATCATTGTTGTATCTGATCATTTAACATTCTTATGCTTCAAAGCCCTTTATGATATCTGAAATTGTAGAAAGTTAATATGTGAATAATATATCCTTGGCTGACATGCCCTTTTAACACTGGAAAAAGAAGATTCAGAAATGATGCATTTTTCAATTTTCTATCCTCCATGTTTACTTGAATTACCACTCCTGAATTCTGGGAGCCATAATCTAAATCAGGTTGAGGAACACTGTGCAAATCAACACAACACAACACAACAGGCATTTTTTAACCATTCTGCGTGTTTACATACCACATTCCTTCCAATTTCATTTGATTATATGCATACTTGACATCACATTGCTCAAAGTATACCAAAGCATAAATTTATATTACATGCCAAGCCTCATGATTTTAGTAATAATTAAAATGAGATAGAATGGAGGAATTTACTGACATCCATACCTTCTCCAAGCCTTTTGAATGATGTTTGCTGCATTATACTTCCTCTGAAATAGCTCTTTTCTTGCTCTTTCTTTTTCTATTATTTGCATCTGAACTGATTCAGGGTATGCATTTTTGTGCTGAACAAAACACAGCTGATCTTCTGAATTCCTGGATATCAATAGAGCTTCTCTGTTCAGGGTTGTATCACCTCCATGACCACCATTCACAGCCATCTTGTTGAGTGCAATCCTTGTAACACTTGCATTCTTGGCCACCGAACAACAGGCTTTACTATTTTTTATCTTATTGATTTGTGTAACTGTAGCATTTGAAATATCCCTTTCAATGTTTATTCTTCTTACTGTGGCACTGCCAGGCCTGCTTGTGCTAGCCAAGGACCATTTTTCATTATTTAATTCTTTATTTTTTGTTTTTAACTGATGTGGATTATTTTTAAGTGCTATATTACATTGTCCTGAGTTTCTTATACTTCTACTACTTCTACTAATGGATCTATCATCCTGAATAGAAACTGTTGTTTCTTCAAAATGGTTTATATCATTCTTTACTGACCAATTTTGATGGTCTGATTTTTCCCCAGAGCTGGGAGATATAGTGTTTGAATTGTGCCTTTTATTGCTGATGTGTGTAAACATACCAGCTATTGTTGCAGGAGGCTTATGTTTTTTGTCATCCCTGCCTAAGGTAGCAGATACTGTTTGATGCCTGTGTTGGTCATTATTCTTATAAGAATACGAAGGGATACAGGCAGACTTGCTGTTGCTGTTTGCCTCACATACATCTACAGAAACAGAGATAAATAAAAATACATTTATTACTTCTTAAATTATGGTTAGCTTAACAAATTTGAGACTCAATATTGTTCCGATACAAAAAATAGATTTTTTTTTCAAAGTCAACTTGTAATACCTAATTTTAAAGCTAGAGGCAGTTTAAAGTTTTAATACATAAAATATTAAACCTAAACAAATAATAGAGCTTAGGAAATAAAGGTTGCAGGATTCTAAAAGAGGATTCTATAAGTAATTTTCAAGCAGTCACGTGTGAATTCATACCTTTCAGATAATTAACCTTTATAGTATCCTATTTGTAAGAGTTGCCACATTCCGCAACGAATGAAACTCTCACGAAACACAGTGTCAGAACCTGCATTAACCAACAAATGTCAATTTAAAAAGCTATAGCAGTCAATTGGGGTTTGCTTGATTTGATTCTGCCATTTGTGACTAGGGAGGGGGGATGGTAGTTAAGGGTGCTTACACTGAGATGGGCAATTAAGGCAAGACCTGATTGCAGGCAAAACCGGTGGTAGCCTGATGGCCAGGAAAGGAAGAGGTCACCACCAGGTGAAAAAGAATTGTGGCGCCAAGGCAACAAGGGGAGGAGGGATAAATAGAGGGAAGTTTACACAGGCTTTAGTTTTAGCAATGTTTTGCTTCAAGCTGCATGTCCCAACCAATAAAGGAGCATTTATCTGAACCAGGCCTGGTTTCATGAGAATTCTTCTGAATTGGGGTTTGGACTTTGTGGACTTGACACACATGTTCAGTCAAAGAAGTTTACTCAGGTGTAATGCAGGTGGTTACAAACAAAGCCAGGGTTGGCTTGGCACTGTTATATACAGCGGTTTTATAGGGTTCCCTCCTTGACCCAGAGTTACCCCTTTTCCCACCCTTCTCCCCACTGCCTGGGTTACTAGTTTGCCTGCCGGTGTTCTCCCCCTCACCCAAATGGCAGATTCAGCAGTGTTTCTGTGTCTCCCTAATTACTGTCCTTTGTTTGTGGGGTCGTTAAATTCGTTGGGCTTTTCTTCTAAGAAGCTGGGGCTTCTTAATTGCTCACTGATTGCTGCCCTTCCGAGCCGTTGCGGTTTGCGTTGCCTGGGGGTGATCGAGGGAAGCCGGCTTTGTTACAAAGTATCAGCTCCTGCCCCGAGTCAATTGCTGCCACCTGCCGGCAATTAACTTGCGGTTTACCCTACTTCCTCTTTTCTGCTGCCTGCGGTGAAATTGACTAGGGGAGGTGAAACTGAACAGCGGTGTTGGCCGTGCTGTGCCGGCTGAATCTGACACTATTCAGTATCTTGCAGCGCTAAGATTTTAGATAGGAACCCCACTCCTATATATAATTGCATGTGTAAGTGCAATTCCCATTAGCCTCGTATGTTCTGAAGTTTACTGCAGTGCTCTTTAATGACAATCTAATAAAATAGGCACTGTAGCAGGGACAGAGTTTGGGTTATGTGAATTCATAGATTACTACCCAAAGAACTATTGCTATAGGTAAGTGCCCAGTTTTTCACTGTGGTCTATGTAATTCACACTTACAGTTGACTAATAAGCTGTTTACCTGGTGAAAGTACAGATGCTCACAGAGACTGTGCCAAAAGTCATGCCAAAGCAGTCTTAAACAAAAGTTCAAGTGCTTCACATATATTAAGAGCTGAAACCAAGTAACTGGCTGCCACAAGTTTGAAAGTAGCATATTTCATTCAAACACAGCCAAGGATGTTACTTGAGTGGCAAGTCTTTGCTCTCTTATACTGTAGTTTTAATCTTGACAACCCACCTCAAGAATAATTGGCTTTAAAACAGGAGTCCTTTCATTTTGTTTCTACAGTGAACAAATAATACAAGACCTTCTAAAAGGATGGTAGTACCTCTGAAGATAAAAACGTAGCTGAAAGATGAGCATTCTAAGAAAGTCAAGTAGTTGCAAAAAAAGACAAGGCAATACATAACTAATTCATGGATAATAGGAAAACTAGAAACAGTATTAGAGAAACGAAAAATGCCAAACCAAAAGACCATAGTTTTCTGATGTACAACCAGGTAAGGACAGATTCTGAGCACACACAGTTCACTCACCTTGTCAGCTGAAATAACCACCACCAAGAAGGGAAGTTTTATTGACAGTGGTTGTAACAAGCAAATTGTTAATAGCTCAAAATGTTTAGACTTAAGCATTAGAAAATGGGAGCCCAGTCTATTGTGGCATGGGGTATGGAGACCGCTGCTAAATAAACGCTTTCTGGAGAGCAGAAAGAAATTTTTAAAGATCAGCAGTGCTTTTTATGTATCACAGTAAACAGTTCCAGAAGATCAGGTGCTTTTGGTAGATTCAAGGTACTTCTGTTGCAGTTGATGCAGATCATGGCAAAATAGAGTTGATGTAACCACTAAAGTATACCAAGAATGCAATCAACTTACTCTGCATCAAGCCATAAACTTGAAAGGGACTAGGATGTAAAAGAACTGAATTATTCAACTGCAAAGAAATATTACTTAGTGATGTATAGACCTTTCCTCTCCAGCCAGAGATGCAGTGACAGTTGGTGTCAGTGACAAAAAGATTGATATCAAAGGTCCCAGCACTTGCAATCCTTGCCAAAGGAAAGGAGTCACAGGAAATATGTTATCATTTTTTGTGCACTGGCAGAGTAGCGTCATTAAGACAACATGACAGGAGTACTGGGGATGGGGGAAGAACCAAGTTCCCTGAAAATATATTGAAGTAAAGAACAAATTTGAAGTACTGCATTTGTTGGAGATAAATTCCTGATGAGTTACTGCTGTAACAGATTAAAAAAAACTGAGAAGATTATGGCAATCACCCCTCCCTCCCAAGGCATGCACACTGACATTCAGGCAGGTGTCCACCTCTGGAAGATTCCAAACAGGAATATCCTATATACAAGCGCATAACCCATATGTGTAAATCACAGAGGCCATGATGTGTTTTTTTTTAAAATAAAGTTTTCACATATTTTTCTTATCAATACCTTTGTCAGTATAATAGCTGACTAACACAAAACCACAATTCACCAACTAGTGGCAATCTCAAGTTACGTTACCAAGTATGTTTCAACATTCAACAGAAAACTCATGCAATAATATATTCATGTGATGGAATAGAACCTTACCAACATATCCCTCCTTAGAAATGCCTTCCCCTCTCGAGTTTCACATTTGATGAACAAAGAATCTTTTTTGAATCCTTAAACATATCCCTTCAGTGGGGTCCCTCCCAATTTTTAGATGCCATTTCTCCTATCATCTATTTTCTCTAGCATGTTATTTTAGCAATCTGTCCTCTAACTGCTCTCTTTCATATTAAAAAAAATATATTCTAAAAAAATGGCCATCCCATGACCTATCCTATTTCTCCAATTTCTTTTCTTTTCTTCCTGCTGTTGAACTCCTGGAGCATAATGCTTATCTCAACTGTCTCAATTTTGTCTCATCTGAGCTCCTTCAGATTCCATCCAGTTTGGCTTTTGCCACATTCTCTTTGTTGAAACATGCCTGATGAAAATGAGCAATGATATTTCTTTACTCAGCTACCATTCTTACTAAACTTTTCCCGACTTTTCTACATATGCTAATTCTCTTATACTGAATCTCTTTTATGTTGTAGCTGTGATTTTCTTTTTAGCTGATTCTTTTCTATCTGTCTACCAGGCTTTTATCATTCCAACCGTTTGAATCCCTTCCTCAAATATCTACAGTGGCTTCTTTTCCTTTTACTATCTCTATATTTTTATATACTAACACATCTTTTTATATAGCCAGCACTGCTATCCTTTGTTGACCAAAAATCTGCTGCTTCCATAAATCATAGAACGGATACCCTAGCTGCTTACTTGGCACAAATCAAGTGGCACAAATATGGCTATATCTGGTAGTATAAAGCACTGGACTCTTGTCTTCCCAGTCCCCACATTTTATTGTTCAGAAGAAGGCACTGTTCTTAACCCTGACAAATGGTAAAAGAGATTACAAACCCATTTTTCTTTTGTGATCTTCACCAAGTAGCTCTACTGAGGGACCTTTGTTCTTGACCTTCACTTTGTTTGATAAAACTGTGGTTGTGCTTCTCTTGCTTTTTCCTGGTTGATTTTGTGACATGTTGTCAGATGGAGGCCTTTTACCAGGTGGAACAAAGGACTGTGGAGTATGAAGTCTCAAATGGCTTCTCTCCATCTCTGGCAAATCCTGCTGCTGCACTTGGACCTTATTAGTTTTGGAATTCTGCATGTCTTTCTGCTGTTCTGAGGCTTTTCTTCTATTTTCTTCTTCACGTTTCCTACAGTCAATATTTATAACATTTAAGAGTTAATGGAAACTATTTTGAGTTTCTCACTGAAAACCTTATCTTAAAATGTTAGAAATTATTTTAAAAGATTAAAACCACATATTACTTGTACCCCTTTTCTGCTAATCACAGACTAACCATGTAAAACAGGATCTAATCCAACCAAAATTAAGAATTTTTACACATCTCACTGATATCATTGGAATATTTATCTATAGATTTAATATAAAATATATGGGATATTGATTTAGACTGAGAAAATGCTGTACACCATCATGAATGAAAAATTGATTTAAAAAATAAATCTGCTTCTCATATAAAAAACCAGTTATTTTTTAATAAAAATAATTAAAGCATTAATTAAAATGGTTAAAACTTGCATTAAAACATAGTATATAGAAAATAAAATAAGCAATAGAATAAATAATAGAGCAGCAGTAAAAAGCTTAAAAATATAATAGCAGCAGATCAAGTATTCAATTCTAGATGAAGAAAAGCTAATCCAGAAATAGAAGTGCAAGGACCACACATACAACAGGCATTGTACCTTGCTGGTCATGGATAAAGCAGTTTTATCAATTAATGTTTTGGTTACAGTCTAAATTGAATCAACACAATACATGCTACCAATAGAGGTGAATACGTGTAGCTCAGGGTTGAACTGTGGAGTCCTTGGGCTTCTCTGAGCTTGGTTCTTTTCTTGCAAACGTTTCATTACCTGGCTGGGTAACATCTTCAGTGCTAAAATGGGATGGGGTTTGCTCTCTATTTATATGTGGCCTTGCCAGTACTGGTGGGGTTGGGGGTTTTGTTTGGCTCCTCTGGTAGTTCCTTGATTAGCCTATGTTTACTGCTTGATTGTGTGCCCTCACCAGCAATCAATCACCAGCAATCATCACCCAGATAAGCAAAGGTACACAACCACCAGGCACACAACCAAGCAGTAAACATAGGCTAATCAAGGAACTACCAGAGGAGCAAAACAAAACTCCCACTCCCACCAGCACTGGCAAGGGAGGCCACAGCATATAGAGAGCAAACCCCATTCCATTCTAGCACTGAAGATGTTCATTACCTAGCCGGGTAATGAAACGTTTGCAAGAAAAGAACCAAGCTCAGAGAAGCCCAAGGACTCCACAGTACATGCTATGTAGGTTTGCCTTTGAAAGACATTCAGAAACAAAAATTAATGAAAGTATGGCTCATTACCATATTACCATATCATATTACCATACACAATTCAATATGCAGAGGAGGTTCATTGCAGTGATGAAAGTATTGGATTTACATCAGGGAAACCTAGGTTCAAGTCACTTCTTGACTACAGACCTCACTGGAGCATACATCACATCTCAGCGGACCTTACCTTATAGGTTTGTTGCTAGGGATTAAAATTAGGGGAGAACTTTATGTAAGCTGCTTGAGTTCCCAGAGAAAAAGCAGGATATAAATACATAAGATCCCATAAGAATCTGCAGCCCAAGCACTGTATTCACAACAACTAAAGCCCAATTCTTTGTGGAAACACGAGGCAGCACCCTGATTCTGAAGACAAGATTGATTGGTCCCCTTACATCCTTTAAAGAGATATTTTTTTGGCAAGACATTTAATTTGCCCTATAATAATATGACAACCTTCCCCATGCAGTTAATTTGTTGCAAGCAGAAATCCAATACAAAGCCAAAAAATGGAAGCAAACAAATAAAACCTGAAAAGACAAAACGATATATTATAAAATGGACAGATGGTAAATGTCAGATCAGAATATTCTCTGCTATTTTAAACTTTAAATGTTGTAACATGATTTGTAGACTGTTGACACACAGCAGACTATTTATGTAGCATGCCTTCATCGATTCCTGTGTTTCAGAAGCAATACCGAAATGTGTGGTTTCAATGAGATGTGTCAGGAAAAAGCCCTAATTTTAACTGTCATTGCTATCTTGTCATGCATTCTCTTCAGAAGCAGCTCATTTAATCTCAAAGCATGAAAAGCTGCTAAGTGAGCCGCAAATTACACTCTGGGAAAGCTGAATCATTTAGCCTTTGGCATCAAAAAAGTACCTTATTTAAAAATTTTACAATAATGATATTACTACTTTACAACATACAGTATATCTTTCCTGTACACAATATAAAAACACCATTTTAATCTGACAAATTAAGACTTCACCACACAATTTTTTTTTCTTTCAAAGGAAGAACTGCTCCTGTCTGTGCTCCTGCACTCTGAAGATGCCGGTCACAGGTGCTGGCGAAACGTTAGGAAACAAAACTTCAAGACCACGGCCACACAGCCTGGAAGACCCACACCAGCCATTGTATGCCGGCCGTGAAAGCCTTCGACAATACATAGAGTACATTGATTACTTCCCACATTAAGCCAAAAAATAAATCACATAAGTAAAGTTCATCCAAACACAGCAGAAACATATAATTTACCACCCTGAATTCCATATATGTCTGGATAACAGACTCACTGAATACATCAAAGATTTATCTGGCACTTCAAAGATTAAAAAAATACAAATGAGACTCTGCAACAAAGAATTAACTGAACCAGTGGCTCTAAAATACTGCTTGAACTTGGTTGTTAATAGGCATAAAAAAGGGATTTGAACATTTAAAATTGCAAGCAGTCCATACACAACTCAGTGGAACATGAAGTTTTTGCATGTAATTCTGAATTTGGTTGTGCTGAATGAAAATCTGGGACAGCAATTCAAACTGATTAATATAAGCAAAATTATGGAAGATTTTGACTGGGAATCCAGCTTTAGTTCTAGTATAAAACAGGTATCCTAGATACAACCTTTGATATCACCCAATATCATTCAATTTTTTCCAATAGAGTCATGTAACACATCCTTAGTAAATTTTTACATTAATTGCTACATTGTTACATTAATCTGTGCATTAACCCTGAATCTACACTTTATCAGAAACTATGTATTACATAGACAATTGGATAGTCAACCATTATTAATTTCTGAGAATGTCTGTGGGAATCCTCCAGGGACTCCACATTTTACACTAAACCTTTACAGGATCATAATTTAATTGGATCAAGGCAAACAGGTCAAGGTCTGTCCACTTTCACTTTATACAAAGACTGCCTTATTATGTGGTTTTTAATTTCCCTTACCTTTATTTATACCTAGCTTTGTTGACACATGCATTAATTTACAAAAGTAAATTAAAATGTAGTTGAATGTACTATTATTTATAATTCCCAAGTATGAGAATGCATGTTTAGATGATGCCCTTTATATAAAAGTCAAATAAACATATAAGGAACAGGTAAGTCATGAAACTCATTTTTTTCATAATATTTTATTAGAGTTTTATATAATTAAAAGGCAATACATAATTAGAAAAAGGAAAAAGAAAAAGAAAGATATATAAAAAATGACTTCCCCCTCCCTCCAGACAAGTATAAGCATTTACAGTAATTTAACACCTTCTTTGATATTACAGAAAAAGAAGCTCTTCTTCCTAATTCTCATCACTAAATAACCAAATCATAAAAAAAATTTCATCAGTCTTACACAGCAAAAGCATTAAGAGTGCTAGTAATAATAACCCATATGTTTTAAGCTTAAACAATTAAATCTAATTTACATTTTGACTCATAACTTTCTCTAATAAATAAAACATTAAAACATCCCCCAAAGCATAAAGAATATCAATAATAGTAACATGTATATTTTAAACTAGATCCAATAGGTCCCTTTTACATTCTAACCCATAACTTTCTCTAACATGTAGGAGGTAAAAAATTTATCCCTTTGTGAAAAAATCTTTACATTGTCTTGCACTCCTGGTCAGAAAAAAGATTCCAATAATAACAACCCAAAATCAAAACTTATACAATTTAACCCTGGTCAAATAAGTCCACTTTGAACACCTTTTTCTTCTTTTTAAGAGTCTTGAACTTCAGTCACTTCTTCAAATAAAGTCCCACATAGTGATTTCTTACCATTTTCTCCCTGTCTGTTTTCAGAAGCAACTTCAGAGATTTAACACTTCCCTTCTGTGGATCCAAAATAAAATAACTCTCCAATTCACTCTTCTGATTTGTAATCTGGGTATCCCCTTTAATTGTTAAAACATCAGCCAGCAAAGTTTGTATATCCATTACAACTTCTTTCTCCATGTCACTCTTGTAATCAAACTTCTTTAAGTCCATTTTCAGATCCACAACATCTTTTTCCATATCTTCCATATCTCTTTTACAATCTGGCATTTGTTTAAAGTCCATTTTAAACTCCTTATTCAAATCATCCTCAGCTCCTGTTTTATCCAGTAGAATCTTTTTTTCCCCTATAACCTCTGTTAGATCCAATTTTAAAAATAAGTCCTGAACACATTGTTCCCAAACAGATTTAAACTCTTCTATAGTAAGGCAATGTTCCTCCATTATGTTAGGATGTATCTTTTCCTTTAATCACTCTCTAGTTCCCTCTAGTTAACCTTCAAAACCCAGTCTTACCTTTTATTTTCAGAGCCAAAACTTTCCCACAGTAAGGTTTCTTACAATTAACTCCAAAATCATCTGCTGTATTTTTATAAAATTTAACAGTCCATTAAAAAGAAAAAACCCTGTTCTTCCAAATCCATCTGGCCCCTTAATCATCCCCAGTCAGCATTCTTAACTCCCTTTCACTGCTTCCAAAAGTTAAGATTTTTCTTTTTAATCTTTAAACTTTCTTAAATCCTTTTTCTTCCAGGATAGAAGGAAATTCTCCCAGTGTACAGCAACTTGCTTTTCAGAAGATCTTTAATGACCAAGTAAGTTGCTAATAAGTAATTTCTGATGGTAATTAAAAGAGGAAGTGAAAGCAAATTTATTGTCCTTTTAAAGGCTCTGAACCGTGGCTTGGCCTCGATGTTTCCCGCGACTCCCAGAGCGCTCAACCTGCTGGAGATCGCTAAAATGAGAACTCCTCAAAGGGAGCCTCTGTAAGGAATAGTGGTGGGTGATCCAGTCATTGTCAGGTTCAGCCCAGGAACAGCAAGGCAATCCAATACAGTTCAGTTCCTTTATTAGCTTGCACCTAATAGACAGAATCTTGCCAAACTAAACCTATGCCAAAGCAAATAGTGGATATACCCTGTGAGACCCTAGGGAGGGGCCAGCCTCATCCTCTTCATCTTCCCACACTCTTGTTGCGGGCTGAGGAGGCACTTGCTCTGGAATGTCTCTCCCCCTTCCTAACAACCTTGAACTTCCATTCCAGAATCTTCCCTGCTCATGCCATCCATTACAGTCATCTCCTTTATTTGGAGATGGTTCCAAAAAGCTGGACCTTTTGCCAGCTCCTCTAAGCTGCTGTGGTTGTTGGCTCTGCAAAAACGGAGCTGTCCTCAATCCGCCATTACTCCCCCGGAAGTGATGAAACTCAATTTTTGAGCAAGTCTTTTTGCAGAGAATTTGTGTGAGGCAATATTAAGAAGCAGTATTTCCTACTTTCTCCCTGAACTGGTAGATTTAATTATACTACCTGATTTGCATGTGTAGACCTGAAAGTATGCAATGTGTAGTTATTAAGCATATAAATAATTTGAAATGGGGAAGCACAATGGAACCAGATGGGAAAGGGATTGAGCATATGGATTAGCATCTCTCTGTCATTTATCTTATTTGATAAGGAAATGAATTCTGCTGCAAATTATTTCAAACTAGATTTGGGGTTTCCTCACAGAGGAACTCTGTGAAGTGAAGCCAAAGTGAAGTTTAACTAGCTTTCAACTATTCTTCAAAAGACAAAAAGTTACTGGGGAATTGCACATTTATGGCATGAATGCCTGAAAAGTCACTCTAGGCTTAATATTAAAAAAGCTTTGGTTACTTACTGTAGAGAGAGGTTCCTTTCCTTGTCTGGTGTTTTCTGGATATGACTAGCCTGCAGATGCCAGCTTATTATGTATCCTCACATCTGTGTGGATTCTGAAGTAGGCATTGGGAGGAGGAAGAATACCCCAAACAAACCCTCTGTTTTAGCTTTGTTTCTTTACTTTGCTGATAAAATATGAGGATAGGACTTAGCTTAGCTTCTCTTAAATGGAGATATGAAGTTGACACAATGAGGAATTTCTTAAAAATTCCAGGATGACACAGTAAGAGCAGAGAGCTTTCTGGGGAGAAGCAGATGAGTAATAAAAGTTCTGGCTGGCAGATAAAGGTGCTACAATGAAATGAATTGAACAGTGGCTGTTAAAGATGGACTGTTGGTCTGTTGGCTTTTATTCAGAATAAAGTAGACTGGTAAAACTAAAATGGATTGAGCTGGTTTATAGGATGTTGGATGAGATTGGAGAAGGTTCACCAAGGTGTTTGAGGACACAACTCAGAACAGTGCTGAAGGGGAACAGCATCATGGTACACTCATCTAGATGACCCTAGGGCCTAGGGATGAAGATAGATGGAAGAGAAAAGATCAAAAGTTTATCTGTCACAGAATCACCAACCAGTCATCTGGTGGTAAAATGCCAATTAATTTTGTTTATCTTTTCCTTAAAACTTGAGTTGTAAATAAGAATAGGGCTAGTGATTAGGGTCATAGACATGGTGCACACAGACTTTACTACAATCATAGACCAAAACAAACAAACAAACCCCAGCCTAGTAAAACATTTATTATTTATTTATTAAACTAATTTATATAGCCACCTATCTCACCATAGGCGACTATGGGTGGTGTACAATAAAGCTAAAAACAGTCAATAAAATATTTAAAATATAAAAAGTAAAATAAAACAGAGAATAAAAGGATGTTAAAAATAAGGGAGCCACCTCACTAATTCCCCCGTCCCCTGGGGTCCCCAGGCCTGCTGGCATAACCAAGTCTTACGGGACCTCTGGAGGCTCAACAATGATGAAGCCAATCTCACCTCAGGGGGAAAAGATCCACAGCGCAGGCACCACAACATAAAAGGCCTGCCACCTGAGGCCTGCCAAATGTAGTCCCTAGGCAACAGAACCCGTAACATGCCCTGTCTGCTGGATCTGGTAGGACAGATGAAATTGGGGAGAGGTGGTCCCTCAGATAGCCCAGCCCCATGCCATGAAGGGCTTTAAAGGTTGGACCTCTTGACTTGGACCTGGAAACAAACTGATGCAGCTCGTGAAGCAGAGGTGTAACGTGTGTTCTACTAAAAACACATGTAACTGCTCGCGCTGCTGCATTTTGCACCAGCTGAAGTTTCTGGATACTCTTCAAGGACAGCCTCATGTAGAGCGCATTGCAGTAGTCTAACCAGGAGGTGATCAGGGCATGAGTGACTGTGAGTAGGTTCCTCTGATCTAGAAATGGGTGCAACTGGTGCACAATAAGAAGTTGTGCAAAGGCCCTCCTAGCCATGACTGCCACCTGCTCTTCAAGCAGGAGTCATGAGTCCAGGAGGACCCCCAGATTGTGCAAAGGGTCTGTTTGGGGCAGTGCAACCCCATCCAGTACCAAAGATGGTAAAATCCTAGAACCAGAGGGGCTCAAAACCCAAAGCCACTCAGTCTTGCCATGGTTCACTTGAAGCCTGTTGTTCCCCATCCAGATCCTCACAGCCTCCAGATACCGAGATAGGATGCCCACAGCATTGCTTAAGTTGCCAGGGGTAGAGATGTACACCTCACCCCATGGTGACGGATGAGCTCACACAGCTGTCTCATGTAGATGTTAAATAGGAGAGGTGAGAGCACTGACCCCTATGGCACCACACATAGCAGGGGACCAATCACCACTGACTGGAATCAACCCTGAAGGAAGGAGGTGAACCAGCACAATACTGTACCACCCACCCTCAATTCTCTGAGTCAGTCCAGAAGGATAGCATGGTCGATGGTATTGAAAGCCGCCAAGAGGTCAAGAAAGGCAAGGATGGACACACAACTACCATCCCGCCCATGTCAGAGATCATCCAAAAGTGCGACCAATGCTGTTTCTGTACCATACCCAGGTCTGAACCCTGACTGAAAAGGATCCAGATAATGTGCTTCGTCCAAGGTCCTCTGAAGCTGTTGTGCAACTACCTTCTCAATCACCTTCCCCAAAAAGGGGAGGTTGGATAGTGGACAAAAATTGTCCAGTGTTGTGGGGTCCAGTGATGGCTTCTTGAGGAGGGGGCGAAGCATGATCTCCTTAAGAGGTGCAGGAACAATCCCATTACTCAAAAAAGAATTCACCATCGCCAGAACCCACCCACAGAACACCCCCACAGGCTGCTTTCACAAGCCAAGAGGGGCATGGATCTAGAGAGCAGGTGGCTGAGCTCACAGTCCTAAGGACCCTGTCCACTTCCTCAGGTCCAGCAGGTTCAAACCTGTCCCAGATAACCGGGGAAGACTCCACCCTAGGCATCTCCCACAGACCTGCAGCAAAGCTAGTGTCCAACTGTAAAAAAATCCAAGTGATTTTATCCAGCAGATGCTGAGCAAATTCCTCCACATGACCCTGCAAAAGGTTGTCTGGGCCCCCTGTACCCAAGAGGGCCAGTATCATTTGAAACAGGGCTGCAGGGCGGCAAGCTGCAGATGCAATAAAGGCGGAGGAGTGCTGTCACTTTGCCGCCCTTACTGCCACTTGGTAGGCCTTAATAGCAGCTCTAACCCGTATTTGGTTGAGTTTGTCCTTAGATGAGCACCAGCGATACTCTAGACGTCTCTCGTTTCATCTCCCTCAACCCCTGTGTAAACCACAGAGAGTGACGGGATCCATAGGAGGGGAGAGGTTGCATAGGCATGATCCGATCCAAAGCCTCAGCTGCTCTTTTATTCTAGGCAGCAATCAAGGCTTCAGATGGTCTGTGCAGAAGACCAGCAGGAACAGCCCCCAGCTCCCTCTAGAACCCCTCTGGGTCCATCCATCATCGGGGGGCAGACCAATCTAATGGGTCCAGCTTCCCTGCAGTGGATAGTGGCACCAGAGAATCCTATGGTAATCAGAGTGTGATCTGACCATGACAAGGGGGACACCAACAACTCCCCCAATTGTAGATCATATAGCCACTGCTCCGACAGGAACACCAGATCTGGTGTGTAAGACCATTGTCCCATATCGGGCTCTGGATGACCTGGGATAGGCCCATGGCCATCATGGTGGTTATGAACTCCTGAACCACCTCAGATCCCACTCCCAGGGAAGGCAGATTAAAATCCCCCAAGACCGTAAGTCTAGGGAACTCCACTGCCAACCCCAAGATGGAATCAAGGAGCTCAGGCAGAGAGGTTGCTATGCAGCAGGGAGGCTGGTACAACAGCAACAGTCCCAATTGATCCCTAGAGCCCAACTTAATGAACAGGGTCTCATATCCGGTGACCTGTGAGGCAGTGCCCCTGAAAACCGTAAGCAATTCTTGGATGACAATTACCACACCACTACTCCTGCCCCAGGTTCTTGGCTGGTGCCACACTCGAAACCCAGCTGGGCACATCTCTGAGAGAGGCACCTCCCTACACTTCCAGGCTCAGCCAGGTTTTGGTAATACATGCCAGGTCAGTCCTCTCATCTATGATCAAATCACAGATGAGGGAGGCCTTATTACAGACCGACCTGGCATTTAAGAGCAACAGCCAGAAGCCAGGGCTTCTGATGGTCTGCTGACTGGGTATAGGAGTTGAGAGCAAGGAGCTGGAACATGGAACAGGTATAAAACATTGGTCCCATATTCCCCGGGGTGGCCCGCTCCTCGTCTCCTACCATATCTCGCCATGCCCTTCACCACCATAATATTATAGCCTGTGCAGATCTCCCTGGTAGCCACATCGTCTTTTCCTCCAGGCCCCTCAATTCCAAAGGCCCAGGGGCTCCTATAACAATCAACTGCATCCATCCTCCAGGAGGGGGAAACCATGCACCCTGAGGTCTACTGGCTCTCAGCACCTTCAAGCACCTGGCATCCACCTCCGTCCACTCAAGAACAAGTACACAAGTACAGAAACACCCAACCTAACACCAAGGCCCCCCACAGCCACTCTCATCTGCTGGTAATAGTTCCTTTCTCATCTACCCCACCAAATCAACTCCCTTCACAGGCTCTCACCCTGAGAAGGGTAACATGCAAACAAAGCACTTGGCTGACAGACAAGTCAGGAGAAAGATACTCCTCGCCCTCTCTTTGGAGCTATCAGAGAAAAAGGCTCTGTGGGGAGGGGGGCGGGGAGGGTCCATAGCAGACTGCCACTCTGCTGCTATCCCCCCCCCCACCGCCAATTCTCCAACGCCCCAAAGTCCTGGCTGGCCTCTCCAGATGAAAAGTCCCATGGAGTCATAGAGTCCATACAAACACGTTGACCCACGGGCACGGCCCAACCTCCAGCCTGCCCCAACAACCAGTCCGCTGACTTTTCCTCATTTCCTCAAACACTGCATAAGTATCAACAGTTACAATTTATAGCAGGGCAGAGTTTGCAACATTTAAGGTCACTGAAGTGTCTTTGTCTAATAGGTAAAATTAGTCAGAATGTTCTGGGAATTTAAAGAGGAGAGAGCAGACCAACTGCAAACAAGTGTCTCTATAGGATTGGTAGTATAACAAAATATGGGCTGTGGTTTCTATTGCACCTGCATGATAGGAGCAGCATTGTTCAACAAAGTGGATTTTTCTATATTTGCCTTCTAACACTGCTGTGGGGATAGTGTTACATTGAGCCAAGGATAAAGCTCTTCTGAATTTTGAAACAGTGATTTTATCCAGATAACTAACCCCAGGTTTCAGACCAGGTACAGTACAGAGACAGCACTGGTCACACTGGTTGACCTTTGGCAGAGCCGGGATGAAAGTGGTACATTCATCTGGGTGCTCCTTGATCTCTCAGGGACTTCTGATACTGTTGACCACAGTATCCTGCTGGACCAGCTGCAGGGGTTGGGAGTGGGAGGCAGTGTTCAACCTCCTTCCTCAGTGGGTGGTTTCAGTTGGTGTTGATGGTGGGGGAGGTTGCTTCCACGTCCCCTCATCTGTAGGGTGCCTGAAGGTTTGACGCTCTCTCCTCTTTTGTTTAACATTGACGTGAAACTGCTGAGAGATCATCTGTTAGTTCAGGGTTGATATCATCAGTATGCTGATGATACCAAGCTTTCTATCTCAATCCTGGGCTGCGCAGGTGATGATGACAATGTACTGAGACTGGAGTCAGTACAGTACAAATGTCTGGAGACTGTTTGGGTCTGGATGGGGGAGAACAGACTTCAGCTCAATCCTGACAAAACTGAGTGTCTGTGGCTGTTTGGCCCCTCAGGGTCAGGGATGTTTGCACTGTTGGTCTTGGATGGGGTAACCAATTCAAGATTGGTGCACGACTTGGGGGTCCTTCTGGACTCAGCCACTGAAGAGCAGGTGACAAGGGGGAGCCTTTGCACAGGTTCATGAGTCTTCCATCATGTATTTGTGTCCTACATTTTCTTCCCCATATGTAATACCTTGCATTTCTCCTTGTTGAAAGACATCCTGTTCTTCTCAGCCCAGTCTTCCAACCCAATCAGAATAGATTGCAATCTTGTTCTGTCATCTTAGGTGTTAGTCAAATCTTCCATTTTAAGGATTTAAAGATTGCACCTAAGGGATATCTCATCATACAGCTTTTAGATGAGCATCAACTATCACTAGAAGAAGCCTCCACTTTATCCAAAGCCTTTCCCTGGATACAGAGTCAAAAGCCAATTGGAATTTGACAAAAATGGCAAAACATTGATATAGACATACTAGTATTTTTCTCAATCAGATGGTATAGAACTCACTGCTGACCTAAATGCAGACTATCCTACACTAAAGCCAGTCTGTTCCATTCTCAAAATATTGTCCCATTCAGTTTGATAGCTTCTCTTAGCGATGCCTACCATATTAATGGTCTGTAATTGTTTGAAACAGAGAATTGTGGGGTTTTAAAAAATAGATCAGAACTATTATAGCTAGATTCTAGGGCCGGAAGATGTGAGCTATATAATTAATACCAGAAAAAAATATTAGCCAGCACTAGTTTTCCATAATTTCACAATGAATTTTATTAATTCAGGTGGAATAAGATCACCCTCAGGAGACTTCCCAAGATTAAGTTGGATTATAAACTTTGTAACAACCTTTGGGACAAATGGGAGTCATACTGGGAATGAGTCAGAGGTAGACATTAAGTGGAGTGCCTAAATGATATTTATAAGGTACAGAGCATCTCAACCACAATATGGCATCTTATCTAGAACTACCCAAACACGTACTGTATGTGATTAGGTGCTATATAACTAATTAACTAAAGTAAGCTTGATATATTCCCATGAGATCATTCTATTAACCAAAAAGCAGACATATATTTGGATCTAGTGACCTGAATTAGAGTTCTAGGCATCTTTTAATGCATCCTTCCCCCCCACTTTTTACAGAACTTTATACTACTTTTTCTGTGTAAATATGATAAGCAGAGAAACTAGCGTGTATTCGCTTTGTAGAGATAATCTGTGGCTATCCTTACATTTTTGAACTGACTTTTCTTTGAGTTAAAAAAAAGAAACATGGGCAAAAGTGGAATTAGTAATCTCCTAATACCTTTCAAAACCAGAGCAGATGGATCAGCAGACAGCACTGCAATAAAAAGATATAGAGAAATTCTCTGAAACCAGGAGGCAAGAGATCTGCTTGCTTATTGTAGGGGATGATTTAACTTCAAACAATATGTTTGCTGGTGAAAGAGTTGTTGAAAGGCCACCTCCATCATACATTTTGAAAAACTCTTTCACTGATAAAACGGCCTGGTTACCTGAGGGACTTCTATCTCTGATACTTTTTGCCCATCCTGTAGGATCTGACAAAGTGGGCATGCTCCATGTCCCATTGATTGAACAATATAAATTGTTGGGATCCAGAAAGTGTGTCCTCTCTGTCATAGAGCCTGCCTATGGAACAGCACACACCCCTCCCCAAGATCTATACGGCCCCTACCCTGACTATATTTAAAAAATTGTTGAAAACCTGGCTTTTTCACCAGCTTTGGGTTAGGGTAGGTGGTGAACACCTTACAGAATTTTATGTTAATCTGAATGTTTTCCCTTCTGGATGAACACTGTCCTTTTCTTTATTTTTATCGTTCTTACTGTTCATAATGGTATACACTGCCCAGCGTCTTTATGAAGTTGGGTGGCCTTCCAAATCGGACATTTAAAAAAATAGATGTGGTCACTGTCAAATCAGTAACTCACTCTAAAAAAGTCAGTCAGATTAAGTAGGTTTCAAGACACAATGATATAATCCAGATCACAGGCTCTCTTTCAGCCTACTTGATGAATAATCTCTTTTTCAGGGTACAGTAATTTCCTGCTGCCATAGTACGGATGAAAATATCCATTATTTTCACAAATATGGTTAAACACGTATGATGCCTTTAGACTGGAGGCTGTAAAAAGGCTGAATAGGTTATATTAAATAGGAAGCAAAAAACAACTACAAATGAGGTTCATTTGGTCCCATTCTACCATTAAATTTCCCTCTAATTACAAGCCCAAAACCTGGGAAGGCAACTAACAAATCAATCAATAATATATCTTTCTAGTGTGACAAACAGTTATTTTCTATGAAGCTTCTGTGGTGGAGATAAACCTGGATGCAGCTACTAAACCATGTCATCATGGCTTTTGCAAAGTGCTTACAGCATTCATGTTCAGTCATTTCAGCATATAGCCTGGTGGAATTAAGCAATGTGAGACAACCTTTAGCTCTAAAATTCTTGGATGAAGCATTCAGAAAATACAAAGCCAAGCCATTAAATCTGAAACCTGGTATTGGCCAAGTTCCATGAAACAGGAGAATTTCTCATATCTGGAAATAAAATGGTAAGAGAGTCATTTGTTTGTTTTTCAGTTCAATCCTACAGCTTTCCACAGGAGAATGGATACTTATATAATCAACCAAGAATACTTTTTCCTATCAAACAAAGGAACTCTTCTTAATGTTGAGTAGGCTAAAATGCTCTGAAGGCCCAGGGGAGTCACACTGCGTCATCAGTTGTTGCATCATCTGATGGGACAAGAGTGCTCTGACTGCTGGAAAAAAATCAGCTCTCCTTAGGTGCTCCAGTGCCAGATTTTACACCAAAAATAAACTTACTATATGATCTCCTGGCACCTATAAATTCTGTAAAGGTATTAGGTAATCTACCTCCTGATTTCACACAGTGTCTATCAAGAACTTCCAGGTGATGCAGCTATAAATCCAATAACGTTCAAAGGATAACTAAGCCCTCAAATGCTCAGAGGAAGATGGTGGTTTTTGGTTCAATATTTTTCAGGAGTCCTTTTTAGATCTTGTTCTTGACTCATCAAGACTAATATTATCATTTCACCACTGAAATGGGACATGGGGATTGCTGTTTATCTAAGTTCTCCAAACTATGCAGAATTTCAGATTCTTCATCCTTTGGTAGTGTGCCAAAATGGCTTCTGTGTCATTTAAAGACTTTTCATTGGACCTGCTTGGAGATACCATGGGAGCAATGGGGAACTGGCACTATGTTTGTGTAGTTAATATGAACCTTATATGTATTAAAAAAGCACCACTAGCAATGAAAGGTCTGTCAGAGCAGAAGTGAGCAGAATTCAACTGATTGTAAACTATTTCTTTCCCCCTCTAGTAAGAAAAGCAGAAAGTATATTTGGCTAAATTGTTGTGAAAACAACACTGTGTCTGTGAAGTTAAATAGCCAAGGAGGAGTACACTTTAAATCTTTCTCAGAGCAGACACAGTTGGAGGAAGAAAAAAAAAATCTTAAACTCCCTCCAGACTGGGGATTGTGAAACTTCCAGGATGTTAGGAAGGGAAAGCAATTGCATGCAAACTTCTGAGAACTATAAGTAATCACAGTAGTGTGCATTTTTAAAATTTGTCTTGCCTGATTCCTTTCACAGCCATTTCCCTGGGATCTAATCTCCATTTTAAATGAGCCAACCCATTGTCCTCTGTTCACACTTCCTCTTGAAATCTAAGTCTTTTTCTCTAAACCCAGCATCCATCTGTGCCACTTGCTGTTGTGTTTTCTAATAAAAGTAAATACTACTTTAAATAGACGACTTTCATGCAAGTTTGGGTCTTAGAGATGGCAACAAAACTAGGCCTGTACAGATTGACTACTAGTTTACACTTAAACTGTCCTTGTGCTTTTCAACCAATAGGATGAGGAAATAGTGTATGATTTGTTATCTTCTCCAATTATTGTGTGCAGTTATTTTCACTCACCAAAGTCAGGACAAACAAAAGATGTTCCTTTTGTTTGAGCTGCTATAGACACCAAACAGAACACAGTTCCTTGCCTTAATTCAGCTACCCTTAAGTGGGTCTTAAAGTGTTGCGTCTTGCTTCTGGTGCACTCTCTCTCTCAGTGCAGCTACAGCGAGATCTTGCTCCCTTTCCAGGTACTTGCAAATTCCTCTCCCCTTTCTAGCAGTTCCCACCTTGATGCAGCCTCACCACCTCTCCTCCCTTACCTTCTGAGGCCACAGGTTTGTACAGGAGGCTTGTGCTTTCCAAGGTTGATTAGTGTTCTTTTGAAAGGTTTTTTAAGAAACAAAGCTTCACACAGGAAACTTTGTCCAGCTTTGCATTCACATACTTTTGCATCAAATTAGTAAGCCTGGTTGAGAAGGCTTTACAGGAAGGCACTCTCTCCCCATCCGTTATCTTGTGACCCAGGAGATCATAACCCATACTTTGGGAAATGAAAATAATTTTGCCTCCTCAAGACAGCTCTGGACATATTTCTCAAACAAAAGCCTCTTATGTCTCTGCCAAACTCTTTAGAAATCAGGGGAATCTTCAAACAAACTTGATGACATAGTATAGGAGTTTGCCCTTCAAAGAATAAAAGCCTCACTAGGCAACTGCATATCTCTGGATATATAGTCAGGTCCAGAAATATTGGGACATTGACACAATTCTAACATCTTTGGCTCTATACACCACCACAATGGATTTGGAATGAAACAAACACAATGTGCATTAACTGCAGACTGTGAGCTTTAATTTGAGGGTATGTACATCCAACTCAGGTGAACGGTGTAGGAATTACAACAGTTTGCATATGTGCCTCCCACTTGGTAAGGGACCAAAAGTAATGGGACAATTGGCTTCTCAGCTGTTCCATGGCCAGGTGTGTGATATCCCCTCAGTACCCCAATTACAGTGTGCAGATAAAAGGCCCAGAGTTCATTTCAAGTGTGCTATTTGCATGTGGAATCTGTTGCTGTCAACTCTCAAGATGAGATCCAAAGAGCTGTCACTATCAGTGAAGCAAGTCATCATTAGGCTGAAGAAACAAAACAAACCCATCAGAGAGATAGCAAGAACATTAGGCGTGGCCAAAACAACTGTTTGGAACATTCTCAAAAAGAAGGAACGCACCGGTGAGCTCAGCAACACCAAAAGACCCGGGAGACAACGGAAAACAATTGTGGTGGATGACCGAAGAATTCGTTCCCTAGTGAAGAAAACACCCTTCACAACAGTTGGCCAGATCAAGAACACTCTCCAGGAGGTAGGTGTATGTGTGTCAAAGTCAACAATCAAAAGAAGACTTCACCAGAGTGAATACAGAGGGTTCACCACAAGATGTAAACCATTGGTGAGCCTCAAAAACAGGAAGCCCAGATTAGAGTTTGCCAAACGACATCTAAAAACGCCTTCACAGTTCTGGAACAACATCCTATGGACAGATGAGACCAAGATCAACTTGTACCAGAGTGATGGGAAGAGAAGAGTATGGAGAAGGAAAGGAACTGCTCATGATCCTAAGCATACCAGCTCATCAGTGAAGCATGGTGGTGGTAGTGTCATGGCGTGGGCATGTATGGCTGCCAATGGAACTGGTTCTCTTGTATTTATTGATGATGTGACTGCTGACAAAAGCAGCAGGATGAATTCTGCAGTGTTTCGGGCAATATTATCTGCTCACATTCAGCCAAATGCTGCAGAGCTCATTGGACGGCGCTTCACAGTACAGATGGACAATGACCCAAAGCATACTGCAAAAGCAACCAAAGAGTTTTTGAAGGGACAGAAGTGGAATGTTATGCAATGGCCAAGTCAATCACCTGACCTGAATCCCATTGAGCATGCATTTCACTTGCTGAAGACAAAACTGAAAGGAAAATGCCCCAAGAACAAGCAGGAACTGAAGACAGTTGCAGTAGAGGCCTGGCAGAGCATCACCAGGGATGAAACCCAGCGTCTGGTGATGTCTATTCGTTCCAGACTTCAGGCTGTGATTGACTGCAATGGATTTGCAACCAAGTATTAAAAAGGGAAAGTTTGATGTATGATTATTATTCTGTCCCATTACTTTTGGTCCCTTAACAAGTGGGAGGCACATATGCAAACTGTTGTAATTCCTACACCGTTCACCTGAGTTGGATGTACATACCCTCAAATTAAAGCTGACAGTCTGCAGTTAACGCACATTGTGTTTGTTTCATTCCAAATCCATTGTGGTGGTATATAGAGCCAAAGATGTTAGAATTGTGTCGATGTCCCAATATTTCTGGACCTGACTGTACATCAACATCAGTAGCTACTGTGCCTAAGCAGCAGCATATTCTGTGCAGCCAGTTACATGCACACAGCCAGCTTCTGGTAACAAACTCAAAAAATTTATTACAATCATAACTCTTTTACCAAAGTAACACAAAATACACTTCAAACTCAAAGCTTTCTGGGTAGAATACAGGCACGAGAGCTTACTTCAGCAAAAAAGTCTGGAGAGATAAATCCCAAGTTCAGGAAGGTCCAACAATAATCTATTTTCAGTCCAAAGTTCCAGGTAATCCAACAACAGCATACAGACAAGAGTTACAGGGAAAACATCATCATCATCATTATTATTGTTATTATTATTATTTGCCATAAAGAGCCACTGACAAAAGTAATCTCTTTTGCATTGCCCTGAATATCAGCTTGACTAATTTGGCAAGTCATGTTTCTTTCTTTCAGGTTGATGGTATGACTTCCTTTGCTCTACACTATTTGTAAAATAATAAAAAATTCCGACCTGTTGCTGGGCTCAGTCTTTGAATCAGCTGACTCTACCTGCACCTCTCTCCTCTAGTATGGTCTCTTCAGCTAATTCCCATGGGACAGGTTGGTGCTCAGACTGGTTAAATTCTTCTACTTCTGAACCTGAAAACTCAAACTGATCCTTAACACAGTAGCAAATTCACAGTGTTTGTGGAACTATGATTTTTTCAAACTATAAATTGAACAGACTTCTAATCTGCACTAGTGCCATAGTTGAAAGGAGCCTGATAGTAATTAAAAAAAGCATATGCTGGTGTTTCTTAAATGTTTTATTCTCAATACCTATTTCTAAAATTGGCCTACCTTCCAAACACCTATTCCCTATCGAGCACCTATTATTTTATTGGCATGCTGCAAGGGTAAGTCCTTTGCACACAGTGGTAGTCTAAACTATTTGTAGTACATAGCCTTCCCCAACCTTGCACTTTCCAGATGCACTGAGATCACAACTCTCATAGATCCCAGCCAGCATGTACCTAGAATTCTGAGAGTTATTTTCCAGATTGGGAGAGACAATGTTTCATATTAGTTTGATTTCTCCTTTGGCTCTGAAAAGTTGAAACTCAGAAAGCAAGACTGACACTTGGGTACAGTAAACTTGTTCTATAGTTGCCCATTTAGTCCCACCACAGCTGCTTTCTTATGCTTAAAAGAAAAGTTACAGAGATTTTAACAGAAAAAGAGAAAAACATTTAGGGGAATTTTGATTATTGAAACAATGCAAAAGAAAATGGTTAAAGTTGCTACTTACCTCTCGCTTACTAGGTTTTTGTAAAAAAAAAAAATCTTGGTATTCATTGAATGCTTTCATTTAATCAGAAAATTGGGAGGAAAAATTACAGCACCATCAATGGTGTATAGGTTGGGCTTGCATGTGCAAACTATATGCTGTCTATATGGATTAGGACAAAGGAATATCAGAGACTGTCTTAGTGGGAATACTTTTCTCATTTCCTTTGTCACTTCCAATAACCCATGTAATATTATTATTAGGTATATATGATCATTAAGCTTAGGAATGAGCAATTCCCACAAGACAACTAATGGAGGTAAGTGGATAACAGGCAAATTTTGCTGAGTGCAGCAACTGACAGCTAAAGTAGATGTGAGATTAAGCACATCATTAGCCTATATATGCTGATCTAGTGGGGAAGGGAGCTTTAACCCCTTGCTCCTAATCTAGAGAGGCCCTAAGAAGTTTTTGTTTGCCTTGATGGTAATTATAGTTAGCATCAATGGCAACTTGCCTCCTGTTACAAACTGTATGTAAGTTTTGTATGTACATGTGTGTGTTTTGCATTCCAAATAGGAACTATAGCAGTATCAAAGAAAAAGCTGTCTTTGGGCTTTTTCCTGCTTGCACCAACTTCCTCTTTTCAGCTGTGACCCCATGATGTTGTAATTTCATTCTCAGCCTGTGTGTGAAACAGGCTTAACTTGTCCTTAGCTATATTGCTTTAAAGTGGTGTTTTCCTCTTATTTCAGCAATGTCAAAAGGCAGTGTCAAGGTGTGTAAAATCTGTTAAGGTCTGTCACCTTATTATCTTGGAGGCAAATCAGAGGATTGAAACAGACACAGGAGAAGAATTGGCAATGGGGACTTGCCAGGATAGTTTTCTCTTGACTCAAGAGTGGGCGGAGGCACTTCAACTCAATACTGGGAACAGCTTTGCCCCTGTGCCACAATCTTGATCTGGATCACCACTTCCTTCAGCAGATCGATCTATCCATCCCTCCATCCCACTATCCATCATCTAAAGCTTCCCCAAGATCTAATTGCATGATTAATATCTACTTTTCCCTGTAGGAGTAACTAGTTTACTAGAAACATCAGAAGAAACCATTTAGAATAGAAGTATAAAACTTATCCTATAATGCATCACAGCATTTGGAACTTGTGTGTGTGTTTATGTGTGTATACATTCACATATATGCAGGAATTCAGCACACTGAAACATATTAAAAACAACTTTTAGTTTTTGCTCCTATATCAAACTTACTTGGCAGCAGCATCTTTCCTCAGCTGATCATGCTTCATTAGAAGGTTTTTCCTATCTTGAAAAGCTTTTCTAACTTTGTATCCTTTGTAGACTGCCTGAATTTTGACAGCTGCAATATCTTGTATGGCAGCTATAGATAATGCACCATGCTCCAACATGAACTGAATTACTTCGTGGTGACCTCCCAGCAAGGCAAAATCAAGTGGTGTATATCTAAAAATAACAAAATATTGTTATAGAATTGACCTAATAGCAAAGAAAGTACAATAATCTATGTTTAATTAAGTCAGTATCCTCCATCTTACACTTATTCCAGAAATAGGGTGACCAATACACACACACACACACACACACACACACACACACACACACAAAGTTAACATATTTATTGCATTTAATTCATTATATTTAATATTATTTAACTTCAAATTTAAATTAAGTGTAAGTTAATTACACTGGGCCTGGGTCCTGTCAGTTAAAAAAAATGCCATCTTGCAGGACCCAGAAGCGTGTTTACTGTGTTGCAATTTCTGCCTTTTGGAATTATTTCTCTCCAGAGATTTGTATGGCCCCCACCCTTATATCATCCAGAAAACTATTGAAGATCTGGTTTTCCCAGGCTTTGAGGACAGTGTAATTGTGGAGCCTCTTTTTGCCTCTTTTGTTTTTTTGTTTTGGTCTTGTTTTGAATACTTTGCTCTTCCTGTCACTTGCATCTTTTATATGCTTTTTTACATACAGTATATTGATTCTTAGTTGTAAGCCACCCAGAATAATTTGGAAGTCAGGCAACCTATTACATACATACATACATACATACACACATACATACATACTGATTCCATATTTTTAATCTTATATTGCTGAAAAGAATGTTATTTCAGTCACTCATGTGAACAGGTAACAAGAAGCCTAATGCATCAAAAATCTTTTATTCATAGGATCTTACTCACTTACTCACCTATAAGAAACTAATATACTAGTATATATTTATGTTTGTCATTATTAACTTTACCTAGTATAACTGATTGCTCAAAAGTATAGGCTAGCTTGGGGACTTATAATAGAGAAGTCCAGTCTATCATGGCAGAAATTCAGCCACCATCAAAATAAGAAGATGTTTGGTTAGACATTATATAGGAAAAGATTTTAATCAACAAAAAGGCCCAGAAAAACCCAAAATGAAGAACCAATATCAGACTTTACTTAAAGACAGTGTATGAAATTAGGTGTTTTTAACACCTCTGCAGGCCCACTAATGGTTAATGAATATTAAAATGAATCACTGAATAATAACAAGAACAGAGGTTTCTACAGTTGTAGAAAATTAGGAAAATGTGGCCACCACCCAGTTAAACAAGCATGCCCTCCCTATGTTTTCTTCTTTACGACTACTTTAATTTTTTCAGCAAATAGAATTATCACAGTTGCATTTGGGTATGCCTTGCCATCCCTCCATTTTAAAGGGACTTTCTAAATTAAATTTTATATAAAGTAAAGTTGAGGTTGGGGGGAGGTAGTGGGTCTTGCCAACACTTATCAGTGGGGTGGGGAGATGGGGCTGAGGCAGCAGGTATTGAATGTGGAGAAGCTGCAGCAGGCTACACTTTGACAATCACTGACCTAGTGTCTACAGCCCTACTGAATGTTCAAGTAGAGGTTACAATAGCCATGAAATAAGGAAGATAAGCAACATATTGATCTGAGTGACTGAGGAAAAACAGGATTGGAGGAAGCATGTTTTATATATTTGAAAAAGAGAATTGGTAGAACAGAAAAGCATCTCCCTTTTGCTAGTTCTCCAGCCCTCTGGCAAAGACAGGTAGTGTTTGGGTGGCTGGGAGAGGTGTGCTTAATATATTCTCGGGAGGAGCAACTGCTGATAATAAAATTGGGGAGGTCATATCACACACAAAGACCCAACATGATGTCCCCCAATAGTTTATTATTTATTAGATTTAATCAATGCATCTAAGGCTGCTCTTGCTACTACAGTTTTAAAAGTAATTAAGGTAAAAATAATATACAGCTAAACATTTTTAAACTGTATCAGTGTTTAAAAACTGCCGCCCCAGTTTTTAAACACTGATTAATCAGACACTGTACTCCAAATATTAACATTACTAAGATTTGTATAGCCCAGCCTTCTCCAATCTGAATACTCCCAGATGTTTTGGACTACATGTCCTAGATTCCCCAGTCAGCATCGTATACATAAATAGCATAGTTTTTTTGTGTTCAAAGCATTTCATGTTACTTGCTGTTAAAGTAGTTATAGCATGTTACTATACATATCCAGCATATAGTACTGAGGGGCATGTAATTTGCAAAAAGGATAGCTTGTTGGTAAAATCATGGTAGAGGTAAAGTCCAAGCTAGTGACTTTCTGATTTATCTCTCTACACTTTCTGCAGTAGGATATATTTAACAATCTGATCAGAAGAAGTCCCAGAAAGACAACAGAGATATTATTTAATAAACAATACCTTTCTTCATTATTCTCCATATGATTGGGAAAGGCACCGAACCCCAACAACAGCTTTATAGCATCAAGGTAGCCATTGTTACACAACCAATGTAATGCTGTCCTTCCCTATAGCCAGTAGAGCAGAAACATGTAAGGAAATTATTTATATTGTCAAATTCTAGTTCAAACATAGAAATAATCAGACTATATGCAATTGATATTCTTTACATTATTTTGAATACATACACAGATACAGAAAAGAATAAAAACAAATCATATTAATGATGAATTTTGAATGCTACTTAAAAAAAATTGTTATAACTTCCTCTAACTGGAGAAAGTAGGAGGAATTCTAAGGAAAACAGGCAAAAATATCTGCTGTTTAAATTTTGTTAGTCTCAGCCATCTTGTGTCTCATTATGTTCTGCCCAGATCTAAACTTCCAAGGGAGGTATGGCAAACTGAAGATGGCTCTGCAAAAGATGGAGCCGACGACTGCAGCAAAGACCAAGGAACCAGTTCCTTGGAACCTCTCCAGATAAGGAGGGGATGGGAGATTGCCCACATGTGCTCCAGATGGCTGGTCCTTGTTAGGAGACCAATGGGACTAGCCATCTTGCTTGCAACCACGACGAAGCCTTTTAAGGGACACTAAGTTTGCAAACCTCACTTTCTAATCACTTTTGGAAATTGCCCATTAACCATCCTAAAGCTGTTAGAGACCTTCAGAATGAGAAGTTTGAAAAGTCTTCATCAGGTGAGCTTATCTTCAACTCTGAACAAAAGAAACCTTAATTATAAGCTTAAGAACTTAAAGAATTTCAAATAAACAGCAAAAAGCTAAATAAGATTTTGGTCTAAGAGTTATGAATGGATTAAGGGTTCAGATAAATTTGGAATATTGACTTTTACGATAGGATTTTGGAATTAATTATAAAAAAGAAACAGCTTCTCATTTTCCACCCGTGCCACGTGGTCTGCGACCATTTTTCCGCCCTGCTGCGCGGTCCATGGCCGTTTTTCTGCCCTGCCGTGTGGTCCGCGGACACCAGAACAGATTAATGGTAATTACATTGAACCTTATGGGAAAATTTGCTTTGGGTTGCAAACAAATCGGGTTGCGACCAGAGTCACGGAACGGATTAAATTCGTAACCCGAGGTACCACTGTATATTTTGGCCATCCTGGCTATTGTAAGTCATAACAAAGATACATGATGATTTTAGTAATTGGACACTAGAGGGGACTAAAGATTCTAAGCAGAAGAAAAAAAAAACCCAAGCCTGTTGTTGATGTCAGTTAATACTGGGACTTACAAAATGACACAAAACATTATAACATCAGAAATATTAAAGGAGATGTTTGAAGAATGGAGCCAGAGATTAGTAACTGCAACATCAACACTGTCAGTGATGATGTCTGCTTCTATGGATAGGCTATGTCTAAAAGATGTTAATGAAGGAATAAAAAATGTGGAACAAATTTTATCTGACAAGACAGAGAAAGTACTGAAAGTGGAACTACAAATGACAGGCCAAGATAATGTTATGGAAAAGGATGCTCTGCTGGGTATACAAAAGAAACTGGCTGAAGTTTTAAAAATTAAAAGGGAAATACAAATGATAAACTAAGAGAATGACTTGGAAAATGTTTTCTTATTGGATCTACAATAGAGGCTTGTTAAAGCCTTGAAAAAATCTGTGCGATGGGATAAAGAATTGAAGAGAAATCAAGTGCTACAACAATCTTTGATCGAATTAAAGATTAAGACTGATTGAAGTAAAAGGAAGGAATATAAAGTAGGTTTATTTGATCAAGGTTAAAATATGATATATTTTTGCAAAGTTCTGGCAACCCTTTATGGACTTTTTGCTGACACCAGGATTGAAAAGTTGATGTTTTATGGATTTGCTTATAGATAACGGATAGGATATGGGATGAAGAGATATCTGTTTGTAACCTTATAGGGGATGAAGAGTTATTAAATTTGCTTATACTTGTTACGATGAAAGTTGGAAGTCACTTCTTTATATATTTCTTTTTTCTTTATTATATTCTTTATTTTTCTTCTTTCTATTTCTTTTTTCCTGCACTTTTTATTCTTTTTTTCCATTTTTCTCTTTTTTAAGTTTAGTGTGTATTAGTTTTTACTATTATACTTAGAATCCTTAATAAAAACTATGCTCTGCTCAGATCTTTGTGTGGTTCTTACAGAAGGGCAAAATTTACTGATCACAGAATTTCTTATTGTCTCTCTATGGGGCCTCTTCCTTAGAATCTCCCTGGTGAGGATTATTCTTCACCCTCTGCCCTAATCCAAAAATCATTCCCCCACCCAGCTGGCATGATCTCAAAATTCCTGCTGTTAATGTGTGTACTCCCAAAAAAGTGTGCTCAGCAATTCAGTTCATGACTATCCAGGCTATGACTATCCAAATGGTCTTAGGTAGTTAGGATCATTCTCATAATACAATTAATGGGCCTTATCAGCTGAATGGTATCAAATAATTTTTATCTAGCCTTCAGAGCTTCTTTTCCTCAGCTCATTCTCAGCTTCTACACAGTATTCCTCTTTTTCCCCAGCTAATATAAAAAACAGCAAGTGGTCAATGCTTGGGGCCTCATTTGGATCAGGTATATGGTGTATATATAAGAATAGAAGGAGGAGGACTTTAACCTTTTCTCCCCTTTAAGGTCATGATTTAGACGAGAGGGGGAGATACATGTGCAATTTACATTAGGAAATAAAACTATCTGCTCCAATTAGTGCTTTTTATCCCATCTAAAGTGCAAATATTTGCACTGATTTGGATGGGAACAACAGTGAAATGCATAGGGTTAAATCCCCCTACAGCTGCATGCCAGGGTTCTTATTTGGACTGGACCCACGATACTTGCAATTTCCTTTGGAAGAAGTATTCCATTTAATGAATGGGAAATTGTTTTCTAATGTAAATTGCCCAAGCATGACAGGTATAAATGACACACAGTTTTAACACTATGAATGTCTAGTTGATTTTTGAGCTAAAGCTTGGATTAGTTTGACAGTCAAGCAATGTACTCCAACAGCAATGAATGTGTGCCTGAACTATTATTATAAATAATATAGTAAAACAACAATACCTCTTTGTCTTGAATATTTGGATCTGCATTATTTTCCAATAGCACCACCATACAATTAATGTAGCCTCCATAAGCAGCACACTGTAATGGAGTTCTACCTGCATAATCCTGTACATTAGGATTGATTTTATTTTCTATCAATATCTGGCAAACATCAGGGTTTCCTCCTAGAGCTGCCCAATGTAAGGGAGAGTGGCCGTCTTGGTCAACTAAATCAACTCTTGCTCCTCCTGCAACAATAATGTATGTTTCAGTTAATCCACGCAGTCTGCCTCAGTGGTTTATTAACAAATAAAAAGGGTGCATACTGGAGCTATGTGTAGTGCCCTTCCAACTCCCTTTCTCAAAATGTCAAGGTCCCACTTTCAAAGGCTTGACATGGTGGTTTTGAGGCGTGTTTGTGTGCAGAAGATTGCCAGTGAAGCTACTTACTGACAATCCCAATGGAAGTATCTTTTGTGCATGCACACAGAAGGCAGATACAACATCTGCAGTCAAATTTATCTTCCTCTTCCCACATTAAAAAATGGCATCCTGGTCACAGAGCTGCCATGTTCTGGTGCAATATAAATCTTTACATTTATTTTTCCTTCACTGCTCCTCACTCCAACCCAATGAATTAACCATTTGCAGTTTGAGAAATAAGTTGATAATGAAGATACAACTGTATTACAATCAGAGATCAGAAACAAACCAGTTCAGCAAACAATAGGGGCTTTATTACACTTCCCATATAGAAATGCTGATGTTAAACCTGGCTGTAAAGAAGAATCTTTGTTGAAATGGCAAAGTGACTGATGTAATTTAACTAGCCACTTGTCATCTAGGATGTTTCATTCATTCTTGGTTGGGATCTGTGATCAGACTAGTCTTATTCTGATATTTAATGTGCCTTTCTTTGATTATTTTCTTAGCCTGAGTACATTCTAAGAGATATAAAATCTAGAGAAGTCACATAATAAACAGTTTTCCCAAAACTGCTTGGGACCATGAAGATTGAAACTGAATAGATAGCAAGTATAGATGATGTATAATTAGGTTTCAAAACCAGTCAACTGAAAATCTGGCAATCTAAAAATTCCATCCACATTCCAAATGATTAATTTCAATTTATAATAACAATACTAATAACTCCGAGGTCAGACTGGCCCTGACCTTGCTGGTCTTCCAGAAGGGCTGGAAGACCTGGCTTTGCCATCTGGCCCAGGAATCAGAGAGTGGTGTGGAGCCTATAAAATGGCTGTTCTCTTCTTGACCGTCTGTCCTCTCCTGGTGACTGTATTGTATGGCTTTTAATTGTGTAATTGCTTTTAATGTTTATATTGTTTGTATGCCTGTTGTTTTTTATTTTTATTTTGGTAGTGCTTATGTTTTAATTGTAAGTCGCCCAGAGTTACAAATGTGAGATGGGCAGCTATATAAATTGAATAAGTACAAATAATACAAATAATATAGAATGTTTATATTACTGAAAAACAGAATTTGCTCCTATGTCTGAGAATGCCTATCAGCATTGGTCTATTTTCTTCTACAAAGGTAAGTTACTAATTCTTATGCCATGCTTAAACTTCCTCCAAAATTCTAAATTTTCAGGAACAGGACCCTTTAAATACATCTGAAAGATTTTAAAAAAAGGTTGGTTAAAAATGTTGTTTTTGCCACTATCAGTCAATGCATATCGTTCACAATATTGTCTATCATTACTGTTTGTTCAATTCAAAAGCTAAAGACAGCTATGTGTTTATGAAGAAATTCAGGCAGCTGACCTTTAATGAGAGTCTGTATCACCTCTTTATGTCCCATCTCACAAGCACGGAAAAGAGGAGTGTGTTTCATTACGTCAGCAGAATCTATCTGGGCATCATGTTTTAAAAGCAATTGCACAGTGCTGACATGGCCAGAAAGGGCAGCAGCATGTAATGCTGAAAGATGTCAAAGAGAATGAAGTTATTAAACACCATTTAATTAAAAAGTGAATATAGCAAAACCTAAACCAGACACTAAGATGAGGGATTGGCATTTACCTGCAGGTGCGCTGGACATCAATCTCTCCATTTATTTATTTTGTCATTTGTCTCAAGTTTGCTTCATTCAGTTGCATCTTATCATTTACACCCATGTTTATTAAGTTTATACAAACTAAACACATGTATGCAAGATCTGTGATATAAATCTAGGAGATCAAAGTAAATCTGACACCATCACTGAAATCAGCAATTTTGTTAAAGAATAATGAAAATAAAATAACAAGGGAATTCAAATCACATATCCAACAAACATTAAATAAATATATGAAAAGGTAATGGGTAGTTTAAAAAACCCAACTTCAATTACAAAACGTGTGTGTATAGAAGTAACTAAGAGATAATGGTGATTTGGAAATGAATTTAACCGATAAAGCATTCTGCTCTTCCAGCAGGTGGCAGCACCTAGCCAACCTTGGCTCATCTTGAAAATGCTAAACAGGATTGGATCTGGTCAATACTTGGAATGGAGACCACCAGGAAATCCCAAGATTGTAGACAGACTAGGAAGTTGGAAAAAAAACACAGAAGAAAGTAATGGGAAACCACTTCCCTAATTTTGCCCAGAAAATGGCATGGATGTGTTTATGAAGTTACCAGTAGTTGAGATCAACTTGCAGGAGCATTCTAGCAAGCTAAGAGCTTCCATTTTTAAATCAACTGGGGGGGGGGCTCCTCCATAAATTGACAGAACCTGAAGTGTAAGAGACTTTGTCCTCCTTTCCTCCTTTCATGACTAACCAATTACAATTGAACCAAATAAAACCATTCATTTCATTATATTATTATGAAATGAAACTATCAGATTTGGAAAACTGATTTTAAGAAGCAAACCAAAGAAATATGAAATAATAAAGTTACTTCCCCCCCCCTTCCTTGAGTAAAGGGATGGGGAAAAATTGAATATTGCATTAATCTCTGTGGCAATAAGCTGAGGAAGGAAGGAATGTCAAAAGAAGAGAAAATGGCTACGTATAATAACATGCTTCTGTCCACTTTGTTATACGGTATTGACAATTATGTGTCTCAGGAGAAATATAAAAGCTGAATGAAGTGGGAATGAATTACTTAAGAAGTCTATATGTTGAAAAAAGAGAAAGGGTCCAGAACAAATGGGTGATGAATTATGTGGACTGAATGTAAAAGTGAGAGACCAATAGATTGGAATGGTTTGGTAATCTAGAAAGAATGAGTATTAAATTACAAAATGAAAATGAAGGAAGAGACAACTGAGAGAGGAGAAGAAGAAGACTGAGAAAGCTGCGGTTGGATGGAACTCATGAGATCCTAAAAAAAGGGAGAGGTGAGAAATTTATTCTTTACATTTATTAATTGATGCATGATATGATGGATGTGTCAGTTTTAATACAGGCACAGCTTGATTCAAGACTTTTCAAATATGTGACCCCCCCCTCACAACTCTGCCAGTAACTAGTTGAAAGTAAAGCCTTTGAGAACTCAGCATGATTAGATAAAACGTTATTATAGACTTGAAGAAGTCATATTTATGGAGAAGATCAGCTACTACAGAATACAGGAATCCAACCATCCATATATATATGGGGATATATATCCATCCATATACTATATATGGGGATATGTGTGTGTGTGCGCGCCCGTGTGTGTATACACACATATGCACACACACAGGTGGATGGATGGATGGAGAGAGAGAGAGAGATTTCAGCTTCATGTTTTAAATTCCTATCCTTTTCTGATAGATTTTTCAGTTTTTTCCCCAGCCGGGAAAGTGGAAAGCACCTACCCTTTGTTTGTATAATGGTCTTGAATGGCTGAGGCTCTTAGTTTCCCGCCTTGCCAGCTTCGGTTCTTTCAGGAGACAAGAATAATTTGCAAGGATAGAAAGATATTGTGAATGGCAATGGTATAAATTAGATTTAATTGGATTTTCTTTTATTTACTGACTTTAATTTTTCATTCACTATTAGTATTTCTTTTTTGCATTTTGTATAATGCTGCTTAATCCTGAAAGGGAATAGCATGATAGGTATGTATGATGTATGCTAATGAAACAAAAAGGATTCAGGAAAGAAAAAGTTGATAAATTCATTTGACAGAAAGCAGCCAACATTCCTTATCATAACTCTGATCCTGATACCTGGTAACATTGTATCAGTGAAATGCATGAAATGCAGAATTAGGAAGCAGTATTAAATGAGGGATGATAAAGTCATAAATTCTTTGTGTGATTCTTAGATAGGCTGTTCTCTGGAAAGTGAGAAAAAGTTGTTAAAGAAGACAAATATTCCAGACATCAAGAGTAGAGTTTTGCCTACATAATTATACTTTAAGAAAATGTACATTGATGAAGTTGTTTATCAAGACATCTCAGCTGAACAGTTCACAAATATATGACAAACCTGAAACATAAACTGTTAGATAAATATTAGATTAAGAATAGAAGGGGGATTTATGCTGAAGCTGTTTAGCTCTTCAAGATGCAAACCTATGTTTTTCTCTTAACCACATTTTTCATGTTTTGGATAGGTTAAGCAATTTTTTAAATAAGCCTTGATGCATAAGTACAAAAGTTGTTTCACTGTTGAATCCTTTGCCATGCTAGACTAACTTTTAATTTTTGTTTTACAAAAACCTATAATAGAATTATGCTTTAGTAAAACAGACACTTTTTGTCTCAGTGAATAATTTAAAATCTTGCACATTTAAAGATCCTAAGAAGATATACATTCCCAGAGGAATTTGTTAGTGTACTTTAAAAACCCTATTGAGTATATCTTGTAATGACTTAACAGAAACAGAAATATACATGGAAAGGTTTGAATATACAGGTAGTCCCCAGTTCAAGAATAAGTTCTGTTCCCAAGGTCTGTCCTTAAGTTGAATTTGTATGTAAGCTGGAACAGTATTATTGTATAATACTGTATAAATAGTATTGTGTAATTAACTTGAATCATTGTGTATTTAACTCGAATTTTGCCATGATAGGCTCTGTTCTTAACTATGGGTCATCCTTAAATTGGGCATTTTTAACCTGAGGACTACCTGTATAGCAATCGCTCATAATACAGAAACTTTAAACTACAATCCTTGGAGTCCCTACTCATGGATCATACATGCTGGAGTCTTGTGGAAATTAATAAATTTTAAAAAATACATATAATTAATATAATTAAACAAACAGATGAATAAACTGATGTCCAAAAGATCCATTTTGATTGCTTTAGATTTTTTTTCTTGTGCACTCTGAAGCAAATGACAGTAATATATATTCTGACACATAAGTTCTATACAGCAATATAATTAAATAAGGGAAATGTGGCCTATGGCTGTCCTCCCTGGCATAATTCCTTCCCACATAGACATTATGGTTTGAAGTCTCTGTTTAGTATACAGTACTCTCATCAGCTAGATTTTCTAGAAAGAAATCTCAGGAATGGAAGACATTCTTCAGCCAACTGTGTCACAGTAGAGCCTTGGTTCATTAACCTCTCTGTTTTACCCAAACCTAAAAGCAGTTTTGTCATGAAACTCGGAAGAAGCTGTTCAGGAATATAAAAACAATGCCAATGTATTAAACTTAATAACAAGAACAATAATGTCTGAGAGCCTAGATAATTTTCAGCAACTATTCTCTCCTTTTGAATTAATTTCAACATACCTATTATGCAGTTATACCCATTAGAAAACAACTGTGCATTCAAACCACCATCTTCCCCTCTTCAGTGAATTGAGAAACTATTATGTGCAACTTATGTTTGTAAAACTGGAGTTCCTTGCTACACACATAGACACACACACATACTATTTTACCTGTGCCACCATATTTATCTGCCATGTTGATATCGGTGACCAGTTTCAGTTTCAACATTGTCTGGATGACATCATCACTGCCTTTGCCAGCTGCCCACATAAAAGAAGTTCTTCCCTCTAGGTCTGAGTCATCTTTCACAGAAGGATGTTTAAAAAATGTTTCTACTGTTTCCTACAACAGAAACACTCACTGAGTATGGTTGGTTTTGAAATGAATCTGAAATATGACTGAGTATTCAAATTATAAATGAAGAAATGTACTTGAACACCATTTTCTTTAAGAAATAAAAATTATGTCTCATTGTTCAAACCTATTACCTTGATAGTGATAAAAAAGCAAATGATTGTTTAATATTCCAAATATCATCAAAATTGATTAAGTACTGTAATGCATTTCAGTCAAATGTAAAATTAAAATTAAAAAAAAAATTTAAGTCTTTCCAATTTTTAAAAATTTTTTATCCATATGTCTACATATCAGTGTTTAGAATGGTATAATATTCAAATGTATATGAATACTTCTTAGTGAGAAATGAGATCATAGTTACATTTATCCTGTTTTTCAGGTTTGAATATTATCACATATATAAAGATCCATAGTTGGGACCGACCAAAATGGCATAAAAGAGAAAGCTCACACATTCTTTTGTACCATTTGGTTAGATTCCAACAAAGTTACTATGTAGTTACGGTTCTGAAACCTTTTTCAAGGACCAACATTGCCATGATTCTTTTAATATGTGCAATACTCTAATGGCTGATTATTATTATATAAAATGATCTCCAGCTGTACATATAGACGGTCAAATTTGACAGATGAACTGCTAGTCATCCCTATTATTGCCTTGTTCAAAGGCCTGGAAATGGGCAGAAAAGAGATCAGGATAAATTTGTGTTACAGTAAATCAGCAAGGACAGCGTAAACAGCATCAACTGAAAAGCTCACCCCATCTAAAATTAAGTTACTAAAATTCCTTTGGGGAGGAGACCATGAGTAGATTTGAACATCAAAGGATCAGAACAGATTACCATAGTACTATATAATTCAAGTTGATAGAATGTAGTAAGAAAAGACCCAAAATTTGTAAGTGATTAAAGATTTAATGCCAATCAAAATAGTAAAAACAAAATTTCTCTATAACTCAGAAAAGAAGTTATTAAATTAGGTGATCAGGAAAAAGCAACACAATCCATAAATATAAACCAATATAGTGATGATTGCTGTTTAAAAAGTAGAGCATACAAACCTAAACTCTGTCCAACATTCAGCTAGACTGTTCCTATCCACCCGGAAAGTACTATAAAACTGTTAGGGAAATATTTTGTCTGCATTTCATGGTAGGCAACAAACTTTGCTTGTTAATAGGTAATGAAGTTGGTATAGAACATGTCATTGAATGACAGGTTATTTACCTGAATAGCTACTTCCCTAGCTCAGCAGATAGATAGCACATATGCTAGCAACTATCTCTCCCCCATCTCTGCCCTTTTGGCCACCCTGTATTCATCTCCCCTGCTGTCCTGCACTCTACCCTGCATGCCTGCTGCGCTGCATTCTGCCGCACCTGCCACCCTGTGCTCTGCCCTGCACTCCCACTGCCCTGCGCTCCATCGCTCCTGCTGCCCTGTGCTCCACTGCCCCTGCTGCCCGCTGCTGCTGTGCCCAGCCTGGCCCTTCCCAAAGGCTTCTTCCCAAAGCCTTGCACAGTCTTCCTGAGCTGCCTTGCAAAGGGCCAGGCCGGGTGTGCCTCGTCAGCAGTAAGAGGAAGAAGACAGAGAAAATTGGCTGGGGGTGGCAGAGCACAAGGGAGCAGGGGTGGCAGAGTGGAAAGGGCAGCAGCAGTGGGGGAGGTAGGGGCGGTGGAGCGCAGGGCGGCACGGCAGCAGGGGCTGCAGAGTGCAGGGCAGCAGGAATGTAGGGCAGAGTGCAGGAGGGTGGGGTGGTAGGGGTGGTGGAGCACAGGCTACCAGGGTGGCAGGGGTGGCGGAGTGCAAGGCAGCCCAAAGGGCAGAGATGGGGGGAGAGAGGCAGGTGGGGGGAGTTGAAACAGAAGTGAGCACTGCAGGGCAGGAGAAGTGTGAGGTCCTGGCCTACCAACTGCAACCAGGACTACTGAAACTGCTATTGTTAAGCAATGTGATGTTCTGCCTAATGACTGCATCGCTTAGTGATGGAAATTCTGGTCCCAATTAGGGTTGTTAAGTGAGGATTACCTGTAATACCAATGTTTAGGCATAGGCCCTGAAAAGGGCCTTTCCCAATCCCAAATCAAATGGATTACAAATGTACGAACCAGGCCACAGAATTAGGTTCATCTAAGACAAGATGTTCCTTCTTATCGAGAACTGTAACGATTTTAATCAGAATTAAAATGGTCACTACATGGGCAGATCCTGGATTTTTTCCATATAGAACAAGTAGCAGCTCTCCAGAGTTTCTTAAACTTTTCTTAAGAATCTTTTCTTAAACTTATGTGGAGAAGTTAGGGATAATCATTCTATCTTTGAGTTACTGCTCTTCCCTTAAATTTGTGGTAAATATTCTATAAGTAGCAGTAATGGAATCTGGAGGGGTGGAGTGATGGATATACTCGTTCATTATCTGGCACTCTCTTTGCTTTCATATTATTGATTAGACATCTAATTTCATCAGTTAACATAATAACACTTAGCATTTCTTGAATCTTAATTTATACACATAATTTCAGAACTAATCCTGGAACTGCAGTTATTCTTAGAACTGCAGGTTTTTTAAATCTGATTTATCTGTCATTTAATAATAATAAAAAAGACCTGATAGTTTAAGAGAACTACTTTATTTCATAGTTCTGGGGGCTAAGCATCTTGTATATTAAATTTACCAAGGCAGAGAGGCCTGACCTTAAGAAATTAGTGTCCTTGGCTTTTCTTTCTCAGTAGGTAAACCTGGGATCCAAACAACATCTAACATTTTCAACATCAGTCACAAGCAAATTGTTCCTACTAATGCAATTATTCAGAACACTGTGACCGGCAAGTATTGTTTTTCCCTGGACTTTTAATTGATCCACACACTAGAAAATTTCTCTTAGATCTGTTTAAGAGTATTATTAGTTTCTGTAGTTAATGCTTGGAGAAAAGACATAGATTCTTCAAAGCCTTTACTGTAATTGGCAAAGGATATTTTTTTGGTACTATGGATGGAAGTGACATAACTAATGTTGAAACTGCAGCAAAATCTTTTTTGGCTCTAGTGATATCTTTAGAGCAAAATAGAATGTAAATATCCTTACTTTACCACAATGCAGGATTTAATGTAGTTTTAATAGAAACTAATCAGGAGAGAAGAGGGATGTCAGATTCAGGCTGGCTCAGCACACGCTATTCAAGCTAGCCGCCATTCCACCTAGCTAAATTCAACCGCCGCCTGGTCAGCTTCCTTGCCTCAGGCGCAGGCAATCGAAAGAGGAAGTGCTAACCGCAAGTAAAGTGCCAACAGGTGGCGGCAATCAGCCCGCAGTAGGATTCAATTACTTTGTAACAAGCGGGACTTCTCCCAGCCGCTGCAGGCAAGCAGCCGACAATAGAAACAAAGGGCTCTGCAGCTAGCCTCACAGGACCTGCCTCGTGAGCAAGACAGCCGAAAACAAAGGACCCTGGCTGAACCTGCCATCGGACCGAGGCGGGGAGAGCCAGGGGCGAGGGGTGAGGCAAGGGTGGGCAAAGGTGGGCAGGGACGGTCAACAGGCGGGACTTGCTAAGCGCGGGAACGGGGAGACTATAAAATGCTATGTAACCTGTGCCAAGCCAACCCTGGCTTTGTTTGTAACCACCTGCATTACACCTGAGTAAAATGTTTTTGTGCGAGCCTGCATCTCACGGAGTCTTTATTCGGCAATGAATGTGGCAACTCTTACAAGGGAGACAGCTGGTTATATTGTCAACTCTAACAGGAAGTCAGTTAGGATGAGGAATAGCAGACGTTTTCTCTTTTAACTTTAGGAGGAGGAAAGAAATGCTGACTATCAAGGTCCAGAAGTAACTGGCAAATTGCGCAAGCTATGGCCTTTCCTATTGATCTTGGAACATCAGTGTGATGGAAATACATTTAGCCAGCCAACAAAACCTACTGGGTTCAGACTGTGCAGATTCCATTCACTGATCCCTTCACAGTTTTCTGCTCCCTTAAACTCTCTCTTTAAAGTTAATTTCCTTTATGAAATTTGAAGATTCTGGATTTGTAGTGCTACTTGGTCGTAGGTAGAATGTATCACTGATTTCTAATTCTACTAATCCTATTGAGTTCTAATCCCAAACTGTCTCTAAGAAGACCTGGTCTGATTCCATTGGGGGACTTTTCTGACAGTATACTATCTCATTTTGAAAGCGCTGGCCCACCTTGATTCCAATTCCAGAGAAAAAGCTTTCTGAATGTGACATTTCCTGTTCTCCATTGAAGCATGTGGATTCAGCAATTAGCTCTTCTTTGCTCATTTGCCATTACTGAGGTAATTCTGATTTGTTTAATTTCCTCCACTCTTTAATGTATTTAAATTCAATAGTTACCACATTTGACCCGAGGCTATACAGCATACACAAAAAGGAAGTCTGTAAAAACAGCTAATCACAGTAGCAAGTGACGCAGAAGGAAGAGGACAGACAATAAAAGAGAGACAAACTTCAGGTGTACCTCATTGTATGGCCTCCACAGAAAGCCCCCTTCTCAACAATTATTCCTTCACTACCTTCACACTTAGATATCCCAAATGATCACTGGACAAAATTGCCCATGGACCTTGTCTTAGCCTACTGTGCAATGAAGAATGAGCTCCCCAAAGGAGACTACAATCAAGATCATCCTGTATGGACTTAGGAGAATGAAGACACTGCTATGTCTTTGTCCAAGCATCTGTGAGCAACACTACCCATAAATCTGATTGAGATTCTATGTCAACAATTCATGCAGTGCACAATTCATAGAAAACTGACTTTCATATAATGCTCTTAGGCCTGAGATCATGCAAGGGTCACAAGTTTGTTTGAAGTGTCAATCAATGTGCCTGACAACTCTAGCTGCACTCTTCATCAATGTACAAGGCAAATAATCCATTATTAAGCATTAGTTTAATATTACTGGCATAAGGTTAGCTTAGTAATGATTAAGTCCAGGCCTGAGTAATGGCAGCCTATAAACCAGGATTACCCCTTAAAACAATTGCCTAGGCTCTAGAAACATCAACATGTAAACAAGTTTGATTAAAAATGTTCACTGATTCGCTTTTGATGAAATAAAGCAGTAGGTCTCTGTAAATTTCTTTTATCAACTATACTGTAGCATTACCAAATCCATATTAGGAAAGGTAAAACATTACATTCAACTTCTCTTTTGAGAGTACATTTCAGTTTCCCACAGCCTACAACTGTAATCATCATCATTATCCTCATTAGTTCAGTGCCATCTGAATGCATGCAATCTCAAGATTTGTGAGAGACTTCCTTACTGTAAGAGAGATTATTATAGTTCTTGACCATTTTATGAGGACACTGCATTGTTTTGATCAGATAAGAGATTATAGCTGTCCCAAATATACAGAAATTGTGCTTCTCTGTCCTTTTCCCTTTTATTCTTGCTGACAAAAGCCACAAAGATAGGTAAGAATGGGCATAGAAAACTTTTAGGACCAAGTTTTACAGTTAGAATTATCCAAATATTTCAGTTTCAAGATTTGTCATCATACTGCAGTTGCAAGAAGGAATGTAATACAATAGATATAATTGTGTGATACTTTAAATATTCAAGAATCTGCACAGTGCAATGCAGCTTAGTGCAATGAAGCAGTTCAACAGTATACAGCTGTTTCCCCCAACAGGAGTCAATTCAGAAGTGCTGGCTATGAATTATAAGAGAAGTATGAATTACTGCCCAGCGTATCTGGAGAGCAGTAAGTTGAGAGGCTGTATTGCTTGCCCCTTCCCTGCTATTGTTTAGGAAGTCCCTCAAGACCTGGTTGTCATCAGGCCTGGGGAACCAGAGACATTCTTAGATGGCTCTGCTATAATTGATATTCTGCTCTCTCCGTGGGGTTTGTATATTTTAAATTTTTGGATAATATTTCCATTTTAATAATTACTTTTTATCTTTTTACAATGATTTTTTTAATCTATTTGCTGTTTTCTTAATTGTTGTATGCTGCCCAGAGTCACTTTGTGTGAGATGGATGGCTATATAAATGTGACAAATAGATAAATAAATAAAATTGTAGGACAAATGCTGCATTGTTAATATGAGTGTTCCATTTTATTCCAGATCCTTTCTGTAAACTGCCCAGAGTTGCTTTTTAATGAGATGGGCAATGACAAATTTGATATAAATAAATTGTAGTGCTGAAGTCAAGCACATCAAGAAGGAAACAATATTTCAAACATGTCTCAAAATTTTTCCAATCAAAGAGAACACTGGAACAAATGAAATTATGAAAAATACTATTTTCAACTTAAAAAATATGTTTTTTTGCAACCTTTAATATGGAAAAGCACAGCCATAATAACTAGATCAGTTAAAAAGGTTCAGTTTTATTCAGGGTGACATTTTAAAGTAAACTGTTTATCTCACTTACAGAAAAGTTGCTTTGTGCTGCATAATGTAAAGGTGTTGCCCCCTGACTATCGGACAGGATTGTTCCAACTTTGTTTCTTTCTAAAAGAATATGGACAATCTGTGCGTGACCTAAAAAAAAACCCAGAAAAAGCACATATTAATATATGAACAATACAGTATACTTTTATTCTAATAGATGAGCACTAGATTTTTCCTCTATGACAGAACATATACAAATTAAATCTAAAAGTCAAGTCTAAATCATACTTAGTTTAATTAAAATTATGGGCTTGATCCAGACATAGAATAAATAAGAGGCCTCTAATTTTGGGATGTCTATATGCACACTGAGAATTCTGAGAAACTTCATGCAGCAGAGATCTAATTAGGTCACAAAGTGTAAGCAATTCTTCAATGGATGAAATGAATGCAGGACAGCCTCTGCTTAGAGGTAGGCCTAGCAAAAATTGAATGTTTAATTTTTAGATAAAGGTGAATGCTGCACAACAAGGCACAGTCTCTTTAACATAGGTAGATCCTTTCCATGTATCTTGGAAACTGAATGTTGAGCAAAACATGTTGCAGAACAAACTTTATTGCCCATGCTTGTGCGAATGGGCTACGACAAGCAAGAAACATTGAAATAGACGCTTAGTTATCCAGATACACAGGAAGACTAAGATAGAATCTCTCCAAGTGCAGAAGTCAAATTTGGTCACATAATTTCCAGGTAACATGATTTCTCAAACAGTTGAGAAACTCAAAAAGAGTAAGCGTTCACTTTTCAGCCTTTTCACACTAGCCCTTTAGCTACTTGTATATGAATACTCCCCTCAGTGAAAGATTCTGTGCATGAGGGACAGGTAGATAGCAACACTGGTCATGTCTTTGTGTTTTGACTCTTCTATTGACACATCTGTAACACCATGCTAGAACCTTAAAACAAAGAATTGCAATTTTTATGTAAACTATTTGCAGGTGAGGACTGTACAATCACGTGGCAAGTAGCAACATCTTGTTGATAGCCTACTGGGCACAGCAGTGTTAACACAAGAAAGTGTAGGAAAATGGATATTGGTGTTCTCCCTTTTATTATTGTATGTAATGATTATATGTAATTTTATGTAATCTATATATTTTATTTTATTACTTGAACCAATATAATGCATTTTTATATTTGCGTGAGAGTGAAAGTGTATTGATTAAATGAATGCAGGTGAGAGATTGGGCTTGAGCCCTAAACACCTAGCCATTTATTTGATCCCACATAACAAAACTTGTGATATCAAGATTATACATCTGCCTTAACCAAACACCTACACAGAAAAATGAGAATCTCACTTTCCAAATCAAATATATAGAGGCAAAACTATTCTTGAATCTCACCCTTGAAAATGTAACCGAAGGACATACTCCTCTGATTGCTGTTCCCTTTTCCCTTTTCCAAACTGCTTTCCTCAAGTGTTTTCCCGGCCCCAGTTGGAAAATATTTTTTAAAAAATATTTATTTAAATAATAAAACCAATGTTTTAGCTAGCTCGTTGGGCTTGTTGAATGCTGAACCCTAACCCTAACCTTCTTTTATTATCCAAGAATGGGAATCACAGAAGAGTGGAAGGAAAGAAAGAGAAAGCTAGAATAGATTTCATTCATTCATTCATTCATTCATTCATTCATTCATTCATTCATTCATTCATTCATTCATTCAATTTGTATGCCGCCCATCTCCCCCAGAGGGTGACTCTGGTTGACTCACAGTTTGAGTAAAACCTGAAAACAATTAAAAAAATAAATACCCACATTAATTAGTTAAAAAGTCAGACTATATAAAAAAGAACCTATACATAAAAAAACTAAAAACATTCAAGATGACGGGGGTGGGGTAGAATCAATTACCCCACAAGCCACTTCCACTGCTGCGAGCCCCTATCTGGCCCCTAGGCCATCTGGCATAGCCAAGATTTCATGCTCTTCCTGAAGGCCATGAGAGTGGGGGCACATTGCACATTGGGTGGTAAGTTGTTCCACAGAGCGGGGGCCACAGCAGAAAAGGCCCTCTTCCTAGACCCCACCAGTCAAAATTCCTTGACTGGTGGGGTCCGCAACATGCCCCTTCTGCCGGACCGAGTGGGGTGGGCTGATATAACAAGGGTGAGACGGCTCCTCATAACCTGGTCCTGTGCCATGAAGGATTTTAAAGGTAATAACCAACACCTTGAATTGGACCCAGAAGCAAACCAGCAACCAATGCAGCTTGCGTAACAGAGGTGTTATGTGGGCCCTCTGGGGGCATTCAGAACTGTCCACGCTGCTGCATTCTGCGCCAGCTGTAGCTTCCAGATACTCTTCAAGGGTAGCCTCATGTAGAGCGCATTACAGTAATCCAACCGGATGACCAGGGCATGAGTGATCGTGCGGAGAGCCTCCCAATCCAAGAAGGGGCATAGCTGATGCACAACACGAAGTTGTGCAAAGGCTCTCCTAGCCACAACTGCTACCTGCTCTTTGAACAGGAGTCATGAGTCTAGGAGGACCCCCAGATTACACACTGGGTCTCTCTGGGGTAGTGTGACCCCATCAAGAACCAAAAATGATAAACTTCTAGAGCCAAAGATGATAAACTCCTAGATAGCTAGAAGCTATAAATCTACTTTCTAGAATAAATCATATTTGATTTTTTTTTGTTTAAAGTTAAAATGGGAAGACAGGAGGCTCAGCAGGTATCTATTATACTGTGCCAGCCTTTCTTTCAATGGATTTACATTAAGCACAACTAATTTTAGATCTAATCCAATATGGCAAGTTTGTAAGCATTTGATTGCCTCACTGACTTCAATGAAACTAAACAAATTTAGCCTGGACTCATTTTAACAGTGAGAGCATAACAGGGATAGTTATAGCTGACATACTTTGGATGGTAGAATACAGTAGCTGCTTGTATGGATTTTATAGTCTTTATTGATTGGAGGCAAAGTTAACAACACTTTGCTCATATCACAAAAAATCTTTGTATTAAAGTTATGGACCGTAACCTACTGTGCTGGTCCAAGTTGTTAGATATTTTTTGACTGTCCAGTCTAGGGCTGAGACAGATTTACTCACTCAAACATACCCAACTGGCTTCTATATTTAAGGGAAGACTAGAACCTAGGTCTCCTTGCTCCTAGTCCAGCCATACAGGCACACAGACACATAGATATGTGTGTTCCTGTGTGCATAAGGAAATGAAAATATATTCAAGAGTGATAGTATTGTTTGAAATGGCTATATTTTTAAAAAGTCTGGTCATAAGATTCTATATAAAACTATGTGTGATTGGATTATGAAATAAGCCATCATGGATGAACCTGAAGCTTAGAAAAATAGATCCCACCTTGACTCTTCAAAATGACAATCAATTAAGCTGTGGATACTACAGTAGCAATCTCAGGTAAGATGGATTACTTTGCCAATATCCCATTGCCCATTTTCTGCCATGCATGGAAACAAATATCTCTGGAAGGCAACTAAGAAACCCCAAGCAGATAATACAGTAGCTTCCTTTAAGCTTTTCTCTTGCATTCTGTCTGTGGAAATGTTGAACTGGCTTACAAGAATATAGACCAGAACTCAAGGCCAGAACAATTGATGGAATAATATTCAACTATTTATAAAATTCTCTAGAACTGCCAAGAATCAAGGTATGGTATTAATGACTAATTTGGCAATCTATTTTTGCAGCTTACATCCCTCCATAAAGCTTACAGATTAAGGCTGTCCAGAATTTTAGCCCATATTACCAACTAAGCCTGAGGTAACTGCATTTGCTCACATTCATCCTCTGCTGTATTTGCTTCTCCTGCTAAGTAGTAATGTGGAAAATGCAGATTGCAAGGATCCTCAATTCAGGGATTTTATAATGTAAAACACTGTGTAGAGAAAGCACACTATGTTATTAAAAACAATAAATTAAGGAAAGGCAGTAAATATGGGCTCTCTGATTTGCTATACATTTAATTATTCGAAATAACATTTTCTCATTTTCCCCACTGACTCAAAATTACTGTAAGTGGGTGAATGGGTGAACTATGAATGGGTGTCTACAGTGTCTAGTAATTCCAACCATTAAGAATTGTTCAGGGACAAACAGCATGATTTGTTGTTGCCTGGGATTAAATTCTGGAATGTTTTGAGATGGTTAGCTCTAAAATTTTATTGGAATATTTTAGGATTTAGTGAATTCGAGGAGTGCAAATGTCTCAACAGGGGGTGCAGGGAATAATGAGCTGAGAGAGGGGGAGGAGGCAGGAACCATTTTTTCTTTAATTTCCTCCTCTATTTCCTTCTCCAGCTACAATGGCACTGGTGCTGTTACCGTGTACCTGTCAAAACTCCTATCAAGTTAGCAGCTCAGCCAGAGAGAAAACAATAGCTATTTGTGAACAGCCCAGAAAAAGTAGGCTGACTGGAGGAAGAGATGTTAGCATCACCCCGGTCTTCCAAGTATATGTGTAATACTTTGCTACAATCATATAACCTGTAATATAATCTGTAAACTGCCTAGAGTCCTCTGGACTGAGGCAGGGATGAATTACAAATGCAAACCAACCAACCCACTGAAGAATGAGCTCTGAACTCATGCTACTAGGGACTCAAGATATGATCTGGATTTCTTTGACACATCATGCAGCTTGCAATCAACCTGTCAGGTGGGAAAAAGTGATCTTGGAAGTGATGTTGAAGAACCCAAACTTTCTGATTTACCCAAGAACTTCAACACCCAGAATGAGGCCAAATTATCCTCAGCATAATAGAATTCATGTCTACCATAGCAACTATGGAAATGCTTATCATTTTAAATGTTATTTCCCATGATTTGCAGACTTTACAATGCCTGAATCTATGCAGATAAAAACTTTAGTATATTATGTGAATCAGAAAATTTTAGAGCTGAAACAAAGATGGGATGCTTTAGATTAGAAAATGATGGAGCTGAAAACCTTACTGATTAATATCAAACAAGAATTATGCAGTTTGAAGATTCTGATAAGCAATAGCTGTTGAAACAACACTGAAAGTAAATCAAATTGAAGTGACCCACTTATATATTTCTTCAGAAATAATTTACAATTTTTAAACATTATTTGCAATGACAAGCAAAATCAGTTCATAGCAATCTTTGAGGATGGAATTATGTGAGAAATTTTCCCCCTGTAGCCAGAATATAAGTCTAAAATTGAAACTGCCTTCTGTGTGGGTTTCTGATTCCACTGAGTACAAAAGCCTAGTCCTATTGTAAGGAGATTTTGAGATCTATAGTATGAGATCATATCTTGATTTTATCTGGGCAGGCAGGATCTTTGGAATGGAATGCAAAGATAATAATTTTCTTTTTCTTTTGTTCATCTGTAGTTTCTGGTGTGAAGATGTTTTGTGACCCAGAGGCTGTAGAGAAGGTTATTGTTTTGGGTTCATCTGAAGCAAAGTCTTTTCCAGCATTTATATTTGTCATACCTAAAATAGAGAGATGGGCCATCTTTGTGTGAAGAAAGTTCTTGTATAATACTTTTAATACATCTCATCTGGAAGTCCCAGTACTAGTGGGTTTTTTTTGTTTTGTTCAGTTTCTTTTTTACATTTTTAATTTGGTTCTTTTTAGTCTTTTAATTTTTTTTCTAATTGGATTTTTTTTAGTTTAAATAGTTTGTTTCAGTTATATGAACATTTTTTCTTCCCCTTTGTCTCTCAGATTTTTATGGTTTTTATGTGCATTTTTTCATGTTGTCTTCAGTCATTTTGTGGAATGTAAAGATATTTTCTGTAGAAGATGAGTAGTTCAAGAATATTTGATGTGGGAAATGAAGGTGGCAGACATGGCCAGGAGGGTCTTTGAACAATACATCTTGTGAGACAATTGTACTCATTCCTGTATCAAGCGGCCCTACTCCTGGTCATTCATCTACTCCAGTTCGCTCCCATCTAGACTACTGCAATTCAGTTTACATGGGGTGCCCATGAACCATTTGGAAGCTGCAAGTGGTCCAGAAAGCAATGGCACAAGTACTTATGGATGCACTTTAGTGAGCTCATATAACATCACTGCCTTGCAAGCTGTACTAGTTCTCTATAAGCTTCTGTGTGCAATTCAAGATTCTGGTTATAACCTGTAAAGCCCTTCATGTCAAGGGTTGGGTAACTCATGGGACTGCCTGTCTTCAACTGTGTCTGGTCATTCCAAGACATCTGCCAGAGTGGGCATGCTTCAGGCCTCTTACATGAAACACTGTTACCTAGTAGGATCCAGGGGATGTGCCTTCTCTGTTACAGTACCTGCCCTCTGGAATGAGATCCCTCATTCATGTTGGTCCTACTCTGATGACATTCTGGAAGGCCCTGGAAACCTGGCTGTTCTCCCAAGACTTGGGTTAGGCTGGATGTGGTCCCCTTGCTAGATGTGTTTCTATCTATATAGCACATTGTTTGAATGCATGCTAATTTTGTTTACTTGTACTGTATTTTATATTTTCTAATTGTTGCTTGTTGTATATTGTGAGCTTCCCAGAGTCATCTTCGAGTCAGGTGATGTGAAATTTGATAGAAAAAATAAATATCCCTCCACCTCCCCCACCAAAAAACAACCCAATAACAAAAACAAAAACCTGGCTGATATGTGTTTTGATTTCATTCATAATAGGTTACTATAACATAACCTCTAACAGTCAAAGACACTTTGGATATTCTAAATCATGAAGAATATGTCAGTTAAAAATATTAATACTAACATAGGTATCATACATAAATTGCATCAGGTATACTAACTACTTATTCATTTCCAAATTCAGTTTAAAGTGCCCCAAATGTTTTGGTTGCATCCACATGAATCTATCCAAATTTTAATATCAGCACTTCAGGCCCATCAATAAAAACAGTGCAATTAGAAAATACAGTGAAGAAGCCTTTTCTGAGGTCAACCTGTTCTTGAAGAATATACATACCTAATATTTTATGCTATTTTAATGCCACTGTAATAATTGTAAGCATTGTGTCTTCATATAGTGAATGGTTGTCACCAGCATTAGCATCATCCTGAACTATGCCCAACTAAAGGCAACCTTTCTGAGCCAACGGGCATACTTAGGATGTCAAGATTACTTTGTGAAGTGGCTATCAGGGGGACTCTTGCTTACTTATAAAAAAATTGTCAACATGATCCCCTCCTTAATGACATTTGGCAAATGAGTCTTTGTAAAATAAGTTGAAGAAAAAGTAGTTTATATTTTCCCTGGGATTTTAATTTTGTTTTTAATTAGTTTTTTTAAATGGATATTTGATTGAAAAGATATTTTACTAATATTCATTGGTGTGAGCAGCCAGAGTCTGGTGAAATAGGCAGCATGCAAATTATGTAAAATAAATAAATAAGAATGAATAAAACTTGTGTTTGGCTGATCATGGAATATTCATTTACTACAAACTGATGAAGTTTCTCTCTTTTGGTTCCTCTAGCTTTGTCCCCGAGTCAATTCTGAGGCCAATTTGCATATTCCAATCCACTATGTGAACTAAAACACAAATTTCTTTCTATATTTATATATCTCTGAATTTTCAAACAGATTTCTAGTCCATATCAAAATTAGTACAAATACATATTTTAAGGATAAGTATTGACAAAAACGTGCATTTAAATGTGTATATGTAAAAAGAATGCAAAAAACAGTTTGCATAATGTGAACTTCCATACATTAGAGAAAACATGCACAAAATATTGATGCAGTTTTAAAAAGAGATTAGCAACTGTTGTGGATATAGATAATAAAAGATTGGAAGACTTGTTGATCCAATAGCTCTTACAGCTCTTACATACAGTTCTACTGCTACTTTCCTACACCCTGCAATTTATTTGAATAGCAGGTAGAAGAGACTATGGAGAGTTTTAAATCTCTCCTCTACGTTATCTCCCTTGTACTCTGTGCTACTCAACTAATCAGAGAAAAATAAGTGAATAGTATGAAAAAACTGTAAGGGCAGTTTGGGGCCTTGGAAGACTCTGAAAGCTATACCCAAGAGAAGACCCAAATTAGGTAACACTGCTGCATGAATCAATGGTCTAAGTTAGTCTCATGTTCATATTTTTCTGTCTCCTTCAAAGGAGCAAGCTCCTTCTTACTTGTCTCAGGATGCAGGCTCTTAATTTAGGAAAAGCTATATTCCACAAAAATTAGTTGACAAATATGTTCAAAAGGGTTAAGAATTTCTGCCATTTGTGATTTACCCAATAAAGCTGCCCAGTGAAGGGGAGTTCGAAATAAATTATCATAAGAAGACACGTTGCAACTTTCGTAGGATGTCAGCAGATCAACAACAGCTATATTCCCATCAGCAACTGCAAAATGGAGGGGAGTTCGTCCTTCATAATCTTGCCAGTTTAGCAGAGATTCAGTTGGAGCAGCATCCTGGTTTGTAAAAATGCCAATTAAATAAGATACAATGAATTTTTAGAGATGGCAGTAGGTACTTAAAAAGTCCTACTGGGCAAAGGTTCAAGCAGTAAATCAGGCAAAACCTAAAGCAAGACACTATTATAATTTTAAAAAATTAGAACTGCACCTACTGATGGTAATTAAATTTCAAATTTCTTTGGAACAAAATTGCACAAATATTTTATTTCTTAAGGCAGAGGTGGGCAACCCATAGTATGAAAATCTGCAACACCCTGAGATTCAAAGCATAGTAGCAAATTGCCGAATTTTGATGTTGCCATTTTTAAAAAGGCTTTTTGTTGCAAAAGTAAGGATAGGCGTGAAAATGAAATAACTCTAGGAAGGTGGGTGTTCTATATCCATTCCCACCCCTAAAAGTGGGGTGAAATTGTGCTGTTAAAATTTGGGGCAAAATAGCTGAATTTTGGTAGTAAGATTTGGGGGTAAAGTATGAAAATAAGGTATGGAAGTGGGAGAAGGGAGGTGAACTTGACATTTCCACCATTAACCTGTCCAAGCTCCTCCAAAATATAATAAAAACCAGGGCAAAATCTTCAGTTTGCACCTTTCTAATGACACCTCAGTGGATTGTTGGAAAGTGGATTTGACCCACTAGAAGTTGCCCATCCATGTTTTGTGGGGGGTACTTTTCCTGCTTTAATTAATGTTATAACACTTTACAATCTATACTTTTTTTCTTATTTTAAAGTTAGTAAATTTACATTCTAACTGACAACTCTAGTTCTCAAAGTGGCTTATGCTATTGATAAAATACAATCAATATATAAAGGTAAACAACCAGCCTCTATAACAGGAGCTGTCCTCTGATGATTTTTTTCCAGAAAAAAAATGTTTCCAGAAAAAAATGATAGATTGAAACTATCTATCCACATAGATAATCTAGCTAAAGGTAGATTTAAAGTTATTCCCCCCCTCCCCTTTTTGGTAATTCTTCATGCATTACATTGGATCAGTTTCAGCTTGTGACAACCAACGATGTGGACAAGCAATTAGGATCCATATGTTCCACCATTTTTCCTCTGGATCTTTGTCCAACCTTGTTTGTCTGGCTGGAAAGCTCTCAATGATATTTCAGTTAACATCATAAATGCCTTTCTGAGGAAGTTCAAAATTAAAACAGACAATTATTAGGCCACTTATAGATATCTATGTATTGAATGCCTCAGGGATAAACAATTATAGCCAGTTTCTAATATTTCATGTTTGGGTAAGGTGAAAAAGAGAGTGGTAGCATCTCAGCTGTAGGAAGTCCTTGAGGAAACAGATTATCTTGATTTGTTTCAAAACGGTTTCATAGTCAGTTGTACAGCTGACTCTTCCTTGGTTGGCCTGAAGGATAATTTTTTGTTTGGTATTTGACAAACTGAATGTGACTTCGCTGGATTGGAAGCCACAATTCTAGATAGGGAGTAAATAAATCTGTACTGAATAGGGGCACATTCTCCCAGAAGGTGAAGTAAAGAGTTTGATAGTGGTAGAACTCAAATCATACATACATACATACATACATACATTCATACATTCCCCTACTCCCTCTACCCTACTTACTTTGCGTGACTGGTTATTTTTCTAGGCAACTCTACACATTAGTCTAGCAAAGCTGCACTTTTGTTAAATAACTTTCCCCCCATATCTGAGGATTACAGGAGCATAAAGCATAACATAATGGTATTTCCAAATGGGTAAGACTGGAAATTTAATCTTTTTCTTTTTTTAAAATGATCACCTGTAGTGAGGAGCAGCTGCTGGCTCTTTAAATCAAAAGCCAGCCTGAGGGCCAATAAAAGAAAAGAAGGGTTCTGTTAGGTTTGGGCAGAAGTAGTTTGGTGTGGTTTTGGTGAGGGAGTTGACTGGAGCGCTGGATGAGGGGGTCACCTCAGGCAAGGCTGAAAGTTTAGTTAGAATTGCATTAGGTTTTTTTTTAACTGTGTTGTGTGAGTTGAAACTTATTTTCTTTTGGTACCTTTAGTAAAGTTTATTTTTTGTTTCAATCCTGATCTTCTATCACCTGCCTCATCTTGGCTGAGCTATAGACTCCTAAAGTTTTGCTTTGGTTTCCCTTTGGTGTTTGGCCAGATCAGGGGTGAGGATTTCCCCTTTAATCTTCTCCTGGTTCCCCTGGTGTGGCAGGGAGAAGCTGGTTTATAATGAAGAGATGGAGGCAGCAAGGAGACCTAATTGGCCAGTCATTGTTCACCCATAGGCACAGTTACCTCAGAACTGAAGGACCTCAGAGGAGGGGCTGGTTTGGCCCTAAAAGTACCCTTTTTCTCTCATTACATCACCAACATGGAAAAAAATGCCTTCCATTGAATTTTCTAAGTAATTTGCCTTTGATTAATTCCAGCATGATTAATTCGTATGATTAATACTGTATGAAACCAGTTGATCTCTCTTCTGTTTCTACCTACCAAGGAATCTATGCATCTACCAAAATATGGATTTTATAATTTAAAACAACAACAATGGAAAGCAATGATTATCTCCTTGCTGATTTTTCTCAGTAAGCATTGGGAATCCCTGAATGAAGTTACAATCATGTTCTTGAAACTTTTTTGGAAATTCAAAAACTTGCAAATACTTAGTAATGTCATCTGGCCTAAAACAGGTAATTTGGATATTGGCAAAATTGAAATGATTTAATTAGAAACATGAATAAGTAGATTTGTAAACTGCTCCTAGAATTTCTCTGGCTGCAGAACACGTTTTTTTTTTAAAAAAAAAACTTTAAGCAGAAGATGACGACTTCTTCTTCTTCTTCTTCTTCTTCTTCTTCTTCTTCTTCTTCTTTTTCTTCCTTTCTTCCTCTTATTATTATAAACAATAATTTCAGTTAAATATTTCTGCTCATATAGAACTCCAAATCCCTATTTAGAAACTTTGTATTTAACAACGTATTTCTGCCTTTCACAGATTCTCATTAAATTGTTTGAGTGGTACACAATTGGTAGCTTATAGAATTCTGAGATTTAGGGTAATACAATTTTGGATTCATCAAATAGCCTTCAAGAAATCTACCTTCTCGTCACATAGACTCATACGGTCCTAAACTGTGTGTGTGTGTGTGTGTGTGTGTGTGTGTGTGTGTAGTCCCAAACTGTGGGAGAATGTGACAGCCATTTAGTCTTTTCTCTCACTCCATAAGAAAGCCAAACCATTAACTATTTTGGCTACTCTTTTCTTTTCTTTTCTTTTCCTTTCTTTTCTTTTTACATCTTATTTTAAAAGAAGAGATTCAGAAGAAGATTCAATATTCTAAATGGGATATTACTGCACAATAAAGTAGAATTTTACATACTCTCTTTGGTGTACTATATGACTAACATTGAGAAAAAAATCTTACCAAAATGCATTTGACAGTATGAATTGCACTGGGATCCTTGTGGTTAGCTGCCCAATGAAGTGGAATTCTGCCTTCAATGTCTGGGATTCCAATGTTAGAATCATGTTTGATAAGAAGTTTCACATGCTCTGGATTATTGTAATAGGCACTCCAGTGAAGAGCAGTTTGCTGAGAATAACAATAGAGACAAAGAATATTTTTAAAAAACATCCGAAGTGAAATAAATTGCATCCTAAATCAACAATGTAGTTGTAGCTATGCCATTGTGATTAAAGTGTTTGATTGGGACCAATAAGACCCAGGTTCAAGTTTCCACTTCACTTAGGAGCTTATTGGATGACTTTGTGCAAGCTATTACGTCTCAGCCCAGCTTACCTCACACGATTGCTGATCCTATATATGCCATCCTTTTCTCTTAACTAAACCAATGGTTCCCAACCTGTGGTTCATGAAGATAGTACAGGTAGTATACAGTATATGAGAACCGGTATGGTGTAGTAGTTAAGAAACCAGGCTAGAAACTGAGAGATTGTGGGTTCTAGTTCTGCCTTCAGCATGAAACCAGCTCGGTGAGTTTGGCCCAGTCACTTTCTCTTAGCTCCAGGAAGAAGGCAATAGCAAACCACTTCCAAAGATGTTGCCAAGAAAGCTGCATGGACTTATCTAGGAAGCAGTCAAATATCATATCAAATCTTGCAATGTGCAATCCAACCCAAAATTTCACAAGGTTTCAGGTTTTGCTAACATCTCCTGAGACTTGACAAACTCACAAAATTTCAGCCATTAGTTCTTTTCTAAAAAGGACAGGTAAAGTGTGCCATGAGGTCTACAAGCATTGTTTTGCCAACACCCAGTTCTCAAAAACTTTTAATAATTTAGCAGTATACATAAAATAGAAAGTTAGGAATCTGCATCTCAGAGGAAAGGCAAAATATAAAGTGGGATATAAATGAAAGAAAAAGATAATAATAAAGAATAACATTGAAACAGATTTCTTCAGGAAATTTATATCTTAATATTAAATAAGTAATTATGAAATAAGAAATATTATTATTATTAAATAATAAGTAAACCAGAATAATAGAAACAAACTACAGTGGTACCTCGGGTCACGAACGCTTCTGTTCACGACCAATTCGGGTCACGAACAGCACCGTTTGCAAAATTTTGCTTCCGTTCGTGAATGTCGGATCGGGTGACGAACAGGATCCATGGCCATTTTCCCTGCCGTGACACATGGTCGTGGCTTCCTGTAGGGAGGGGGACTCTCCCTCCAAGCAATAACCGCCTCCCCACCCGCCTTCCTGTCCTCCACGCCAGAAGTCGCGTCGAGCAAGTTTAGCATTCTCTCTATTTGTACTGTACTTTGTGTCATATTTTTGTGGTTTAAAAAATATATATATATATGGTTCAGAACAGATTAACCATAATTACATTGAACCTTATGGGAAAATTTGATTCGGGTCACGACCAATTTGGGTCGTGACCAGAGTCATGGAACGAATTAAGTTCGTGAACCGAGGTACCACTGTATTTAAACATAACATTCATTTTCATAAATTACAAAGCCTGAAAACAGTTGAAAATAAGTAAATAACTAGTTAATGGAAAACACTATATTTCTGTTTAGTGTCTGTTTGTAGTCAATTGCACAGCCATAATCTTAAGTTTTTTTACACACATGCAAATGGTGCTTAGAACGCATTGCAGGTATATCATAACTTTAGGAAATGGAGTACAGAGCAATAATTCCTTGCTTGTTTTATTTGTTTTGCATTATTTGTGAAAAGACAAAATTGATTCAGAATAGCAATTCTTATGTAAGAACCGTGGTGCTCAATTCCCAATGAAAGCAACTCTCATTGAAACCAATGCAGGTTCAAAGAAAAGTTTGTTTATTGGAAAGAAATGCACAGCTCTAGAAGCAAAGCTGGGACTGAGTCCTGCACATACCAAAACTTAGTTTTACCTCACCCCCATTTCACCTCCCCCTTCTGTCTTCGAATCTCTCTTGCGCATGCCAGAGATGTCCTGGGTTTTCACACTGGTACGACCTTATGCATTCCTGAGAACCAGATAATGGCTTCTCTGTGCCTACAATAAACATTCCCATCTTTCCCCCCCCTTCCTCCCTCTATTTGTAATGGCAGAAATGAAGCAAGCAAGCTAGCAATATAAGTGATTGATTGCAAGGATTCTCACATCTGACACAATCATCTCTAGATTTACGTCAGTTGTATCTTTAATGTAAAAATAATCAGATAAATTCCATCAGAATGGACTAGCTATTTTAACCAGACTGCTATGGTTAAAGCTTCTGAGAAAATCTTGGTAGAATACTTTCAGATAAATAGCTCTATCTACCAATTTTTTTTTTTTTTTTTTACCTTGTTCTTGTCCTGTGTATCTACTTCTCCTGGTGCCATATACTTTAACAACAAAGCTAAGCACTTTGGACTCTTATGCTGGGTAGTTAAGTGTAAAGGAATGATTTCTTCCAAATCCTTCTTCATCCAGTTTGCTCTATGAGCGAGTAAAAGTTTCATAAAGCGATAATTGCCCTAGATAATTTAATAAAAGAGGGGAGGGGAGGGAGATAGAAGTTAAATTCAACTAGATGACTGCTTCATAACTGATAGTTACTATTAGTTTTGAAAGTTAATCACTAGGAAGAATGACAATATATAAAAAAGACACAGAATTTATTTCTTTATTTCGAAGATTTAGAAGGCTGCCCAATTCAACAATGTGATTCTGGGCAGCATTCAACTTAAAAAACAAACAACCACTCAAAAAAGAAAAAAAGAAAAAAACACTCATCATATAATAATTAACAAATACAAAATATAAAATGGCGACCAATCATATAACAAAACAACCAAAAGGAGACTCTTCTTCAACTGCCCCTTAATGCCTGGGGAAATAGCCAGGTCTTAACAGCTTTACCAAAGGCAAGAAGAATTGGAGCCTGCCATATATCATGGGGGAAATCATTCCAGAGAATAGGGGCAACTTCAAAAAAGACACACTTCCTAGATCCTATAAGATGACAAGTTTTAAAAGAAGGAACCTGGAGCATGCCCTCTCTGTGGGAGCATGTGGAGTAGACAGTTGTTCTGGGGCGATGGCAGTACCTTAAGTAGTCCAGTCCTATACCATGTCTAATTTGCCTTCACACTAAAAATATTGCTGAATACAAACTACTATTAGCTTGAAAGAATGAGGGCTTTTACTTCATCAATGTTCATAAAAAAAAAAAAAAAACTTCCTCCTAACAGTTACTCATTAGTTTCTGTTAGAAAAAGGGAAATAGTTAACAGGAGATTGAATCAAATCAAATGTGTGATGCTATTGCTTTAAAAACTGTTTTCTTTTTAGGAAAAGTACATACCACTTCTGATTCTCAATATTTGATTACTAAAATACATAATATTGTCAGAAGAAGCTCAGCTGTAATTATGACTCTGATTTTTTTTTTCTGTGTTGACATATATAGGTCCTACATATACATGCATGACCCTGAAAAGTGCTAAGCTAGGACTTTCAGCAAAAGCCCACCCTTTCAGCCCACTAGCATATGTCCACAGAGACCACAACAGTAAGAACAAGTTACTTACCTGTTACCGTAGCTTTCTGAGTGGTCATGAACATTTATGGTTTCTTTGCCTATGCAGAGCAGACTTTGTACCTATAACTGGGATTCTTCTGTATAAACCTGTATATAGCTTGCTTCAGGGATTTTCAAGCATATGAGTTTTTTGACTGCACTTACTCCTGTGCACCTATCCCCTCCTTCCAGCAACTTTCAAAACCAGGAATACCCATTATTATAGGATGATGCATGCCTAAAGCATGAAGAGAATATTCTAATATGGGAAATTTCACCCAGTCTGGACACAGAAAGGATTGACAGATCGATAGCTCTTTCTTGATTCTGTGGGTGGTGGTGTATGGCTGTTTTTAGTTGATGGAGTGATTGGTTTGGTTAATTCCGATAATTAACGAGACTCTGGAATGCTGACTAATTATGCGACCCCTGAGCGAATTGTTATTAGCTAACTTTAATATGGATATATTTTCATTGTTTTTACTGTTTTGGATTTTAATTGTGAGCTGCCCAGAGTTGCCCTCTGGGGAAGATGGGCGGCATATAAATGTAATCAATCAATCAATCAATCAATCAATCAATCAATCTCTGAACTGGTTTGAGGGAAAAAAGTTGACAGAATGGTTGGTAGATTAAGATGAAAATCTGACACAAACATTGGAAGAAAAGTGACATGTGGTGCATCACCTTTTACAGAGAAAACAGATAGGATGCATCAATTCAGAAAATATAAAGGTCACTAGTTCAGTATGTCAACATAATAGTCAAGAGAAATATTGCTTATAAGATAAATACACATCAGGAGTGGCAGAAGTTCAAAGAATAGTCTTATCAAGGAAGTCTATACAAAAGGCAAAGCCCAAATTAGGATGAAGTGCATATAGCAAAGACCACTGAGGAAACTTTATGTTTAGAAGGAAGACATTTGAGTAATCCTCCACAGGTGGGAAATGGCTGGAAATGGTTGTCAGATAAGTCTTTATTGATGCAAACAGCAAGTTTTATGACATTAATGAGAGAAGAAATTTAAAAATCAGTGCAGTGGAAAAGAGTCCAAGAGAAATTCTTCCAAACTGAGGAAGCTCAAAATAAGAGTCCATTTTCTTGCATAATATAGATGGGTAACTGGCTTGCAGTCAAGTATTACATTAGGATTTCCACTTTGGAAAATGAAACTGAATGAAGAAAGAATCAAGCAGAGATGGTGTTAATAAGTCCAATAAGTGTTAATAAGTGTAAAGCAGATTCCCGTGCTAAGGCCACTGAGTAGACAGGAGAACCATGATGGACACCAAGGCCTATAGACTATTTGCAATCACTCTAAAATTCATTTAATAGAATAGCTGGATATGCACAAAGACAAAGTAGGAAGGGGTTTTGAATGGAGCACTCAGCAGCATTCTGAGCTGCTTTTCAACTGTCTCCCATAGGGGTTCACTGGGGAATTTTTTTCTGGAATTTTTTTCTATACAGTCTCAGCTGCATCTGGCCCATTTTCCAAACCCAATCTTTCTTCTGCTGAGTTTCCTATACCAAATTTAATCCTGTCAGACATTTATTCTGCTGATGGATAGGCAGAAAAAGTCCTGAGCCTTTTATGTAATTTTTTTCTCAACATTCTGTTGGGCTGGAAAGAATAAAAATGTAGTTTTCCACATTCCCAGATTTAATTTCTAGGTTTTATTCCCTGCCAAAATGACAGAATAAAGGAGAGGAGAAAGAGGAGGAAAAGGAAAAAAGAAACTATATAGTGGTGCTTAAAAGCTTGTGAACCCTTTAGAATTTTCAATATTTCTATATAAAGATGACCTAAAACGTGATCTGTTCTCCACACAAATCCTAAAACTAGATAAAGAGAATCCAATTAAACAAATGAGTCCAGAACACTATACTTCCTCATTTATTTATTGAGGAAAATGATCCAAAACTACATATTTGCGTGTGGTAAAAGTATGTGAACCTCTAGGATTATCAGTTCATTTGAGGGGGAAATCAGGTGTGAGTGGGGGAGGTCCTGCCTTATTTAAAGAACAGAATTATGGGTATTCACTATCAAAGTCTAATCTTTATAACACAGGTATATGCAAGTGTGTCATGGCTCGAACAAAGGAGATTTCTGAGGACTTCCGAAAAAATAGCTGTTAATGCTCACCAGGCTGGAAACTATTTCCAAAGAGTTTGGACTCCATCAGTCCACTGTCAGACAAACTGTGTAAAAATGGAAGCAATTCAGTACCATTCTTACCCTCCACAGAAGTGATCGACTAACCAAGATCATAACAAGAGCAAAGCATGTGATACTCTCAGAGGTCTCAAAGAACCTCAGGGTAATATCTAAGGAACTAAAGGCCTTTCTTACATTGGTGAATGTCAGTGTTCATGAGACCACCTTCAGGAGAACACTGGACAACAATGGTGTGAGTGGTAGAGTTGCAAGGAGAAAGCCACTATTCTCCAAAAAGAACATGGTTGCCCGTCTACAGTTTGTGAAAGATCACATGGATAAGCCAAAAATCTATTGGAAGAATGTTCTGTGGACACAGAACACAGTAGAACTTTTTGCCTTGAATGAAAAGTGTTATATTTGGTGAAAAGCAAACACTGCATTCCAGTATAAGAACTTTAACCCATCTGTGAAACATGGTGGTGGCAGTATCATAGTTTGGGCCTGCCTTGCTGCCTCTGGACCAGGTTGGCTTGCCATCACTGATGGAGCTATGAATTCTGAATTGTACCAGCAAATTCTACAGGAAAACATCAGGGTATCTGTCTGTGAACTGAAGCTCAAGAGAAAGTGGGTCACGCAGCAAGACAACGACTAAAAACACGCAAGTCGTATGACAAAGAATGGTTAAAGCAGAAAAAAGTTAATTGGATATTGTTTAATTAAACAGAACATGTTTTAGATCATATTTATGCAGAAATATTGAACATTCAAAAGGGTTCACAAATTTTAAGCACCACTGTGTCAGGTTCAGCCGGCGCTGCACGGCTAGGAACTTGCCCAGCCGCGCTTTAGTCAATTTCACTGCTTGAGCGCTAGCGCAGAAAGAGGAAGTGCGAAACCGCAAGCTAATGAATGGGCCACCTGGCGCCACTTCACTAATCTGGAGCGGATGCGTTGTGTTAAGCCAGAGGGCCTCGGGCGCTATAGACAAAGGAGAGAGCTGCGGAATTGAGGAAGAGATCAGCGCGCGAGGGGATGCTCCCGGCTGGGCGCGCGACAGAAGCCCCAACGAAGGCAACGACCATGCAACAATCAAAGAAACAAGAGAACTGGGCTGAACCTGCCATTCCAGTAGAAGCGGGGGATTACAGGGGGCAATCTGCAATCTAATTTGTAATATGTAACCTAGCAACGGGGCCCGCGGGGGGATTGAGACAACTATAAAGGAGTAATGTAAATGTACCAAGCCAGTCCTGGCTTTGCTTGTGACTGCTACGTTACGCATGAGTAAACCTCTTTTGTGAACCACACGTGTCACGAGAGTTTCTCTGTCGAACGGGGCAAACCTTACACACTGTATATATATAGAAAAGAGGTGCTTTTTAAATAAAAGCTTACTAGGCAAGGCTGACCTGGATGACAGGTTGGCTCTTCCTCATGGAGAGGATTTTGAAGACTGGATCGTGCTTAAATGTTCCAAGAGGAAGCACCATTTCAAGAGACAGAATGCCTTCCTTTAGAATCTATGGCTCAAGTGCTTTTTAACTGCAACTGGCATTAGGAATCTAAAGATAAATTATTTTTTCTTTCTTAAATTCCTCTAATGGTAGACCAACCATAATTTTAGCACATTACTATGTGACAGCTCTGTAAATGTTACTGATGAATAGCACTATCTTTTCTGTTTTATATATACTGAATAACTCTTTAATTTTGAATAATATATGTATATGAAAGAGAAGATAAAACTATAATTATCGTAATTTTGTAATTTTAATTGATTTTAATTGTTTTGTAAACCGCCCATAGTCATTCAACGAGATGGGCGGTGACAAATTTGATAAACAAACAAACAAATAAATAAATATAAATCCTTAGTTTTATAGCAGATAAAGTACAGTTTCTGGCATGTGCATTTTCTCTTCTTTTTAAGTAGCCATACAGGGACGAGCACAAGCTACTTTGTCCTATTTTAAATTTATTAAGTTTTTTGTTATATGCAAATTGGAGTGCGCTTTTGTTAGTTTAAATTCTGATGGTTTTAATAAGCTAAGACCAAACTATGGTTTATTCTAAAATGTTTGAGAAAATAGTTTTAACCATAATTTCTCTACTCCTTCCAGTTTGGTTATACCAATAAAATCCAGTTTGTTTAATCATTTATTTATTATTTTATGAAACAATGAATTTTAGAAAGGAAATTTTGCACAAAATATATAGCAATGGAGAATATTCTACCACTGGAATAATCTCCCTGGCATACTACAATAAAATTATATCCATGAGCAATATTTGATTTAAGAATCTATAATCCAATACTTAAATATTTTTCAGTAACAAAGGTCTGCAGAAACCAAGTGGGACATTATACTGTATATTATCCATAATATGGAAGGTGCACAGAAAAACTAAATTATCTGAGGTCTGATAGCCTGATTTCTATCTCCTTGTATCTCAACATCAAATTACAGGGCATCAAAGAATCACAAAATGTGGAATCAACTCCAAAAGAAATATCTTTAAGTTATCAATTATCTTATGGAATTAAGCAGAAGCTGCCTACAAAATCACAATAACTGAGAAAATAACTGTGAACCTTCACCAATCTCAACATTGATAGAAGTAACAACTGAAACAAGGAAAAAAGGAAGAGAAAAGCTTTGGAAAATTTGTTATAAATAGGACAACTCCAGAAACTGACCAAGGGCAAGGAAGAAGACTTTTGTTGAAAACGAAGGCCAGTTCAAAACATTTCTTCTTACTTTTAAAAATCCCCTGCCTACCAGAAGTCTCGGTCTTATCTTTTAATTTTTTTATAGTATTTTAAAAATACTAAGCATTATATAAGTAGTAAACAATAATAATGACTGGTTTAGAAGAAGTCGTCCACTTTGTTTCCAAAGAGAACTCAGAATTCAAGAAATGAGTTAATTTCAAATAGACGAATGGGTAAAACTATTTTTTTGAAAGGATAATTAAACTTTTGAAATGTTATAACCCAGGAATCCAGTCAGAAAAATGTATATTTTATTCATGTTTAGTACAATAAATTCATGTGAGCTTGATAGGCATTAAAAAGGCATTTAAAAGGACTAAAACCTAATTAAAAAAAAAGTAATGTGATTTTAGAAGCTAGAATATTATGATCAGACATATACTGCAATTACAGTTGAATACAGGTAGTCCTCACTTACTGACTGCCTCATTTAACAACTGTTCAAAATTATGATGGTGTAAAAAAAAAAAAAAGCTTTGCAACCAATCCTCGCATTTATGACTGTTGCAGTGTCCTGTGGTCACATGACTGCCATTTAGGCACTTCACAACAGGCGCATATTTACGATCATTGCAGTATCCCATGGTCATGTGATCACCATCTGTGTGCTTCACAACAAGCAGAGTTAATGGAGAACATGAAAGTAAAATCACAAGTCATGGTCACATGAGGTCTCACTTAACAACCATGGTGATTTGTTTAACGACCAAATGGGAAGTGACATCACAAGCCTGTTGCAGTCATGAGTTTACGCTTAGCGACCACAGTGCTTAGTGATAGAGTTGCCGGTCCCAATTGTGGTCGCTAAGTGAGGACTACCTGTATCCTGAAGAGGCTCCCTCTGCGGGCAGGATTATTTCTTATTAAGTACAGAATATTGGACTTATCATGAAGAGTCTTTTTCTACAGTGATTGAAGGTATCTTTCATCGGACTTACTTTTTATCCATTTGCTCCAGTAGGCAGGACCAAAAAAAAATTAACTGTACCTTTTACACAAGGAAAAGCACATGGTGATCTTCAGCCCAATTGAGTAATTTTGTGATAGTCCCTAAAGTACTGTGGAGAGAGCTGGAGGATCCTAGCATAAGTACTAGCACCAGTGTGTCCAAAAAGGAAAAAAGCAGCAGCGGTCTGAGAGATGATGTCTCTCAGAATTCTCCCAATTAAAATAGGCCCATCTGACAGATGTTCTGAGGTGTCAACCAAGAGCCCTGAACTCTCAGCCTCTTTGGATGATATAATATATGATAGATGAGAGGAAAGTAAAAAGAAGCTGAGCTTCTAAAGACTGCCTGTGCAGTGCTACCTGGTTGTCAGATAGTCTGACAAGACAGACAGAGATTTGCCAGGTTCCTTGGCTCCCTTGAAGCCTCTTGCCTACATACAAATATCCTGACAGAATGTTCCCCAGAGCTCTTAGTTGACTAGTTTCAAGAACCAATCTCATGCATTCAGAAATACTTAATTAAGGACTTGTGCCTGCTCATCCCTCCCTGACTTTCCAGAAATCTAAATGCTGGCTCAACTAGAATGCAGAACAGCCAAGGCTACCTTCTTAGTCCAACTGAATCCTACAAAGGACAGAAATGCCCTTTCCTTCCTGATTTATTCTTATAGAAAGCCACTAAAAATTATTCTTAAAAAGTAAAAAAATGAGTACACCTATGGTCCAAGCATATTCAGGCTACCAGGTTACCATATTCAGGTTAAATGACCGAAAAGACAAAAAGGGAGGGACCTAGACTAACTTGTATCTGAGAACTGCATTTTTAGCCCAATATAAATCCTTCCCTGTCTCTTGCAGTTGAATCTCCCAGCCTGGACACCAGTTACAGCTACAGAATTTAAAAAAAAAATTGCAATGGCATAGGCAAAAGCAGGTAGAAAGGCAGGAAGAAACCACCTGTACTGATACTGATTTGTGGGCATCAATCCTAATGGTCCTTTTTAGTGCCACTGACTCTTCTTTGGTAATCCCAAAGGACTGGGATTTTTTTTTTAATCTTGCCTTTATTATTTTTAGAAATAACTCAAGGGGGCAAACATACCTAATACTCCTTCCTCCTCCTATTTTCCTCACAACAACAACCCTGTGAGGTGAGTTTTGCTGAGAGAGAGAGACTGGCCCAAAGTCACCCAGCTGGCTTTCATGCCTAAGGTGGGACTAGAACTCAGAATCTCCTGGTTTCTAGCTTGTTGCCTTAACCAATAGACCAAACTGGCTTTCAGTCTGTCTATTTTTGTAGATTTGTCAGTCATCCCAAAATTGACTAGGACTGTCAATTCCTATTTATTAAAAAGGTTCCAGGATACCCCCAGGAAACTATTGCTGAGCATAATCAACAAACTATATTTGAGACACCTTTGTCTATAACTTTGGGACACAATAAAGACTGAAAACATCCTTACAGATGAACAGGCTGGCTTTAGAACTGGTAGATCTACAATTGACCATTCCTGGTTACTTCAACATCTGGGAAAAATATAGAGCCAAATTTCATGGGGCTTTATATAGTGTTTTTATGAACTTTATATCTGCCTTTACTCACTTCCACAAGACAGGTTCTGGAAAAAGTTGGAGGCCTCATTAGTAGACCACAGGCTATACCTTCTGATATGAAAATGGAATGAGAACAATTATATAAAAGTCTGTGGTAATATAATATTGTAATACGTAATAATGTAATATGTAGTAATGTAATATAGAACATATAGATGTAACATGTAATATAGAACACATACTACAAAGTATTTCTCAAAATAAAAGACTGAAACAAGGCTGTATACTGGCTTCATTTTTACTCAAGATTTCTTTAAATTCTCTAATCCAAGCACTTGAAAACCTCAACTTCCACCCCCCTGCATCTGGCCAATAGACAAATTCCTATTTACATTACGCTGATCATATTGCTGTTTTTCCTTCTCCACAGTGGGATTAAGAACATTACAATTACACTTACATTACAATTCTTTGCAGTTTATTTTGAGAAAAAGCTAACATAAATTATACAAAAACTAAAGTTATCTTGCTTAAAAAATGTATTAAACACAAATGACAGATTAGTATATTAGTATATACTATGGTATAATACCTGGTAATAATATTTGTTGAGGGAATACCTGAGCATAGATTTCAGGACAAGGCAGATAGAAAGTCCAAATCTTTCAGGCAACAGAAAATCTGCCAATCTAAGCTTTTTTTTTTCCATATAGATGGCTACTTTATATTTTCAGCATGTCAGGTATTTGTACAGCTTCTGTACAATATACAGGCCTGAGCCTAGAAAGATTTCAATCATTTTGAGAAAATAAAGTCTACATTTCTGAGGGTGATTTCTGGGACTCTTTGTTGTAACTCAGATGCTGCTCTACACATTAAAGCCACTCTTCTTTCTCTAGAAGCCTGGTTTGGGCAAGGTAGACTCAATGTATTGGCTAAAGCTGTCAGACTGCTCAGGTTTAGCCCCACTAATCTTATCCAATCAACATCATTCCAGGTAGATAAAGCTCTCTAGAAACTATGGGGATATGGCTTCTCACCATCTTTTACAACATCTATGCGGTACATAAAGGCAAAATAACTTATGAAACAGTGCATTTGGAATACCACTAAACAAAATTATTATAGCAAATCAGCCCAATGCTGTAGTGTTTCAAACTTTATTAAACTCTCTGGCCTGGCTTCTTACCTTTTCAATACCTTCATCTGAGGTACCACTGTGCATTTTCACAAGCCCAACTAAATGTTCTACCTTCTGAAAATATTTGAAGTAGATTTGCAGGTGTCCCATATTCAGAAAGTCTATGATCCTATCTTTTGGTATCTATTGAATCAGTGCTGCATGTTTTATTATATTGTTCCCTTTGTAAAAATTCCTCTCATCTACTAATAACAACTTTTACAAGTAATTAGCTGGGTAGATTTTATGTCACTCTCCTTTTTTATCTGAGTCAAGTCCAGAATTTAACGTTTTAAAAATTAAATTAATACAGGGTTCCTGGTATGGGGAAAATAGGAGGCAGGAGTATTAGGTATGTTTGTTGCCTTAAGCTAAATATATAAAAAGGGCAGGATAAAAGCATAATCATAATCATAATAATTTTTTTAAAAAGGTCAAAAAATCTCCTTTCAAGTTTAAATAGTCACATACAGGCACATGTCCATGTAATGTAAAACATGTAAAATAGTGCAGTTTGGGGCACAGCTATGGGATAACCCAAAGAAATACAACAAGAATGCAGCGTGGATAAAGGAGGAGGATAAGAATAAAAAAGAAGCTGGAATGAAAGAACTTGTAATAACAGCAGAAATGGTGGAGAAAAGGGCAAGGAAGATCAAGAATTGGTCAGCATTAGGTAAAGATGAACTGCATGGTTTTTGGTTGAAACATCTGACTGCTCTGCACCCACTCATTGCCAAGCAGTTTAATGACATACTACAAGGAGGTGAAATTGAAGACTGGTTAATATCTGACAAAACCTACCTGATAATGAAAGATCCAGCAAAAGGGGCAGCACCAGGCAACTACAAGCCAATTACCTGCTTGCCAAAAACTTTCAAATTGCTAACTGATGTGGTAGCTGATGTGGTCCAACAGCATCTAGTTGAAAACAAGCTCTTTCCATCTGAGCAGAAAGGAAACTGCCCAAACAGCAAAGGGAAAAAACATCACCTAATTGACAACATGATTTTGGAAAACTGCAAGGCAAGGAAGACCAACTTGAATGTAGCTTGGATTGATAACAAGAAGGCATTCGACTCCCTGCCACATGACTGGAGTGCTAGAAATAACAGGAGTCAGTAGAAACATCAGAAGCTTTGTGCAAAGATCAATAGCACAACGGAAGCGTGATAGACTGGGAGGGGTTAATATCAAGAGAAGAATCTTTCAAGGAGACTCACTATCACACTATCATGTTTGTCACTGCAATGATTCCTCTGTCAACAATACTGAACATGTCAGGCCACGGCTATCAAACATCAAAAACGTCTGTCAGATTATCCCACCTCCTTTACATGGATGATCTGAAACTGTATGGAAAAACACCATCTGAAATGGAATCGCTGCTCTACACTGTCCGAATATACAACCAAGATATTGCAGTGGAGTTTGGACTAGACAAATGTGCCATCCTTACCATCAACGGGGGAAAAATAGTGAAAACTGAAGGAATCAAGATGCCCAATGGAAATAGCATCAAGAATCTGGATGAAGAAGATCACTACAAATACCTGGGCATCCTTCAGGGTGACAACATCAAGCACACTGCAGACAGGGAGAAGGTTAGTAGTGAATACATCAGAAGAGTGAAGAGGATTTTAAGGTCCAAACTCAGTAGTGGAAATACCATCAAGGCAATTAACACCTGGACAATTCCAGTCATTAGATATACAGCTGGAATAGTGGACTGGACTCAAGCTGAACTAAAAGCCCAGGATAGGAAGACCAGAAAAATAATGACAGTGAATCATGCCCTTCATCCATGTAGTGATGTTGACAGACTCTATTTACCAAAGAGCATAGGTGGGCATAGAATGGCATTGGAAGAATACCTGAAGGACAATGAAGAAGATGCACTGAAGCTAGTATACCATGAATGCTTACTGAATACCAAAGAGACCAAACTGGCCTGTAAGAAAGACCAAATGAAGAATAGAAAAGAGACATGGCAAGGCAAAGTATTACATGCCTAGTACATAAAAAAAAACTCGCAGGCAAAGCAGATGACAACAGGACCTGGCAATGACTAAGAGCAGGAAGGCTGAAGAAAGAGACAGAGGGGCTAATTCCGGCTGCACAAGACCGAGCCTTAAAAACAAATGCATATAAAGCCAGAATTGAGGAGACAGCAACAGATAGCAAATGCCGCCTCTGTAAAGAAGCTGAAGAAACAGTGGACCACTTAATTAGCTGCTGCAAGAAGATTGCACAGACTGACTACAAACAATGGCATGATAAAATACAGTAATGGTGCACTGGAATATCTGCAAGAAATACCATTTGTCTGCAAGCAAGAACTGGTGGGACCACAAAACAGACAAAGTAATAGAAAATGAAGAAGCTAAAGTGGTCTGGGACTTCAATGTTCGAACAGACAAGCACCTGCCACATAACACCCCAGCTTTAACAATTGTTGATAAGACAGACAAAAAAGTCTGGATAGTGGACATTGCAATGCCTGGAGACAGCAGAATAGAAGAGAAAGAACTGGAGAAAATCACACAATATAAAGACCTGCAAATAAAAGTAGAATGAGTATGGCAAAAGAAAGCAAAGATAGTACCAATAGTTACAGGCACCTTAGGTGCAATCCCAAAACATCTGGAGCACCACTTGAAGACCATCGGTATTGACAAAATCACCAACAGTCAGTTGCAAAAGGCAGCTTTATTTGGAACAGCTTATATCCTGTGTCAATAATTCTAACACCATCAAACAACAACATCTGCCTTCCCAGGTCCTTGGGAAGGACCCAATAGGTGGATAAAAATGCCAAATCCAGTCTAAACATCTGGCTGACTGTGCAACCAACAATAATAAATCACACGCAAAATACTCCATGGCAAAGGCCGTAGAACTATGGAGTTATTTAAATCACAACTTTAAAAGAATCTCCAATAAAAAAACTGTAAAGGACAAATAAATGAATGAATCATTTGACAGAACTACTGCTAATACAGAAACATCTGTGATGTAAAGAGGCCATATTTAGTGAACATAAGTATCAAAGATCTCACCAGAAACAATAAAGAAGATTTAAACCCAAATATTAACAGAAATTAAACTTAGCACAATTCTTATCTAACCCATGGCTGAAAAAATGACCTACACTCTTCACCTGTGTTCTGGTCAAGTTAAAGCCTTCTCAAATATGTCATCTGATTTCATGTCTTATGCTAACCAGGGAAACCATAATTGCTTTATGCCAAATGAATATATTAATGTGTGGGACGAATATTAAAGAATTATTAATATGAGGTTTTACTAATTTTTTTTGTTTCCTTTTTAACCCTTATATGTTTGTGCTGAATTTTATTGCACTATTTATAGTTACAGTAAATTTTTTAGAAATAAAAATTATTTACTTAAATTTTAATGAAATCTAACCTTTTCCTATTTCTTTGGAGAACAGACAATACTTATATCCCTATTTGTTCCCTGGAAAATCCTGTTACCTGAAAATTCCATTTTAAATTTGAGGCTGAGGGGAGATAGTATATACCACTGTTTCCCAGCTTCTCATCCAGCAATTTCTACTTGATTTTAAAGGCAGAAAAACTTTGTAACTAGCAGCAAGGGAAGGGCTGGATGGATCTGTTTGCTGCATTCATGCTAAAACCTATATGATTCTATCTGAGACTGGGAAGACGTTGATTCATATGTCTAAGCTGTCAGTGGATGTAGATGTGAAGGGTGGGGGCTCGCCTGATCATTCACTACAATGATTTATTATTTAAATAGTATATTCAATTTTATAATGTATGGCTTTCACTTCTAAAACACTTATATAAATTTAGCACTTTACACTTTTTGGGAAAAAAACACCCTGTTCTGATCTAGATGGATATTTGCATTATTTCAGCAAATATAAATTGGACAACTTATTTTTGTCAAGGCATCATATATTTTACTCCCTAACAATTAACTAGTAAAACATTGGCATTAATATGTTTGTCTTGCCAATACAAGAGAATCAGATAACAAATAGGATACTAAAAATTAGTACCATCTAGAAATGACAAAAATCATTTGTGTGGGTGGGTGAGTCATATTCTTTTTTGCATAGAAACAGCCCCCCAAAATACCACCTCCCCAAAATAACAGAGGAATGCTTCCCAAAGATGGCAAAAGCCCCTGAGCCATTCCTGAATTTCTTAAACTAGCATATAAACAAGTTCAATGTGGATTTAAAATTAAAATACTTTTCAACTCTAATTTTATTGGAACAACTGTATGAGTTTTGTTAGGCAATGGATATATGATTTCAAAATATTCCAGGATTGGTAGTGCATGATTATGAACCCTCATTGCAATAAAATATTATTTCACTCTATTCTGAGATTGAAAACATGGGAAATACATGTTGTCCACTGGAAAACACTAGAGCTTCTGAGAGGATTGTACTACAAGCAATTCTCTTCACATTATACTGCTAATGAGAAGAAAGTCTGGGAAGAACATAACAGGAAATCCTGTAGATAATAATTTATGGGCTTGGCAGATATAAATGAAATAAAAAGATGGATATTGAGGGGAGAAACCTTAATACCTTTTAAATTGAAGAATTTAAAGCTCATTAACAAATCTAATCCTGTGAGCTGTTAAGTTAAACATTCTAATCATAAACCTATTTTGGCACTTTTCTCAGCAGATTATTTCTTTATTAAGATTGGACTCAATAAAAACCAGAATAAAGATTTCTTCAAGGTATATCAAATGAGCAAAAACTCTGAATACCAGAAATACCAGAGTGGTGAATTCTACATGCACTTCATATTGATGCATCAAAGTAAATTCCTGTTTAGAGTGTGCATCTGCAAACAATTAATGAAATATTTTATTTATTTTTTATTTATGGGACATTTTTCATTGTTATGGCTATTGCTATCTTTTTGTTGAATCTTTCACATTTATAATCCCCATCTAAGTAATTAAACTGCTTTTTATTGAAGACATAAATAACCAGCCTGAAGTGGTATTCAGCTGATAGCTATATACAGAGACAGACACAGACACACAAATTCATTAACAACATGGATGTATAATTTTTATTTAAAAAAAAAGGTCAGAGCATACATTTGCCGATTTTATTTTCTCTATTACATTCTCAAAAGCTTCTGTTGGATTACACCCCCAAGCTGTGAAAGCCATCATTCACCTCCTTTTCAGTATGAATAACACTGACGTTTGACAGCTTTACAGAGCTGACGGGGTTATACAACAGCCCATCCTCCCTATTCTCAATCCAATTAGACCTCTAATCCTCCAGATGAAAGGCCCAACTACTCACGTTCCTCATGACAACGACAGCTATTGATTATTTGTCACTGCAGCTAACACCTTCTCTGTGGAAGCCACTCTGACAGAAGCAAACCCCCCAAATTAGACAGCACTTTATCTGCCCTGGAGGCCAAATGGCACAACAAGTAAAGGCTAATAAATGGTATAAAAATGAACAAATCATAACATTATGACAGGTTGATCGTTGCCAAGAGTTTTGCTGCTAAAGCTTGACACTCTGTTGGATCTGTTCCTTCTCTTATCTCTTCAAAATGTGCTCCAACTTTGACTGAATTAAAGGCCAGAACAATTAAGGCATTTGACCACCAAGGGTAAGCTAGGATGGATGTATTGTCAAGGGATACGATGTCAATAGCAGACTACCATTTGTCAATACAAACATTCCAGACACATAAATGCCGATGTCTCATTTCTCCACTAGGTTGCACTCATACCCCTTACAAGCAGCTCAAAAAGAAACTGATAAAATTAATTTTTCGCATTATCTATTTAATGTAAATAGCAGAACATTTAAAAACATAAAATATACGTTTCATTAAATAAAGAAAAAGAAAAGAAAAGACAGATTATGTAATAGAAGTATATGTGTCACATTATAATTTTCAGGAAAATCTGTGTTAAATACCCTTCTCTAAAGGTAAAGAAAAAGGATTTATATCATAGCACTACGATAGAGAAATCTAAAGTAATCAAAGAAACAGTAGCTATTTCAGGTTATATTATCATCCCTGGATTCTTTTTTCAGATACTTTGTTTATGGAATTTGTCATTTAAAATATTTGGACTGGCATTTGCTCCTCTTACTTGAATATAGGTATAATCACTGGAATTCAAAGACACACTTCATACACATCATAGGATTTGGACATAACTACTGGAATTTCAGAAATAAATAAATAAATAAAAATAAAAAACCAGACTTTATGGCCCACCAGAAGTCTAGAAATTCCCTCAGTTTCAAAAACTGTTTGGCACTGCTTGACCTCAATCAGTTTTGAAAGCTCTTAATCTCCTTCATTCTTCTTGCTTCATCAGTATTTTAAGTGGAATCCTCCTGTTTCTATAGCCTTGAGCCCTGTTTAAGTCTACAGGTAATTAAGAAAAAATGTGTTGGGTACTCAACAGGAGGGGGGAGGGGGGGAAGGCAGCATATCTCCTACCAAAGGGACTAGTAGTCTCTATATAATGGGTGTGTTATTGATAAATAACTAGTTTAGATTGCTGTGGTGCTAAAGGAAAGGGAGGTCTGGGGTAATTCAGGAAATACTTTTCTGACAAAATCTTTTTTGTAGAAAGATAGCAATGTCTTGATTGTGAGAATTAAGACTTTTCTAGACATGAAAGAAAAATCTATTGATGGTGACACACATATTTCTGAGCTGGGAGGCTGTTTGAGAAGTCACCTCACCTCAATTAAGTCAGATATATCTATTTTTTTCCAGAATCAAACTCTGGGGAAAAAGAAAACAGTCCAGTAGTTTTGAAACAAAAGTCAATTGAGCATGGGCTTCTCCTTCCATGTCACTAATCTCTGTAAAATACAGAACATGTTTGAACTGTTACCAAGGCTTCCTTTTAAAAAATTAGGAAGGAGATGAATGAATGAATGCATTCCGCCTTCATAAAAATGTCTCAAAAGATCCAAACGTGTATTAGTGTAGTACTGCTGAATGTGCATAGTATCTGTCAGTTTAAACTTCAAGGAAGCAAGAAAGAGCGTTTTCAAAAATATGAAAGCAACACTGTATAATTACCCAAATAGTCATAATATCATTATGTGATATTGTTGAATTTATATTCAATCCTGAGTGTTACCACATCCTTAATATCTTGAGACTATCTAATAGAAGCCAATGGTTCAAAAACCACTTTGAAGATTAAAGAAGGCAAAGAGCATCTTTGCCCTCATATAGTATTATAGGTTGGGAGACAAATCCATTTATTATAACACAAGCCACTGGTTGAAGATACCAGAAATCCAATGAGCAAAATATAGTAGGTACCTGTACTTAGAATACACTTCATACACTTCATAAATTCAATCTGAACCACATCAAAGGCCTTTTCAGCATCCAATGAAATTAGAATATCTGATTCTAACATGTCTGTCACACTACCCAATGTATCAATCACCAGGCAGATAATGTCAGAGGCTTACTTGTTTTTTTTATAAATCTAGACTTCAATGGGTGTCTTATAGACAATATTACTTTCTGTAACCTCCTGGCTAGTGTTGCAGTTAATATTTTAGCATCTACTTTGAGCAAAGGTATTGGTTTATCCCCTTCATGGATCACTGCCTTGTCGTGGCAAAGGGGCTTGCGTAACTCAGTGAAGCCATGAGCTATACCGTGCAGGGCCACCCAAGACGGACAGGTCATGACAGAGAGTTCTGACAAAATGTGGTCCACTGGAGAAGGAAATGGCAACCCACTCCAGTATCCTTGCCAAGAAAACCCCATGGACAATGTCAAAAGGCTAAAAGATATGACGCCGGAAGATGAGCCCCTCTGGTCGGAAGGTGTCCAATATGCTACTGGGGAAGAGCGGAGGGCAATTCCAAGTAGCTCCAGAAAGAGTGAAGCGGCTGGGCCAAAGCCGAAAGGACGTTCAGCTGTGGATGTATCTGGAAGCGAAAAGAAGGTCCGATGCTGTAAAGAACAATATTGTATAGGTACCTGGAATGTAAGATCTATGAACCAAGGCAAGCTGGATGTGGTCAAACATGAGATGACAAGATTGAACATCGACATCTTGGGAATCAGCGAACTGAAATGGACGGGAATGGGTGAATTTAATTCGGGTGACCATTATATCTACTACTGTGGGCAAGAAACCCTTAGAAGAAATGGAGTTGCACTCATAGTCAATAAGAGAGTGGGAAAGGCAGTAATGGGGTACAACCTCAAAAACGACAGAATGATCTCAGTGCGTATCCAAGGCAAACCATTCAATATCACAGTCATCCAAGTCTATGCCCCAACCACTGATGCCGAAGAAGCTGAAGTTGACCGCTTCTATGAAGACCTACAACACCTTCTAGAACTAGCACCAAAAAGATGTCCTTTTCATCATAGGGGATTGGAATGCTAAAGTAGGAAGTCAAGGAGTAATCGGAATAACAGGCAAGTTTGGCCTTGGAGTACAAAATGAAGCAGGGCAAAGGCTAATAGAGTTCTGTCAAGAGAACAAGCTAGTCATAGCAAACACTCTTTTCCAGCAACACAAGAGACGACTCTACACATGGACATCACCAGATGGTCAATACCGAAACCAGATTGATTATATACTTTGCAGCCAAAGATGGAGAAGCTCTATACAGACAGCAAAAACAAGACCAGGAGCTGACTGTGGCTCAGATCATGAGCTTCTTACTGCAAAATTTAGGCTTAAATTGAAGAATGTAGGGAAAACCACTAGACCACTCAGGTATGACTTAGATCATATTCCTTGTGAGTACACAGTGAAGGCGATGAATAGATTTAGAGGATTAGATTTGGTAGACAGAGTACCTGAAGAACTATGGATGGAGGTCCGTAACATTGTACAGGAGGCAGCAACTAAAACCATCCCAAAGAAAAAGAAATGCAAGAAAGCAAAATGGCTGTCTGATGAGGCTTTACAAATAGCTGTGGAAAGAAGGAATGTGAAAAGCAAGGGTGAAAGGGAAAGATATAAGCAACTGAATGCAGATTTCCAGAGAATAGCAAGGAGAGATAAGAAGGCCTTCTTAAATGAACAATGCAAAGAAATTGAGGAAAACAATAGAATGGGGAAGACTAGAGATCTCTACAAGAAAATTGGAGATATGAAAGGAACGTTTAGTGCAAAGATGGGCATGATAAAGGACAAAGAAGGCAGGGACCTAACAGAAGCAGAAGAGATTAAGAAGAGGTGGCAAGAATACACAGAAGAACTATACAAGAAAGATCTTAATGTCCCTGATGTCCACGCTGGTGTGATCACTGACCTTGAGCCAGACATCCTAGAGAGTGAAGTCAAGTGGGCCTTAGGAAGCATTGCTAACAACAAAGCTAGTGGAGATGACAGTATTCCAGCTGAGTTATTTAAAATACTAAAAGATGATGGTGTTAAAGTGCTGCACTCAATATGCCAGCAAGTTTGGAAAACGCAACAGTGGCCACGGGATTGGAAAAGGTCAGTTTATGTTCCAATTCCAAAGAAGGGCAACGCCAAAGAATGCTCAAACTATCGCACAATTGCACTCATTTCACATGCTAGCAAGGTTATGCTCAAAATCCTACAAGCTAGGCTTCAGCAATACATGAACCGAGAACTACCGGATGTACAAGCTGGGTTTCGAAGAGGCAGAGGAACTAGAGATCAAATCGCCAACATTCGCTGGATCATGGAGAAAGCACAAGAGTTCCAGAAAAATATCTACTTCTGCTTCATTGACTATGCAAAAGCCTTTGATTGTGTGGATCACAACAAACTGTGGCAAATTCTTAAAGAGATGGGAGTACCAGACCACCTTACCTGTCTCCTGAGAAATCTGTATGCGGGCCAAGAAGCAACAGTTAGAACCGGTCATGGAACAACCGATTGGTTCAAAATAGGGAAAGGTGTACGACAAGGCTGTATACTGTCACCCTGCTTATTTAACCTATATGCAGAGTACATCATGAGAAATGCCAGGCTGGAAGAATCACAAGCCGGAATTAAGGTTGCAGGGAGAATCATCAACAACCTCAGATATGCGGACGATACCACCCTAATGGCAGAAAGTGAAGAAGAACTAAAGAGCCTCTTGATGAGGGTGAAAGAGGAGAGTGCGAAAGCTGGCTTGAAACTCAACATTAAAAAAACTAAGATCATGGCATCTGGACCCATCAATTCCTGGCAAATAGAAGGGGTAGAAATGGAAGCAGTAACAGACTTCATTTATTTGGGCTCCAAGATCACCGCAGACGGAGACTGCAGCCATGAAATTAAAAGACGCTTGCTCCTTGGGAGGAAAGCTATGGCAAGCCTAGATAGCATATTAAAAAGCAGAGACGTCACCTTGCCGACAAAGATCCGCATAGTCAAAGCTATGGTTTTTCCAGTAGTAATGTATGGCTGTGAGAGCTGGACCATAAAAAAGGCCGAGCGCCGAAGAATTGATGCCTTTGAACTGTGGTGCTGGAGAAGACTCTTGAGAGTCCCCTGGACTGCTAGGAGGTCAAACCAGTCAATCTTAAAGGAAATCAACCCTGATTGCTCATTGGAAGGATCGATAATGAAGCTCAAGCTCAGATATTTTGGTCACCTAATGCGAAGAGAGATCTCTTTGGAGAAGACCCTGATGCTGGGAAAGATTGAAGGCAAAAGGAGAAGAGGACGGCAGAGGATGAGATGGTTAGATAGCATCACTGAAGCAATGAGCATGAAACTGAGCAAACTCAGGGAGGCAGTGAAGGACAGGAAGGCCTGGCGCAATATGGTTCATGGGGTCACGAAGAGTCGGACACGACTTAACGACTAAACAACAACAACAATTGGTTTATAACTTACACATCTAATATGGTCTTTCTCAGACTGTAATAATACCATAATATGCCTTAAATATATCCCAAAATCACTTCCCAAGAAGTGGACAGGGTTCTCTGTGCTGTCAGCTTGGCCACCTATTTACTGGATCTGGATCCTTCCTGGATTGTAAAAGCAGCCAGGGAGGTGACCTGTAGTTGGGTCCAGGCAGTGGTGTTGGCCTCTCTGAAGGAGGGGGTGGTACCTCCTGCTCCTTGGACCCATTGGTTTCTGACAACCAACCAGTCTCCAACCTTTGAGAAACCTTTGAGAAAAGGTTGGAGAAGGTGGTTTTATTTATTTATTTATTTTATTTATTTATTAAATTTCTCCCTGCCCATCTTCCCCCAATGGGGGACTCTGGGTGCCTCACACAAAACATTAAAACCATAAATGTATATAAATACATAAAACACAGAAATTTAGACAA